>NW_006408640.1:1717555-1722160 GCF_000296735.1 Chrysochloris asiatica | reverse complement strand
GCCCAGGATCGAACATTGTTTCGTTCTGCTGTGCATGGAGTCGCTATGAGTCGGTTCCGACTCGATGGCACCTGACAACAACAACAACAACCTATACCTATGGATGCAGTAGCTCAAAAGAGGGAACAAATCTTTACAGTGAGGATCGTTCCCATGCTCTCAATACACAGGGTAGACAGGGATGAGCAACTTTGGACATTGGCTGCCCAAAATGGGATGGGGAGCTACCAAGGCAAGAAGTGACTGGCTTACAAGCTTTCAAGAGGCCGCCTAGATCCAGAGGGCGTGGAGGAAGGTAGAATCTCCACTGACTAGTATGCAATCTGTCTGGGCGGGGCCAATGAAAGGAGATGTGGATAACACTCATGTGGTACAATAGTGAATAATTACTATCAGGACTGACTGTGAGTGTTGGAAATGTAAAGGTAGATGTTTTGTAGCAAAAGGAGAGGAGTGGTTGACTTTGCAGTCCAGGAGCAGAGTGTGATTTCCATTTTCTTAGCACATTTCAGGCCATCAGTTGTCATTGCTCAGGAGGAGCAGGGTGGTGGGTGAATCTTCTGAAGTTAATCTACAAAGATATGTTTCTTATATGTGATAAGCTGAGCTTGAGTCTGAAAAGAATAGAAGCATGTGGGCAATAAGCAAGGAAATTTATTTACATTTATTTTATTTTTGAAGGTCCCAATGTACTTCCTGCTGCTTATAAATCTTGGCTTTTGAATTCTAGAATGTTTGGATTTTTCAGATACTTTGAAAGAATAGTATTTGCTGGCATTATCTCTTGTTCATTTATCTCAATGGAGAAATGACAAGATTAATCCACTGGTGCCTAGGAGAATTCCTTTTCAAATCCAACATTGTTTTACTAAAGTAGCAGCTAATCCCTGAAGTTGCCTCCTGAGTCATCCCTCCTTAAAATGAGGAACACGTTCACTGCTGTAAAGTGACCACAATTGGAGAATTCCCTTCAAAACACCTTAAGTATGTGTGAAGCCATGCTCCCTCAAGTGTCAAAGAAAGCTCTCTTTAAACTGACAAGCTTGTGGTCTGGTTTATTTGTCATTCTAAGAGTGACCAGATATACCTTCCAGACCACCTTCTAAAGTAAATTTACCAGGTTATTCTTTGTCACTGTACCTCTGTATTGTACTTGGGATACATACCACAATTTGTAATTATCCTCTCTGTTGTTTGTTCATTTCTGTGTTATCTGTCTCCTTATTGAACTGTGAGCCCCATGAGAAACAGGATCACACCTGTCTTATTCTCTACTGTAGCTCAGAATGCAGCAAAAAACATAATATTGTACACAAAGCGCTGCTCATACATTTACTTGGTTAATAAATTGTGTACTCATGGACTAATATGGATGCTTACACAAAGCAATGGCAATGAATATTATAAAACCAAAACAGCAAAGCAGTAGGATGAGACAATGACAAAAGCCTTGAGCCAGGACTGGCTGCAGAATGTTGTGACCCCAACACCAGTAGGCTGAGCAGGGCAGCCGGATACAAGGCTGTGGGTCTGTGAGCTAGTCTGTTGGATCTGCCTCTGCTTTGTGGCTTGCTGTGTATGTGTGTTGGGAGGAGAGCATTTTGAATTCCTGTTGTTAGATGTAGTTCCCTGTTCTTCACAAAGTCTTAGGGTTCCTTTATCTTCATTTTATAAACAGTTATGTATAACTAGGAGACCCAGGATGGTACAAATGACTAAAACATATGAAGAGATTTTGAAAAATCAGCCGTTGAAAACATGGAATTGTTGTAAGTCAGAAGAGACTTCATGGCAACTGAGTTTTGTTTTCTATAGTGGATTTGTTTCCCCTGAGGGAGTGCAAACTCTCTGGGATCACAACTGACCTCCTTGCCCCATGTTGGGCCTGGCACAGGCTGGGAGCAGAGTCTGAAGACAGTGACAAGTGGAAGGAGGGATAAGCCACTGCTGGGGAATGCTGTCTGTTTCAAAGCAGCTGGAGCACTGGGCACTGGTCAACCTTTTGGTGTTATAATGACAAAGATGTGGCTTTTATTTACATCCTAGCCTATCACCAGTAGCTATATAAGTCCTGATATTTCAGGAAAATTTGAGCCCAGTTAAAGATTTTGCATCCTAGAAATGCTTCCCCACTGCCCCCAACGTAAAGGATTCAGGAAGTTGGGCAAAAAAAAAATGTTTTTGCCCAGCTTCCTGAATTCTTTACGTTAGAGGGAGCCACTCACGTGTATCAGAAGAGTTTAGCTTTTCTGATTCTTAGACGAGAAAATGGGTGGCCTGGTTACATAACCAATGTAGCCAAAGACTGAATGAATGGTACATATATATGTGTGTGTGTGCTCACATACTCATGTACACCTGTGTGCAACTGTGCCTGTATACCTGCTGTGTTCTATTGCTGATTGGATTTTATGTTTTTCCATTAAGCACATTTAAAAGCATTCTTAACCAAAACCCCTTTAATATTCATATAAATGGCCAATCCAAATGATGCTTCAAATGATTTTTAAACCTGATGCAATCTCTAATTCAGGATTTAACCTGAGATATTTTTTAAACTATTGATGTAGAATTGCTTTCAGACAAATTAAATTAGACCCTTGTGGGTAAAGTAGGGTGATAATAGTACTTTTGTTTTAAACCCCAGGATTGACTTAGGCAATTTTGGATGCACCTTCATAGCAGAATGCCTCTTGCTTGGTTGTTGTCACCTAAATCAGCATTGTTTTTTGTTAGATGCCATCGAGTCAGTTCTGATTCATAGCAACCCTATGTGCAACCGAAAGAAACACTACCCGGTCCTACATCATCTTCACACTAGTTCTTATGCTTGAGCTGATTGTTGCAGCCACTATATCATTCCATCTCTTTGGGGCCTTCCTCTTTTGTGTTGACTCTCTACTTTACCAAGCAAAATGTTCCTCTCGAGGGACTGGTCCCACATGATAATCTATCCAAAGCAGGTGATACAAAGTCTCATCTTCCTCAATTCTAAAGAGCAGTCTGTCTGTACTTCTTCCATGTCAAATTTATTTGTTTTTCTGGAAGTGTATGGAATACTTAATGTTCTTTGCCAACACCATAATTCAAAGAAATCAATTCTACTTGAGTCTCCCTTATTCATTGTCTAGCTTTTACATGCACATGAAGCAATTCAAATACCATGCTTTGGGTCACATGCATGTTAGTCTTCAAAGTGGCATATTTATTTTTAACACTTTAAAAAGATCTTTTGCAGCAACTTTGCTCAATGCAATATATACTTTGCTGCTTCCATTGGCATTGACTGTGGATCCAGTTAAAATTAAATCTGTGATAACTTCAATTTTTTTCTCCACTTACCATGATGTTGGTTATTGGCCCAGTTGTGAACATTTTTGTTTTCTTTATGTTGAGGTTTAATCCATATTGTAGTCTTTGACCTTCATCAGTGTTTCAAATCCTCTTTGTTCAGCAATCAAGGTTGTGTCATATGCATTTTGCCAGTTGTCAATGAGTCTTATCCTCATCCTGCTGTCTCATTCTTCTTCCTATAGTCTAGCTTCTTGGATTATTTGCTCAGCATACATATTGAATTAGTATGGTGAAAGGATACAATACAACCCTGACATCTACATTTCCTGATTATAAACCTCTCAGTGTATCTTGTTCTGCTCTAACCACTTCCTCTTGGTCTATGCACAGGCTCTATATGAGCACAGTTAAGAGTTCTAGAATTGGAATTCCCATTCTTCGCAAAGTTATCCAAAAGTTGTTATAACCCACACAGTCAGTAAAACACAAATAAATATTTTTCTAAGATTCCCTGTTTTCAGACAAGATACATCTGACATCAGTAATGATATTCCTATTTTGAGTCCTCTTCTGAATCTGGTTTTTACAATGCTACAACTCTCATCATCAAAACTCTAAGTGCAAGTGATGTTGATGATACTGCTCAAAAATCTCTGAATGTTCTTAGATATCCTTTCTTTGTAGTGAATCCTTTCCAGTGGATGGCTAAGTAACTGTCTTCCAAAATTTTAGTACAGACCAATGAGCAAATCCAGTGCTGCATCCATTGGTTTAAACATTTGAAAACATTGGTATTCTATAAATCCCTGAAGTCTTTTTTTCCACTAGTGACTTCAGTCCACCACTCATCTATCAATTTGTCATACTGTGGTGGCTTGCATGTTGCTGTGATTCTGGAAGCTATGCCACGTGTATTTTAAATACCAGCAGGGTCACCCTCAGGGGACAGGTTTCAGCTGAGCTTCCATATGAAGACAGACTAGGAAGACAGAAAGACTGAATATTTAGTCACCAAAAACCTTATGAATAGCAGTGGGACACTGTCAACACCAGAATATTGAATATTGTAACATGATGAAAAGTACTAGAATATTGTCAAATATAGTGCTGGAAGATGAGCCCCCTCAGGTTGCAAGGCACTCAAAGTGCAACTGGAGAAGAGCTGCCTCCTCAAAGTAGAGTTGACTGTTGTTGTTGTTGTTGTCAGGTGCCATCGAGTCGGAACCGACTCATAGCGACCCCATGCACAGCAGAACGAAACACTGCTCGATCCTGGGCCAACCTCACTACCGCTGCCACCCCCGAGTCCAT
>NW_006408640.1:1712334-1715020 GCF_000296735.1 Chrysochloris asiatica | reverse complement strand
TAGGCGCATGGATATTATCCTATCACTTATAGCATTGTACCTCATGACTGATCTGGATATGTTCTTTTTGACGATGAATGCAACACCATTCCTTTTCGAGTTGACTGTGATGACACAAATCTAGTGAAGTCTTTGGAACCTTTATTTGCTGATGGGGCACAACTTAAAATTAAGAAAAACACCTGTAAACATCCATTAATAATAGGAATATGGAACGTATGGAGTATTAATCTAGGAAAGTTGGAAATTGTGAAAAATGAAATGGAATGCATAAACATCAATATCCTAGTCACTAGTGGGCTGAAGTGGACTGGAATTGGCCATTTTAAATGTGACAGAATGAAAAATTGAAGAGAAATGGTGTTGCATTCATTATCAAAATGAACATATCAAGATCTGCCTTGAAGTACAATGCTGCCTGTAATAGAAAAATATCAATATCCCTACAGAGAAAACCAGTTAATAGCACTATTATTCAAACTTACACACTAACCGCAAAAGTCAGTGATAATGAAATTGAAGCATTCTGTTCAGTCTTTAATTTATCAAACATGCAATTAAGATGTATTGATAATTACTGGTTATTAGAATGCAAAAGTTGGAAAAAAGAAGGATCAGTATTGAAAAACATGGCCTTGGTGATAGAAACAATACAGGAGATTGCATGATAGAATTGTGCAAGACCAATGACTTGTTCATTGAATATATTTCTTTTAAACAACATAAAAGATTATTATACACACGGACCTCACCAGATGGAATACACAAAAATCAAATTGAAAACATCTGTGGAAAGAAACAGTAAAAAGCTCTATATTATCAGCTAAAACAAGGCCAGGGACAGACCATACAACAAACCATCAATTGTTGATATACACTTTCAACTGAAGCTGAAGAAAACTAAAATAAGTCAAAATGTGACCTTGAGTATATCTCACCTGAATTTGAAGATCATATGAAGAACAGATTTGATGCATTAAACACTAAAGACTGAAGACCAAAAGAGATGTGGGATGACATCAAGAACAACATACAGGAAGAATGCAAAAGGTGATTAAGAAGACAAGAAAGAAGGAAAAGACCAAAGTGGATGTCAGAGGAGACTCTGAAACTTGCTCTCCAGTGTAGAGATGCTTAAACAAATGGAACTAAATAGAAAATATCAAAGGTCAGATTGAGAAGACAAAGTCAAATGTTTTGTTAAAATGTGCAAAGACCTGGAGTTAGAAAACCAAAAAGGAAGAACACAGAAAAAATTCAAGCTTCAACTTTCAATATTGAAGGATTCAATGGGTGAAATATTGAATGATGTAGAAAACATCAAAAGAAGATGAAAGGAATACACAGAGTCACTGTATCAAAAAGAAATGGTCGATGGTCAACAATTCAAGAGGTAGCATATAATCAAGAGCCAATGATACTTAAGGAAGTAGTCCAAGGTACATTGAAGGAAAGAATTGGCAAAGAACACAGTACTGGAAAATGGTGGAACACAAAATTGAAATCTTTCAACAAAATGAAGTAGCACTGGAGGCACTCAAGAAATTTGGAAGACTGGAAGAGTTCCATATTTATGCCCATTCCAAAGAGAGGTGACCCAATGGAATGCAGAAATCATCAGACAATATCATTATCACATGAAGTAAAATTTTGCTAAAGATAACACAAAATGGCTGCAACCATATATTGATAGAGAACTTCCAGTGTTTCAAGCAGGATTCAGAAGAGGACATGGAATGATGATTTTCATTGCTGATGTCAGATGGATCTTGACTGAAAATAGAGAATTCCGAAAGATGTTTATGTGTGCTTTATTGACTATACAAATGCTTATTATCGTGTGGATCATGACAAGCTATTGACAACATTGCAGAGAATGAGTATTCCATAACACTTAGTTGTGCTCATGAGGAACCTGTATATAGACCAATAGGCAGTTGTTCAAACAGGATAAGAGAAAATGGAATGGTTTAAATTTAGGAAAGGTGTGCTCCAGTGTCATACTCTTTCACCATACTTATTCAGTCTGTATGCTGAGCAAACAATTCAAGAAACTGGATTATATGAATAAAAACATGGCATCATGATTGAAGGAAGATGCACTAGCAACCTTCAATATGCAAATGATACAACCTTACTTGCTGAAAGCTTAGAGGACTTAATGATACTTACTGATAAAGATCAAAGACCACAGCCTTCAATATGGGTTGCACCTCAATATAAAGAAAACAATTATCGTCACCACTGGACCAGTAAACAACATCAGTATAAATGAAGGAAAGACTGAAGTTTTCAACGATTTCATTTTGTTCAGATCAACCATCAACACTCATGGGAATGGCAGTCAGGAAATCAAATGACATATTGCATTAGGCAATTCTGCTGCACAAGACCTCTTTAAAGTGTTAAAGAGCAAAGATGTCAGTTTGAAGTCTGAGGTGCACCTGACCTAAGCCATGGTATTTCCAATAACGTCATATTCATGTGGAAGTTGGACAGTGAATAAGGAAAACCATAGAAGAATTGATGCATTTGAGTTATAGTGTTAGAGGATAATATTAAAATTACCATGGACTTTTCCCTCTGTGGACAGGAACCAGACAAGCATGCCCTTTGTCACCACTCCTATTCAATATTGTGCTGGAAGTCTTAGCAAGAGCTATACAGCAAGACAGGGAAATTAAAG
>NW_006408640.1:1710378-1711694 GCF_000296735.1 Chrysochloris asiatica | reverse complement strand
CGCAAGGTCAGCAGTTCGAAACTACCAGCTGCTCCTCAGGAGAAAGATGAGGCTTTCTGCTCCCATAAAGATTTACAGCCTCGGAAACCCTGTATAGGGTCGCTATGGGTCGGAACCCACTCGACGGCACTTAACAACAACAACAACTGGTACAATGAAAGATACATTGATCAATGGAACAGAATAGAGAATCCAGAAATTAACCCATCCACATACAGCCAACTTATTATTTTAAATAAATGTTTTATTGTGAATTGTGTGATGTTTACATGGGAGAACATTAGTTTTACATTCACTCTATCATACATTGTTTCATTGACATAGTTACCATCCGCCCATGCATCATCACCTACCCAAAGGGTATACCCTGCAAGTCTGCCCCCCGACCCCTCCACGGTCCTCAGCACACAGCCCCTTTCCCTCTATGGATCTCAAGTCCCCAGCCACTCCATCGCTTCACGCCATCTTCTCTGCCTCCATCTCAGGCCTCACTGCTTCTCTGGGTAGGGTCCCACTTTCCACTCTTCTCCATTGATGGTCCCAGGGCCCTCCGCTCCTAGACTGAAAAGTTAATCACTCTCCTCCTTGCTATAAAATGTCCACCTTTACATTTCCAACCTTCACAATCAGTCCTGGTAACAATGATTCACTATTGCATCACAAGAGACCCATCTGCATTTCATTTCATCAGCCCTTCCTGGATAAGCTGGATACTATTCA
This sequence comes from Chrysochloris asiatica, assembly GCF_000296735.1. NCBI lineage: Eukaryota > Metazoa > Chordata > Mammalia > Afrosoricida > Chrysochloridae > Chrysochloris > Chrysochloris asiatica. Next base: position 1,710,974 of record NW_006408640.1, on the reverse strand, counting down.
CTGGAGACTCTACTTTCCTCCAGGCCCTCTGGATCTAGGTTCCCTCTTGAAAGCTTGTAAGCCAGTCACTTCTTGCCTTTGTATCCCTCCCCCCATTTTGGGTAGCCAATGTCCAAGTTGCCCATCCCTGTCTACTCTTTGTGTGGAGGGGGTGAGAATAATTCTTGCAGCAAGGATTGGTTTCTTCTTTTGAGCTACTGCATTTATAGGTGTAGGTCAAGTTTATCAAATTGTATCAGATGACGCTTTTTTCCTCCTCTTTCTTCTTCGGGTTGAGCTCTGTTCATCCAGTCATTGAAGCCAGGTATTGTGGGTATCATCTGCAATATGGGTGTTCTTGCGTCTGTCCACCCTCTTCTTGTCATCTGAACACTTCGCTCTCCATTCTAGCATTCTAGTCCTCTGTGGCTGTGTCATTGACTCTGAGCCCATGAGTCCCCATGTCTTGCCTCGTTGCGGTGCGACCAGGTCTCCACCCGGGTTCACAGTAGTCTGCTGAAAGATGTAGGCAGCCAAATTATTATTATTATTATTATTTTAATTTAAGGTTTTTATTGTGGATTGAGTGAAAGTTTACAGGGCACATCATCAGTTTC
>NW_006408640.1:1679684-1682703 GCF_000296735.1 Chrysochloris asiatica | reverse complement strand
CAGTCTAGGAGCAGAGGTCCCTGGGACCATCAAGGGAGAAGAACAAAGAGCGGGACCCTACCCAGAGAAGCAGTGATGCCTGAGATAGAGGCAGAGACAACAATGTGGAGAGATGGGGCAGTTGGGGATTTTAGACTTAGAGAGGGAGAAGGGCTGTGTGCTGACCACCGGGGTGCAGGCTTGTAGTGTATACCCTTTGATTGGTTGATGATGCATGGAGGGGATTGTAACCATGGCAATGAATCGATATGCAATAGGATGAATGTAAAACGAATGTTCTCCCATGTAAACTATCACATAATTCACAATAAAACATTTAAAATATATATATTGGCAACTAATTAGTCTTTCAAAATTCTATCAAGTGATCACCAGTGTAGTTTCTTTCACCAAGGTCCTATTTTCTAACTGCTGATCTTTCTTCTTTGTTTCCAAGTTTCTCAGTATAATCACAAGTATTTATCAATGCATCTTAATTGCATGTTTATTCCATTTCAGACTGAAGAAGGTAGTAAAAACCTTAAATGACATCATCTTTGGCATGAGTGGTCAGTGCATAAATTTGAATAATATTTGTATTAACTGGTCTTCATTGTAGGTATGTGGATATTATTATCACTGACAGTGTTGTACTTCAGGATAGATCTTGAAACAATTAATGACAGGCCATTACTCTTCAATTTGTCACTCCCAAAATAAAGGATAAAATGATTGACTGATTCAGAATGGTCAATACCAGTCCATTTCAGCTCCTAAAGCCTAGGATGTCCATCTTTATAGTTTGTTTCATTTTCTTTGAATCATACTTAATACTTTCCATGTTTCCATGTATTTTTTCAGCCATTTCTTCTCATTTTTAATCTTCATACCATATCAGAAAATGCAAGTCATAAAAGCTTTGCTCCACTACATCATTAAGATCAATTCTACATTCAGGAGGCAAGTCTTCCCCAGTTGTATTTTCAGTGCTTCCAACCTGAGGTGCTCATCTTCCAGAAGTATATCAAACAGTTTACAGTGCTATTTCATGTTGGGTTTTCCGTGTCTTAAGTTTTCAGAAGTGGTGTCTGCCTGCTCCTTCTTCCTAGTCCGTCCTAATCTGAATCTCCACTGAAACCTGTTCACCAAGGGTGACATTGCTGGCATTTGGAATACTGGTGACATAGCTTCTAGCATCACAGCAATACACAGTCCACCACTGTAAGACAAACTGACAAAGGAGTAGTGGCGTACATACTCTGCCATATGCTAAGTCAGTTTAAACCGCAAGGTCAGTAGTTCAAGCTCACCAGTTGCTCCTCAGAAACCCTACTGGGTTACCATGAGTTGGAACAAACTCATAACACTTGACACTCATAATTCATGACACTTAACAACAACAATACTATATAAATGGCAGTTAAAAGTATCCATCTGCTTGTAATAATTGCAATGAAACAATGAGTGTACAATCGATGTTCTCGTATGTTAATTATCACTCAATTCACAATAAAAACTTTAAAAAAAAAATGCTGCATCCATCTTCATACTGTTTCCCAAATGAAGTAGGGAACTATTTAAACTACTTTTGTAAGTCTGAGGAATCAATCTTCCTAAAACAAGTCTAACAACAGAATCCAATGTTTGCATCATCAATAAAATGCTGTTGTGTCAGGTTTACATAACCTACTTGACTCTATCCAACAAGCTCATCTTCTTTTCTCTGACTTTTGCTTTTGGGGGAAACACAGTGCCTAACATTTATCTTTTACACTTACCTTTCCTTCCTCAAGATCTTCTGTGGAGATGAACCCATTCTGTTAAGATAAATTGTTAACTCTTCGTAATATACAATGAATAAATAACTCATGACACTTAGGAAAAATGCTCCCTTTGCCTCCCAGAATTTTTGGCTCATCATGTGTGACTTAGATTCACCCCACTGAATTTTTTTTTTTTTTTTAAAGTTCACTACTAACTACATAGAAGAGGGAAATGGGCTGAGATCCAAGCAAAGCTCTGATCTAATATCAGAAGGCTAATTGGAACAGAAAGAAGGTTTCAGAGTTAACTTTTAATATCTTTCCCAATTAAGGGACTCTGTCTAGGATATGACCCAAAATATTTCCAAATTTTACCTATTCATCTGCGCTCTTGTGTGTGTAGAGCTGGTTTCTCTGTGGTTTACATATATCAGCTAGTGATATGTCCTAGGTTGGCTCCTCCAGAGTTCACTGAGGAAAGCTCTTTAGTAATACAGATCAGGGGATCTACACCCAGAAATTTTGATTCAGTAAGTTTATGTTGGAATCTGATAGACTATACTTTAAAAGTTCCCAGGTGATCCTATGACTTTTCCAACAAAGATGGTATCTTATTGTGCTTGGTGGTGGTGGTGTTTATGTGCTGTGGAGTTGGTTCCACCTAATAGTGGCCCTGCAGAGGGTTTCCAAGGCTGTAAATCTTTACAGGAGTAGAAAGCCTCATCTTTCTCTCATGGAACAGCTGGTACTTTTGAACTGCTGACCTTGAGGTTAGCAGTCTGATTCATAACCACTACTTAGAGGAAGGGAAATGGATGCTTGGGCTATCTGAAAAAGTGGTTTATTATGTCTTCCTGATCCAAAATTGTAATTGTAAGCAGTTCTATCTACCATGGTGACTTGGAGTGAATGGGTGAGATGACCACTGTGGATTGATGGGGAACAGGCAGCTTTCTATTTAAGCCTTCATCCATGTTCAGAGATTTGTCCACCCTTGTGCTAACTTGGCCCTACAGCACTGTAGAGCCTCATCATGTGATGTGAGAGATGATACTCTTTTGTTGAATACTGAAACAAAAACCCTGAAAATATATATAACTTAATTTGTTGTTAAGAATACATACAGTAGAGAACAAACAAGATGGCAGATCGGGTGGATGTATAGCAGAGAGCTCCGCCAACAACAACACAGAATACCTGAACAAGCAGGCTCAGGGGATGGTCCCAGAACTCTGAACCACATATAAAGGAATACTTAGAAGGTTGGAAGGCTCACA
>NW_006408640.1:1653925-1676287 GCF_000296735.1 Chrysochloris asiatica | reverse complement strand
AAAAACCTTAAATTAAAAAAAAAAAAAAAAAGAATACATACAGCACAACATGCACAGATTTGACAGTTCTGCATGTACACGCCAGTGATGTTGATTATGTTCTTTGAGTTATGCAACCATCCTCATTCTCCTTTTCTGAGTTGCTTCTCCCCTATTAACAAAAAGTTATTCCTCACTAAGGTTCCTATCTAATCTGTCAAGTTGCTCTTATCAGTTTGTTCTCTTACATGTAAATCTGAAAAGATCACAATGCTCAAAGTAAACATTTTTCACTAAACGAAACTGCTGTTTGATTTGAGAAGGACTTCAGTGAATATTTTTTGTTTAAGGTTTAGAGGTTATCTCATGGCAGTAGTTTCAGGTATTCATCCAGCCTCCAGGTTTCTCGAAAGCCTGGATTTCATGATAATTGAAATTTTATACTTTTGCATCTTCTCCTTTTTTGATCATGATTCTTCTATAGAAGTTTTGTGAAACCAGTAAATTTTAAAGAAAGTGAGGTAAAGGAGTTCCATTTCTTAAAATGAGTTTTAGATTTTTTACATGACTAGTCATTATATATTGTATTTTATTTTTGAAACTGTAAAGGGCTCACCTTTTCCATGATTCCCAAACTGGCTCAGAAATCATGGGACTTAAGTCTTTATTTATAGCTACTCTGTCTTCAGGAACTGTGATAGCACAGTGGGTTAACCACTGAACTGCTAACTGCAAGGTTGACAGTTCAAGCCCACAAGCCACTCCATGGGAGAAAGATGAGGCTGTCTGTTCCCCATAAAGATTTACAGTCATGGATTCCCTAAGAATCTGTTCTATAGGATCATTATGAGGTAGAATCCAGCAGTGAGTTGTTCTGTTTTCAGTTAAGAACACAATTAATATGGGAGCTGATTTCGACTCTAGCAAGCAAGCTGCTTGTTAGTAAATATATGCTGTAGAGTCAGTTCTTATCCAGAACTTCAGACAGTTGTGCAGGAGAAACCTGCATATTAATCAGTAGCCTCCACATGACTCCTGACTGTTTTGGCCATGTCAAGACAGGAGGAGCTCAGAATCTAACCTCTCTCTCCCTCAGTCTGGAAGTTTTAAAAAACATTTCCAAAAGAGGGCCCCAGGGATTATTGTACAAAAATGTTGAAACTACAGGAGTATGTTTATAAAAAAATCACAAAGGCCCCTGGCTTGCCTAATAGAGGTCAGGGAAATGCATTTTTATAACCTCACAAAAGCTTCTTGACCAGAGGTTTCTATTTGATTTAATCTACATCCGTAGCAATTCTATAATTGAATAACAAGTCATTTTTAAAAAGTTTTAAGTGTGCTTCTAACGTTGACCCAGGCAGCCTTGGCTGTGTTCTCTCTTTGTATCTTTTCAACTACAGTGATGGAAGGTTTTGACAAAACTTCCTGCCTCAAGAAAAATGTTTAATGTGTGGCTCACCTGTTGCAAGAAAGACTATAAGTAACAGGTGCTGAATGAGCAGGATATTAGTATGTGCTTGGGATGTGGGTGTCACAGTATAACTTATTCTGACAGGAATTCTTGGAGGGGCAAATAGTGGAAGCTGGAAAAATGACATGGTATATTAGCCAGACCTTCAGATTAAAGGAAGGATATTCTACATAGTAAGAACAGCGTGTTCCGAGGAGAGCAAAAAACACCTACTGTTCTAGGTTCTCTTGAGTTAGATTCTGACATGTGATATTTTCAGGCAAGGAGGTATGTGTGTGAGGTTGGAAGAATGAGGTGGTACCAGGTTGTCGCAGGGCATGGGAGGCTGTGATCACTCCAAGTAACTTCATCCAGATCCCTGACTCAATACCACCCATATACTAGTGAGCTGCCAAAGCACAGCAGCCATCACGGTCTCTGCACAGCACTCTAGAAGTCTATCCCAGCATCTTACTTCACAACTCCAACAAGCATCTCAGAAATGTTGACTGAAGTGCTCCATTCCCACACAGACAAAAATATAGGAACTTTTTTTTTCTTGTTTCACTGAGTTTTTTTGAAATGTACACAGCAAATTAAGTTTCCATTTGACAATTTCATACATATTGTTCAGTAACATTGGTTACATTTTCCACATTATATAAGCACTCTTCATATTGTTGTCTAGTTGTTCTGCTTCAGTGAATCCAGATTCCCTGCCCTCTCCCGGTACCCCTGTCCCAACCTTCATATCTGTGCTTTATGATAAATGTTGACTCATATAGATTTTTGGTAAATGTTTGGTCTCATATAGATTTTTTTTCTCTCTCAAGGAACACAGGACTCATAGATGATAGTGTGTGTTTTATGAGTAAATTTTTAACTTAGCTGAAAGGTGACATTCTGGAGTAATTTCAGTTCAAAGTTTAAAGGAAGTTTCAAAGTTATAGACTCAGGGCTTCCTCTAGTCTCTACTGATCTAGTGAGACTGGCTTTTTTAAAAAATAAGAATTAAGGTTTGTTTTATAGTTTTCTTTCATACTATCTGGGAATATCTATTATGTCCCTGGTCAGAAGGGTCACTAGACAATCATCTAGTTCTTCTGATGTGAAAATAGATGAGCCCGTGATATGAATAAGCAATTAGTTCTGTAGTTTTTATTTTTCTTTAAGTTGTTGTTTTCCTTCTTTCTGTTTGGCTCCAGATAAGTGTAGAGATCAATAGTTGTAGCTTAGAATAGCTACTTGAAAACTTTTAAGATTCCAGATGCTACTTACTATACTACAGTGTAGAATGTAACTTAAACACTATGTAGTGCCAACTGAGATGTTCAATGAGACTATGATCCTAAGCCTTCAAACCTAGTAAAACAATGCTGCAGAGTGTTTGGTTATTATGTCTGGGGGGTGAATGTGACTGTATTATGTTAATGTTGTATTATATATATGATTATATGTGCAACACACACAAACATGTACAAGGGTACATCAAAATGTATTGATACTAGGGTTCCCATACATACATGCATGTGTTTGTTCCAAACAAAACATGTTTCTGTGATCACTGGATGGCTATAGACAAATTCTCTCAAGTATACCACAAAGAATGTACACTAAACAATCCTCCCACAGCCCTCTCTACTTAGCTGGGTTAAATGTGTAGTAGCCACACAGAAGTCAGGCACTAGACTTCCAGTTATAGGACTTATTAGGTGGTGGTTTGCATGTTGCTGTGATACTGGAAGCTATGGCCTAAGTACCAGCAGAATCAACCATGGTAGACAGGTTTGAGCTGAGCTTCCATACTAAGATAGGCTAGGAAGAAGGATAGACTGCTTCTGAATGTTTAGCTACTAAAAACTTTATGAATAGCAGAGATATATTGTCAGATATAGTACCAAAAGATAAGCCCCTCAAGTTGGAAGCCATTCAAAATATGACTAGGAAATAGCTGCCTCCTCAAAGTAGAGTTGGCTGTGAAGACACGAATGTAGTAAAGCCTCAGGAACTTTCATTTGCTGATGGGAAACACCTCAAAATAAGGAGAGACTACCATAAGCATCTGGTAGCGTAGTGGTTACGAATTGGGTTGAGAACCGCAAGGTCAGCAGTTTGAAACTACCAGCTGCTCTGTGGGAGAAAGACGAGGCTTTCTGCTCCCATAAAGATTTACAGACTCAGAAACCCTGTTCAGGGTAGCATGGGTCAGAACCAACTCGACGGTACTTAACAACAACAACTGTAAGTATCTGTTAATAATTGAAACATAGAATTATGAAGTATGAATCTAAGAAAATTGGAAGTTGTCAAAAACTAAATGAAACACATAAGCAATGATGTCCTAGAGCTGCAATGGAAAGGAAACTGGCCAGTTTTAATCTGTCAGTCAGGGTTTACTATGCCAGGAATAACAAATTCAAGAGAATGATGTCATGTTCATCTCAAAAAGAACATTTCAAGATCTATCTTGAGATACAATACTGTCTGTGATAGGATAATATCCATACAATTACAAGGACCAGTTAATACCACTTACTCAAATTTATGCACCAGTCACTAAAGATGATGATAACGAAATTGAAGAATTCTACCAACTTCTTCCATCTAAAATTGATCAAACATGCAATCAAGATGTATTGATAATTGCTGATGATTGGAATGCAAATGTTGGGGGAAAAAAAGAGGATCAGTAGTTGGAAAAAATGACCTTGGTGATAGAAACGAAACTGGAGATTGCATGATAGAATTTTGCAAGACCAATGACTTCTTCATTGCAAATACCTTTTTAAAACAGCATAAAAGACATATGTTGTTGGTGTTGTGAAGTGCTGTCAAGTCGATTCCAACCCATAGCAACCTTATATAGGGTTTCCAAGGAGCAGCTGGTGAATTTGAACCACTGACCTTGCAGTTCAAATGGGTTTGCAGTCTGGCACATTAACCCACAGTGCCACACCAGGACTCCAAAAGACTTATGGACTTCACCAAATGGAATCCACAGAAATTGTAATGACTGCATCTGTGGGAAGAGACCCAGGAAAAGCTCAGTATCTTCAGCCAAAACAAGGGCAACTGTGGAACAAGGGCCAACTCAAGGGCCAACTGTGGAACAGACCATCAATTGCTCATATGTAAGTTCAGGCTGAAGCTAAAGAAAGTTAAAACAAGTCCACATGAGCCAAATATGACCTTGAACATATCCCTGAATTTAAAGATCATCTTAAGGACAGATTTAATGCATTTTTACAGCAGGATGGCAAAATTGACCAATCACAAATAGCCGTGTTAACAGTCCTCACAACTGAATCATATCAGCATCTTCCCCACTTTTTGATCCAGCCACTTCAGGGCAAAAATGTTGTTTGGTCAGAGTTACAAAGACTATGAGTAGAAGAGCCATATGAAGTAATTCAGTGCACTCCAGACACACTCATCTTATATCTCAGTCTTGTTGTTACTTGTTGTTGTTAAAGTGCCGTTGAGTAGGTTTCAACCCATAACGACTGTGTATACAGGTCATCAACTGCTCCTCAGAAGCCATATACAGGGTTGTTATGGGTTGAAACCTATTTGTAGTTCAAACGGACTTTGCAGTCTAGAGCATTAGCCCACAGCACCACACTAGGTACAAGAAAGAAGAAAAGAAGGGAGGGAGGGAGGGAGGGAGGGAGGAAGGAAGGAAGGAAGGAAGGAAGGAAGGAAGGAAGGAAGGAAGGAAGGAAGGAAGGAAGGAAGGAAGACCTGGAGGTTTTTAGCATAGTTTCTAGGTCTAATGGATGTGCTCTGCTCCAGGCTCTTGTTGATTATGAGGTGTACCAAACATCTGTAGACTGGGTGCTAACATTGTTGTTGTTGTTAGTTACTGTCAAATTGGTTTTGACTCATAGCAATCTTATGCACAAAGAACAAAACACTGCCTGATTCTGCATCATCCTACAATCACTGTTAAGCTTAAGCCCACTGCTGCTGCCACTGTGCTCATACATCTAGTTGGGGGTCTTCTTCTTTTTTCTGACATCCACTGATGTCCTTCTCCAGGAACTGTTCCCTCCTAATAATATGTCTGAAGTATGAGAAATTAAGTTTCACTATCTTGGCTTCTAAGGAGCAGTTCTACCTTGTCCTGTAGTGTTGTTATGAGTTGGAATCTATGCAGTGGCAATGAGTTTGGTTTTGGTCTTATATCGCTAGTAAACTACCTAATCCCTGCAATCCACTTACGTGATACTAAGTAGACCAATCACTTCACAAGATTGTAACTTGTGATCAGCTATTTGGAAGAATTACAAATCCAGGGGCAGAAAGGCCCTATAAGAGAAACCCATTGCACCACAAGCAACAGTGCCCCTTGACTTGGAATTAAATAATTATATATGTGTGGGGGTGAAGGGTGCTATAGCCAACAAAAGTCCTCAGGGAAACAGAAGACTCCAAGTCCTCAAGGCCCTTCAAGCCACATTTTTTCCACCTCCCTCCAGTGAACTTGGGAATAGTAAAGGTTTACACCATATCTGTGAATGTGATGCAAATAGCTAATACCAAGGTAATAATAGAATAACTTTAAAGTGGGAAATTGGAGAGGCCAGGCCCTGCTGTTTACATTGTAAATAAATGTGTGAGAGGAACTTAAAGATCCTCTGAGCTCTGCAGCTCAGTCTTTACAATCAGGTTGAAGCTGTGAAATCTTTCGGCCTGAGGAACATGCCAAAAAAACAATTAAAAAATGCCACTTGCATTTTAATCAGACTCCTTTTGTATTTAAGTGATGATCTATATCTATGGATCCTTTAAAAACACATGCTTTGGCATGCGTTTCTTACCTAAATTTATAATTAAAGTAATAAGACTTCCATTACCCAGGATTTAACCATAAGATTGTTCTTGAACAGGATAACATAGGAAGTGGCCATTTAGCTAAGTGGCCCAAGAACTCTTATCCTCTCACAGTCAGGAAATACTAAAATAGTGAACAAAGATAAACTTCAGAAAGAAAAGGAATTTCCTGAGCACTGATTGTGTCCACTTTTTTGCTTAAAGCATTGAATAATTTCATCAAAACCTTCTAACACCTTGGTGAGAAACTGCAAATTTGAAGACCCAAAACCAAAATGATCAAAGCCAGGACGGTTAATAGAAATTTCAAACAGTTTCTTCTTCTTCCTTTAAAAAAATGAGAACTTGTAGTTGATGACATGTCATTAGGGATGTTGTTTTTTCTGTTTACTTAAGAGTTCTGGGAACTTAAACTGACACTATCCAAACCCTGCAAAGACTTAAATGGTCATCTGTGCATTTTCTCAACTTAGTTGTAAAAAATCCATCTCATTGACTAACCCATATATTATTAACCATGGAATCTGTCTGAAAGAAAGACAGGGCTCTGGATTGAAGTGTTTTCTGTTTTTGTTTATTTAGACTGGAGGAGAGAAAATGGATTCAGAGGAGGCGTTGATTTATGAAGAAGACTTAGATGGAGGAGATGGTGTTGAAGGCGAGTTGGAAGAAAGCACAAAATTAAAATTGTTCCGCAGACTTGCCTCTCTAGCTTCTAAGCTGAAGGAGTTTATTGGCAACATGATAACCACTGCTGGGAAAGTTGTGGTGACAATTCTACTTGGTTCATCAGGTGAGTGTTCCTGGTACCAGGGTGAGCAGAGTAGAGACACATGTTGCACTATGGCAAATAAGAAAAACTAGGGTTGAAGAGAAAATTAAAATGTAGTCAATTCTATTATATGGCACAGAATAGTAACTGAGCTCTTGTGAAATTGTTCTCATTTACAAACCACTAAAAAAAAAAAAAATATATATATATATATATATATATATAGAGAGAGAGAGAGAGAGAGAGAAAGAGAGAGAGACAGACAGACAGACAGACAGACAGACAGACAGACAAACAGACAGCTATGGTAAGTTAGGCTGCTAACCTCAAGGTAGCATGGGTAGCAAACGGGTAGCCACGCAGTGTTCACTTTGAGAATTACTTATATCATAAAATTGATCGTGTAGCTGATGAATATCCCCAGACAAGTGTATATTGTTTTCTACAACCTCCTACAATGCTGTTGGATTAAGTTCCAATTAATTTCTGGGTTAACCTCTGTGAAGCAGTATTTCTCCATATCATAGTGACTTCACTTTCTATTTTTAGTCTAGAATAGCAACAGTTCTGCTTCCTTGGGTCCTCTGAAGAGTAATCTCTACTGTTTAGCAATTTGAGGGGACAGATCATGACCTCCACATGTGCATTCTAAAGGCACATGTTTACATTGAGTCCATCTTATTTTAACTCTCCAGGATATAATGTTTTTCTTCCAAAATCAGATTGTAATCTTCTAACACAGACATTAACTTCCTCTAAATTTTGGCTGGGGACAGTGTGTATTCCATAACCTGTTATCTTGATCTTCTACCTCCTGCTTCCACTGCACTTTTCACTGGGCTGCTGAGCTACTTGTGAAGCATAGTAGAGATTCATGAAAGCTGCTTAGCTGAAATTTCACAAAATAAAATATTTAACTAGTTTTTAGTAGGGGAAAAAAAAGGAAATATAAATTCTCAAAAACTTTGACCCAATATTTTCCTGAGAAATCACTTGAAAATGCCAATAAGATTGCTTCACAAACTTGTAAAGGAGCCACCACATTTTACATTATCCTTTTGGTGATAAGAAAACCAAATTTTGTCAGGTTGGACAGTGCTCTTTTGCAACTTTAACTGACATAACCAAACCAAACCTGTTGCCATTGAATAAATTCCAATATTACATAATAATAAGAGGGTGAATTAAAAAGTATCCACACTGTGGCTGTAGAATTTATTTTAATCAGCTTTTAGAAAAGACAAATACATCATTTTTTGACATAATCTCCTTGCTTTTCAATACACTTTATCCATCTGTCAACAATTTTTCATATTTTCACATTAAAAAATGGTTTAGGCTTTGCTTTGGGCCACAAATGAACCACTGTCTTCACTTATTAATCAGAGGTAAATTTTCATCCTCCAAGGGCTGCTTTCAGGGGACCAAGCAGGTGAAAGTCAGGTGGTGCAAGATCAGGACTATAGAGAGGATGTTTTAACACTGCAAAAGGAAGTTTTGGCAGACTGTCAACAGAATGTCAACAGTTTGGGCATTGTTGTGCAAGATCACAAGGCCCTTGGATGCAGTTCTCTGCATTTAATCCCAAGTTTAAATTTCAGTTCTTCAGTGAGCATCTTACTGTAATGAGCACTGTTGATTGTGGAACCTTTTTCCTGATAGTGTTCTAATACTGGCCCTTGAGAATCCCAGAAAACTGTAAGCATCAGTTTTCCAGATGATGGTTGACTTTTGAATCTTTTCTTTGGTCGGCAACTGAGGATGTTTCAATTCCATACTCTGCCGTTTACTCTCAGGAAACCAACCAAGCAAAAGTTCTAAAGACCAACCATCAGCTGGTCACTAATAGAATAGTGATCCTTTACAAAATGTAATAATATTATGAATCTTGTTGTTGTTGCTAAGTGCTGTCGAGTCAGTTCTGACTCATAGTGACCCTGTATAGAGTTTCCGAGAAGTAGCTGGTAGATTTGAAATAGTGACATTCTAGTTTGTGATCCAGTACTAATCCTACAACACCATACCAGGAGTCTTAGTTACCCCCCAAAATAGATCACCATAAAGAAAGTGGTGTCGGGGAAACTTTGAAGACAGATGTATTCCTGAGAAATTTTCAGAAGAAGAAAAAGGAGAAAGACTGAAATAGGCAAGTAAATATATTCAGTTCTACTGGAGTGAAAAGTGACTGTTTATATTGTTCAAATACCACTAGTGTTTGAAGAAAGTGAACTTCATCTGTTCTTTCACTACGTTTGAAAAATTAGTACTTCATGTGTAACTTTTTCACAATAAAAATAGCACTTATTCTGGATATATCAAAGTTGCTTTAAAGTGCCATCAGGTCAGTTCCCACTCTTAGTGACCATGTGTATACCAATGGTGGTGATGGTGTTTGTGTGCCATGGTATCACAGAAAACCTCATCTTTCTCCTATGAAGCAGCTGGTAGATTGAACTACTTTCCTTGAGTTTAGCAGCCCAACTCATAAACCACTATGCTACCAAGGTTCCTTATGTATCTCAATGGTGGTTATGTGCTATGGAGTCAATTCCAACATATAGTGATCCTTTGTATGGTTACTGAGGCTGTAAATCTTTATGGGAGCAGAAGACCTCATCTTACTCCTGTGAAGCAGCTGATGGATTCAATTGACTGACCTAGGGGTTGTTGTTAAGTGCTATAAAGTTGGTTCTGACCCATAGCTACCTTGTATAGGGTTTCTAAGGAAGAGCTGGTGAGCTTGAACCACCTACCTTGAAGTTCAAACTGTCTTTGCAGTGCAGCTTATTAACCCACAGTGCCACAGTTGTTATTGTTTGTTTCTGACTTGATGGCACCTGACAACAACAGGAACAAGTGCAACTCATAGGACCCTGTACAGGGTTTCTGAGGAGCAGCTAGCAGATTTGAGTCACTGACCTTGTAGTTCACAACCCAGTGCTTATCTTATAGTGCCACACCAGTATATATCAATTGTTGTTGTTGTTATGTGCCGTGGAGTCGGTTCCAATTCATATTGACCCTGTACAGGGTTTCCAAGGCTGTAAATCTTTATAGGAGCAGAAAGCCTTATCTTTCTCCCATGGAACAGCTGGTAGTTTTGAACTGCTGTCCCCAAGGTTCGAAGCCCAATTCATAACCACTACGCTACCAGTACTAAATACTTATAATTCTTGATCCATATTAACACTATATGTAGAAATTCACACATGACTTCCATTTAGTTAAACATTGTTGTTCTTAAATGCTATCGAGTTGATTTGACCCATAGCGAGCCTGTATAGGGTTTCCAAAGAGTGGCTGTTGAGCTTGAACCACCAACCTTGCAGTTCAAATGACTTTGCAGTCTGACATGTTAGCCCATAGCACCACACCAGTTAACCTTTACTGAATGCTAAATGATTTTTCGATTCTATCCAGGTTTTCATGATTTCATTTCTTCTTTTTCAGGTATGATGCTGCCATCTTTGACCTCATCTGTGTATTTCTTTGTGTTTTTGGGTCTATGCACCTGGTGGTCTTGGTGCCGGACTTTTGACCCATTGCTCTTCAGCTGTCTGTGTGTTCTACTGGCTATTTTCACTGCTGGACATTTGATTGGGCTTTACTTATACCAATTCCAATTCTTTCAAGAAGCAGTTCCACCCAATGACTACTATGCAAGGTAAGAGAAATGTTTAGACCATTTCAGCAAGAGTCTCCCTACTGCCCTTTATGACTTGACTTGGGATTGTGAATTTGCACGGATTCTTCTTGATGGATAAGTGATGTGTTCATTACTTATCCATCAAGATAAGTAGAGGTCTACTTTAGCAAAGATAAAGTAGAAGTCTCCTCAGATGCAATACTGCTAGATTCAGAGAAGGAAGAGAATTGACATTTGGAGCAAGTAGAACTCACTATTGAAAGAGGTTCAGGAAGTCAATTGTGCATTAGTGACTAAGAAGGGCAGGTCAGACAGATGAAATTAAAAGGAATTCTCATGGGTCTTTTGAATACCAGACAAATTGAACATCAAAAATAATTAAAACTACTTAATTGTTAAAAAAAAATTTAAGTGAAAATACTGAGTATATAGTGAGTGAGTTTGTGGAAGGGAAAATATCTAACAATTTGCCTTGATTGTGAATGACTAATATAGTAAATCTTTATTGTGCAAATGGAGTACTGGTGTGGCACTGCGGGTAAATGCACAAGACTGAAGGGCCATTTGAATGGCAAGGTCTGCAGTTCAAGCTCACCAGCTGTTCTTCAGAAACCCTATATAAAGTCGCTATGAATCAAAACCAACCTGACAGCACTTACAACAACAGCAACTGTGCAAATAGGATTTAAAGTGGCAAAATTAATCATTTACTGATTTTTTTTTTTAGGAACTCTAGGAATCTCAGTTGATGAGAAAAATTCTCCTTTATGGGAAATAGTCTAGTTAAAATAATTATAAAATTCCCATTTTCCAATCCTTAATGAAATGCTTGAAACCAACTTCAAACCACTGCTTTAAAAGGGTTCTTTGGGTACAGATGTTTGCAAACTGATAAACTACAGCCTCACTGATTATTTGCTAATTTCAGTGGATAATCATACAATGATCCTCAATACCTAAATCAAGTAATCAAAATTAACCTTACTAAAAAAAAAAAAAAAAATTAACCTTACTGAAAATGGAATAACTTAATGTTGCATTCCTCTTGATGTAATACACTATGAGATACAGAGCATTATTTTGTAAGCCTTGAGACCTACATCCAATTTACAGAACACATAGATATTAAAAACTATTTTTTTAAGTTCAAATAGCTCCTGAGAAATCCAGAAAGTGGAATCTACAAGATGGTTGATCTGTTCTCCTCAAGAATCATTGTCATGAAAAACAGTGTCTATGGGGTTGGGGTTAGAGTAGAGATACAGGAACTGTTGTGGTTTAAAGGAGAACTAAAGAAATGTAATAGACCAATATAAAACATGTCTCTATAAATGTAGGAAATTGAGTATTGATTGGATATTAGCTGATGTTTTTGTTCTTGTTGTTTAATCTTCATCAGTAAATGTTTTAAGTCCTCTTCACTTTCAGCAAGCATGGTTGTATCATCTGCATATCGCAGGTTGTTAATGAGTCTTCCTCCAATCCTGATGCCACATTTTTCTTCATAGAACCCAGCTTCTCGTACTGTTTGCTCAGTATACAGGTTGAATAAGTATGGTGAAAGAATACAACCTTGTCGCACACAATTCGGTGTTCCCATGTTCTGTTTGAACAACTGCTTCTTGGTTGGTCCAGGTACAGATTCCTCATGAGTACGATTAAGTGTTCTGGAATACTCATACTTCGCAATGTTGTCCATAGCTGTCATGATGCATACAATCGAAAGCCTTTGCATAGTCAATAAAGCACAGGTAAACATCTTTCTGATATTCTCTGCTTTCAGTCAAGATCCATCAGACATCAGCAATGATATCTCTTGTTCCACGGCCTCTTCTGAATCCGGCTTTAACCTCTGGAAATTCTCTGTCAATGTATGATTGTAGCCATTTCTGTATTACCTTTAGCAAAACTTAACTCGCTTGAGATATCAAAGAAATTGTCCAATGATTTCTGCATTCCGTTGGGTCACCTTTCTTTGGAATGGACACAAATATGGATCTCTTCCAATCAGCTGGCCAGATAGCTGTCTTCCAAATTTCTTGGCAGAGATGAGTGAGTGCCTCCTGTGCTGCCTCACTTTCTTGAAAGATTTCAATTTGTATTCCATCAATTCCTGGTGCCTTGTTCTTTGCCAATTCCTTCAATGCACCTTGGACTTTCTCCTTTAGTATCATTGGCTCTTGTTCATATGGTACCTCTTGAAATGGTTGAAAATTAACCATTTCATTTTGGTACAGTGACTCTGTGTATTCCTTACATCATCTCTTGATGCTTTCTGCATCATTCAATAATTTGCCCAGAGAATCTTTCAATGATGAAAGTCGAGGCTTGAATTTTTACTTCAGTTCCCACAGCTTGAGAAATGTTGAGTGTGTTCTTCCATGTTGGTTTTCTGATTCCAGATCTTTGCACATTTTATTATAATATTTGGCTTTATCTTCTCGACTGATCTTTGAAATTTTCTGTTCAGGTCTTGTACCTCTTCATTTCTTCCATTTGCTTTAGCATCTCTACGTTGGAGAGCATATTTCAGTGTCTCTTCTGACATCCATTTTGACCCTTTCCTTCTTTCTTGTCTTCTTAATGACTTTTTGCTGTCTTCACGTATGATGTTCTTGATGTCATCCTACAACTCTTCTGGTCTTCGGTCTTTACTGTTTAATGTATCAAATCTGTTCTTCAGATGATCTCTAAATTCAGGTGGGATATATTCAAGGTCATATTTTGGCTCTCGTGGGCTTGTTTTCATTTTCTTCAGCTTCAGTTTGAATATGCATGATGGTCTGTTCCACAGTCTACCCCTGACCAATTGTTTTGACTGATGATACGGAGCTTTTCCATCATCTCTTTCTGCAGATGTAATCAATTTGATTTCTAATTTTTTCCATCTGGTGAGATCCATGTGTATAGTCTTCTCTTATGTTGTCTAAAAAAGGTATTTGAAATGAATAAATCATTGATTTTGCAGAATTCTATTATGCATTTTCTAGCATCATTTCTATCACCAAGCCATATTTTCCAACTACTGATCCTTCCTCTTTGCTCCCAACCTTTGCATTCCAGTCACCAGTAATTACCAATACATCCTGATTGTATGTTTGATCAGTTTCAGATTGAAGAAGTTGGTAGAATTTTTCTATTTCATCCTCACTGGTTTTAGTGGTTGGTGCATAAATTTGAATAGTAGTGGTATTAACTGAGCTTCCCTGTAGGTGCATGGATATTATCCTATCACATACAGTGTTGTAGCTCATGACTGATCTGGATATGTTCTTTTTGATGATGAATGAAACACGATTCCTTTTCAATTTGTCATTCCCGGTATAGTAAACCATGTGGTTGTCAGATTCAAAATGGCCAATACCAGTCCATTTCACCTCACTAATGCCTAAGATATCGATGTTTATGCCTTCTATTTCAGTTTTGACAACTTTCAATATTCCCAGATTCTTATTTCGTACATTCCATGTTCCGATTTTCAATGGATGTTTACAGCTGTTTCTCTTCATTTTTAGTTGTGCCCCATCAGCAGATGAAGGTTCTGTGGGCTTTTCTCCCACAAGCTTAACTCCATTCACATAATCATGGTCATCTCTACTTTGAGGGTGTAGCTTTTCTCCAGTTGTATTTTGAGTGCCTTCCAACCTGAGGGGCTCATTTTCCAGCACTGTATCTGACAGTGTTTCTCTGCTATTCATAAGCTTTTAAGTGACTAAAGATTCGGAAGTAGTTCATCACTCTTTCTTCCTAGTCTGTCTTTGTCTGGAAGCTCATCTGAAACCTGTCCACCATGGGTGACCCTGCTGGTTATTTAAAATCCCGGTGGCATAGCCCTCAGAATCACAGCAACTCACAAGCCACCACAGTAGGAAAGACAGATGAGTAGTGACCGTTTGGTTTTATGTCAAAACTGTCACTTTAAATTTCGAGGAGATCTGTGTGCATGCGTAGTAGAACCCTTCTGGGGTGGGGGTGGGATATCCATTTGCTCAGGTATCCCCTCTAGTTACCAGAATGGAGGTGTGCAGTCAGCGAGAGACCAATGAACAATGGACAGATAGCAAAAAAAATGAATGTCCACACCAGTACCTCCTTGGTTCTATCAGGCGTTCGTGGCTGTTCTGATCCTTTCCTCACTTGTTCTCTCCTAAGATGGTGGCTCCGGGAATAACTGAGTGTCTTGAATTAGAAAGCAGTGGATTCCTTGATTCTCCTACAAATTCCCCTAGCTGTAAGCCTTCCAGTCTTCTAAATATTCCTTTATATGTGGTTCAGAGTTCTAGCACCATCCCCTGAGCCTGCTTGGCCTGGTATTCTGTGTTGCTGGTGACGGAGTTTCTCACTGCATATCTACCCGAGCCGCCATCTTGAATAGAGGTGTTCAGATATTAGCTGATAGTGTGGAATTATTGCTGGTTTCTTAGGTGTGTGGCGGTAGTGTGTTATACGGGAAATTTTCATTAATTTAAAGAAATACAGTAAATTATTTAGGGGCAAAGTATCATGATATCCGCAACTCTGAAATGTTTTAGAAACAAACATTAAATAGATAGATAGGTACATAGATGAAAGATAAAGAAAATATGATAAAATGTTAATAGTAATGTATACTAGGTAATCATATAGGCTTATCATTGTCCTGTTTAAACTTCTCTTTGACACATTCAGAATCGCATGCTACATAGAAAAGAAAGAAGGGCAGGAATGATGGGAAAGGCTGTGAGTTGGAGGTGAAGACTGTCTGAATTATTCTCTCTGATGTGCCCCTGGGTAGTGATATAACATGAGACTCACTGCCATTGAGAGGATTCCAATTCATAGTGACCCTGTCTGTAGAGGGTTTTAGAGGCTGTAGATCTTTATGGGAGAGGCCAACAGTGGATTTGAACTGTCCATTGCTTTTCCTACAGTGCCATCAGGGCTCCAGACACATGGTATAGGCCATTTTTTTCTTCTTGCTCAGAAATGAGGCATCTGTATTTTAAATAGAACATGAATAATACTACCATTCTGATAATATAAATTTTCACCCTTCTTTTAAGAGATTCTAATGTGGTTTTTCAACACTCATGGAAGCAGTAGTGAAGAAATCAAACGACATATTGCATTAGGCAAATCTGCTGCACAAGACTTTTTTAAAGTGTTGAAGAGCAAAGATGTCAGCTTGAGGACTAAGGTGCACCTGACCCAAGCCATGGTATTTTCAATAACCTGATAGGCATGCGAAAGCTGGACAGTGAATAGGAAGATCGTAGAAGAATTGATGCTTTTGAGTTATGGTATTGGAGGAGAATATTGAAAGTGCCATGGGCTGCCAAAAGAACCAATAGATCTGTTTTGGAAGAAGTGCAGCCAGAGTGCTCCTTGGAGGCCAAGGTGGCCAAACTTCATCTCTCATACTTCAGACATATTGTCAGGAGGGATCAGTTGCTAGAGAAGGATATGTTTGATAAGGTGGAGGGTCAGAGAAAAAGAGGAAGACTTCCAGTGACATGGATTGGCAAAGTGGCAGTATCAATGGGCTCAAGTGTGGCAGCGATAGTGAGGTTGGCCCAGGATTGGGCAGTGTTTCATTCTGTTGAGCATAAGGTCACTAAGAATTGGTACTGAACCGATGGCACCTAACAACAACAACAACAATGTGGTTTTTAGTTGACAGTCAGTGGAAGGAGTAGGTATATGGACTATTGTTTTTATTGATTCATGTGTAAAATTTAGACACAATAAAAACTAGTTTGTGGTTGTGTCTGTACTAAGCAAAACAACAATAAAAGGTGGTCATTAAAGTCCTTGTTTCTGTTGTTACTGCCTTTGAGTTGGTTCCGACCCATAGTGACCCTGTATAGAATTTCCTAGGATTGGCTGATGAATTTGAACCATTGAACTTGCAGCTCAACCTACCCTTGCAGTCCAGTGCATTAACCCACAATGCCACACCAGTACTCCATTAAAGTCCTGTTGTTGTTGTTGTTAAGTGTCATCTAGTCTGTTCTAACTCATAGCATCCCTGTATAGAGTTTCAGTAGAGGGACTGGTGAGCTTGAGCCACTGACCTTGCTGTTCAAACCAACCTTGCAGTCCAGAGCATTAACCCACAGTGCCACACCAGGACTGTATTTACTAAAACCCTTGAATTTAGTTAAAATAAAAGTACACACACACACACAAAATCTACCTAAATACAAATCTAGTTAGCTCTGTCAATTGTATGACCCTGGAAACTTAAGTAGTGTAATTCAATGTAAAAATAAAAGAATGCTATTTAGTTACATTCACACTTAAGGGGCTTCATTAATGGTACATACTTATTTTAGGTGGGAGTAAGAAAATGCTTAAATTAGTGCAGACATTACTTCTAGACTAAATGAGTCCTTTTGTTTTGTTTAGACATTTAATTCTTGGTTTATTGAACACATTGAAAAAATGTTTTGTACTGTTGAAAGAGTGACTTTTAAGGGATGACTTAATTGAAAACACAAATATCCTTTATAGCATAGTCCCACCTAGTCTCCCTTCCCTGTCTTTGTACTAGTTTAAGGATCTTTTGTGCCATCTAGAGCCTGAGACCGGGAATACAAAGAATATTCAGAGCCAGTGCGGTGGTTCCATAGGAAAGATGAGGCTTTCTGTTCCCACAAAATATTTAAAAGCACTATATTCTACTCCCGTAAAGATTTACACCCTCGGAAACCCTGTACAGGGTCGCTATGGGTCGGACCCGACTCGATGGCACTTAACAACAACAACAACATATTCATATATAGTGCTATTATGAATCAAAACCAACGCCATAACACTTAACAACAACAACAACAACATGGCATCTATGATGACACTATAGGATAAGCACTGGACTGCTAACCCAAGATTGGCAGTTCAAACCCACTAGCCGCTCCTTGGAAACTATTTACAGGTCGTTATGTGGCATTTAACAACAACATGGTGCCTGGTGTGACGCTATAGGATAAACACTGGACTGCTAACCACAAGCTCAGCAGTTCAAACCTTCCCGTCACTCCTTAGAAACCCTGAACAGGGTCACTATGAGTCAGAAATGACTGGAAGGTACTTAACAACAACAATATGGCAGGACATGGCACTGTAGGATAAGCACTGAACTGTTAATCACAAGATTGGTGGTTCAAACCCATCAGCCATTAATTGGAAATTAATTATGAATTGGAACTGACGACTCCAAAGCACTTAACTTGATGGCAACAGCAACATGGCATTGAATAACAACAACATCAATTTGACAGGTATTCTTATGTGGTACTGTATGATAAGCACTGGACTGCTAACTGCAAGATCAGTTGTTCAGACCCAACAGCTGTTCTTTAGAAATTCTATACAGAGTCTCAATGAGAAAGAATCAACTTGATGACACTTAACAACAACAATAATATCTGTAAAGAGCAAGTTTTAGGGTACATGAGTCTTATAGTCTTTGTTGTTATTTTCTTCAAAACACTATCATAATATGAGAGCAGCCATGGACAATATGTAAAGAATGTCTTATCTCCATGGTCAAACAAAATATTATTTATGGACCCTGAAATTTTAATTTCGTACTATTATCATGTGTCATGAAATATTATTTTTCTTTTGATTTTTTTCTAACTATTTTAAAATGTGAAAACTAATATTAGCTCATGAGCTCTAAAAAAAGACAGTGAGTCAGTTTGATTTATGAGGCATAGTTTGCTGATCTATGTTACTGATAAGAACAGTTCTGATAGTTTAGTAATTTATCACATTTATTTTTAATGGAAGGAGCTCTGGAAGCGTAGTGGTTACGAATCAATCGGGCTGCGAACCTTAAGGCCAGCAGTTCAAAACTACCAGCTGTTCCGCGGGAGAAAGATGAGGCATTCTGCTCCCGTAAAGATTTACAGCCTCGGAAACCCTGTACAGGGTCGCTGTGGGTCGGAAACGACTCGACGGCACTTAACAACAACAACAAAATTTTTAATGGAATGATCACAAACTTAAAACCACAATTATGTGTAATCTAATATATACATTTAGAGATAACCCCTTTCCCAGCTTAAAAGTTTCATTGCTATAGTCTTATACAGTAAGTCATTAGAAAGTAGGTTGTTTATCAGGTTGTAGAAAGTTCTCACAAGAATGCAATAAACAAAATTTCTTACAAGGTTTTCCCTAATAACTTGGTAATGGTAGAGCATTTCATCTTAGTCTTTTAAAATTTGGAGTTTACATCTTTAAAATAATAGCTATTTCCTAAAGCATACTTTCAGTAAATTATTATTAATCTCAAAATCTGATTTGGAATAACTGGAGCATTTGTCACAACTTGATTAAAGTTGAGAAATTCTGGTCACATATTCATGTGGTTACACTTAAAATAGTCAATGAAGTTACCTTCTTATTAGTATTAAATTTGGTCCTCTTGTGAGAATTCTCTTTACTTTTAGGAACATTTCATTGTTTTTTTATCATGTGTATAATATGTGTTTGTTGGTGACAATTTGGAAATGTAGTGTTATATATTGTGTTTTAAATCCAGTTGTAGAGAAAAAAAGTCGCTAATTCTGTTAAAGGGAAGTAAAGTGATTTATTGAAGTCAATACATTCATATGGAAAGCATGAAAACCTCAGGATCTAAACTTCACAAATTCCGTGCAGGGGTATAAATCACACATAATTATGGACTCCTGGTGTTCAAACCCATCAGCTGCTCCCCGGAAACCCTATGCAGAGTCACTAGGAGTCCTAACCAACTTGATGGCACTTAACAACAACATGAGAAACTACAAACAAATTATTCAAATTGGTTGTAGTGACTGAGGTCAGTCAGAGGCAGAACAAATCTAAATGTGACCTTTAACATTATTGGTTACATTAATGCAACTGGACACAACTGGTTAAAAGACAGAATAACTAATGTTGCTAATTTTAGCGGGCAGGGCATGCCTTTTTCAGAACAACTGTCCGGAACCAATTGCTAAACATTATCTCACTCTAAGAGATCTAATACAAACACTTTGATGAAATTTGATTACAGATTTATAGTTTTAGCCTCATTAAAAACACCTTAATAATAGTGTTGGTGAAAGATTAACCCTGAGCTTTTAGAATTAATTTAACCACTTTTATTTTAGGTCAGATTCATCTGTTGATTTTATATGAATCCTAACCCCTATGTTTGTGATTATAATCCCATTTGGAATGGATTTTATTTGTTATGCTAATGAGGCAGTATTAGTTTAGAGTGTGTCTTAAATCAATCTCCTTTGAGATATAAAAGGCCATATTAAGCCAGCAGCAAGAAAGCAGAGATGGGGGAGACAGATGCTAACCCACATGAAGTCACCAAGGAACCAAGAAAAAGACACTGAAAAGAGAGGGCCTTCTCCCAGAGCCAACAGAGAGAGAAAGCACCTCCAGAGCTGACACCCTGAGTTCAGACTTCTTGGCGCTGTTGGATCAGCACTGGACTTCAAACCACAAGATCGGTAATTCAAACCCACCAGCTGCCCCTTGGAAGATCTACACAGGGTCACTGCTAGCTGGAACCAACTCGATGGCACTTAACAACAACAACAATAAATGGTGACAAAGGAGCCCTGGTGATGTAGTGGTTAAGCACTTGGCTGTTAAACTCAAGGTCAGAGTTTCAAACCAACTAGCCAATCTCCATAGTAGAAAGATGTGGCAATCAGCTTCTGTAAAGATTGTTGTTGTTAAGTGCCATTGAGTCGATTCTGACCCATAGCGACCCTGTATAGGGTTTCCAAGAAACAGCTGGTGAGCTTGAACCACTGACCTTGCAGTTCAAACGACTTTGCAGTCTGTGGGCATTAGCCCACAGCTCCACACCAGGACTCCTTGGAAACTAGATGGTGCAGTTCTACTCTGTTTTATAGGGACATCTAGGAGAAAATTAATTTGTTTGTTAGAGCCACTCACTTGTTGTATTTCTGTTATAGCAGCACTAGATAACTAAAACACATAAAATACAGATTTTTTTTGTAATTCTAAAATTAAATTAATACTGTTAATATTTTGGTATATTTGTTTCAGTACTTTTCCTATAAGCATATATACTAAAAAAACAAAACAAAAAACAAAACCCAAACTTTTAATTAAAATATGCATGCTAGCTTATAACTTGCTTTACTCAAGTAAGTTGTGTACTTTTCCATGGTATTAAATGTTCTTTTTTTTTTAATGTTCTTTTAACGTGTGATTTTCATAATCCAAAAGGTGCTCAGTTGTGTTCTTATTTTTGTTAGGTGCCATCAAGGCAGTTCTAACTCATAGCAATCCTGTGCCCAACAGAATGAAGCACTGCTTTGTCCTGTGCCATCCTCACAATTGCTGTTGTTTTCAGTCCATTGTTGTTGCCACTGTGTCAGTCCATCACACTGGGCATCTTCCTCTTTTTCAATGACTCTCCACTTACCCAAGCATGATATCATTCTCCAGAGAATGGTTGCTCCTTAGAACATGTGCAAAGCATGAGAAACTAAGTCTTAACCATACTCCTTTCTAAAGAGATTCTGGATATACTTCTTCCAAGACCGTATTTATTCTTCTGGAAGTCATTGGTACTTTCAGTGTTCTTCACCAACACCATAATTGAAATACATCAATTTTTCTATGTTCTTCCTTATTCATTTTTCAACTTCCACATGTATAAGAGGCAGTTGAAAATACCAGTACTGTAGTTTGGATCAGGTGTACCTTAGTCCTCAAAGTGACATCCCTCCTCTTTAACACTTTTGTTGTTGTTGTTGTTAAAAGTCATGGAGTCACTTAACACTTCCTGTCTATCTTTCTCCTATGGAGAGGTTGGAGGTCTTGTGAGAAACATTGTCAATACCCCAGATACTGCCTTGGTTCCTCTTGGTTATAAGGTCACTGAGTTATCATGAGTGGTTACTGACAAACACTCAAGAAATCCAGTCTATACTCATTTTAGCATGACTGAGGTTTTCTTTATTCAATTTTGCAAATTGGGTATCCTAGCCAGGCGACACAGGCAGATGCTCCACCTGGCCAGCTTGCCAAGAATTTTTATCCTATTCTGAGAAGGTCCCTCCACTGGTTCCTCATTGACTGAGTACTATGGGGTTAACAATCTTTTCTAGACATCGCCTATTACATTACTTTTGATGACTGTATACTTATTTAAAGTTAATAGTGAACAAGATTCTTCCTCCTCCCCCATTTCATCCTGTTCACATACCCCAGAGACACAGGCACCTGTTGCTATATGAATCAACAATATATGTCTGGGACAACAAACAAGATGGCGGATTGGGTGTACGTATAGCAAAGAGCTCCGCCAACAACAACACAGAATACCTGACCAAGCAGGCTCAGCGGCTGGTCCCAGAACTCTGAACCACATATAAAGGAATGCTTAGAAGGTTGGAAGGCTCACAGCTGGGGGAATCTGTGGCAGAAGCAAGAAATCTATTGCTTTCTAGTCCGGGCTGCTAGGCTGCGCCAGGAGCCGCCATCTTGGGTGAGACCACGTGGGTGAAGGATCTGAGTTGCCACAGACGCCTGGCAGAACTACTGAGATAAAGGTGTGGACATTCTTTTCTTTTGGTATCTTCATTGGTCCCTTGCTGTCTGCGCACCTCCATTCTGGTGACTATAGGGGTGCCTGAGCTAGTGGGCACCCCATCCCCACACTCGGAGGGT
>NW_006408640.1:1643969-1651215 GCF_000296735.1 Chrysochloris asiatica | reverse complement strand
AAAGAGAAATACTTTTAACTGATGGTATATGGAGGGGATTATAATCAATGTAATGAAACAAGTTATATGAATTGTTGAATGTGAAACTGGTGATGTGCCCTGTAAACTTTCACTCAATCCACAATAAAAACCTTAAATTAAAAAACAAAAACAAAAAACAATATATGTCAGGTCTAGCAATCTCCTGGGTCCTTTATTCCTAAATATGGTCCATCTTGGAGAATTTCTCACAATCTTGGACTACCTTGCAATTTATAGTCCATTGTAGGATAGTGTTCCTTAACCAATATTATGTTAATTTACTGTAATTCCTTTACTGTTAAGAATTTAAATTCCATACAGATTTAGGGTTTCATTTTAGCCTAGGGTGTATCTCCTATTTCAATATAATGATTTGAAAGTGCATTATATCTGGAAATGCATTTTTAATACTTATTTCAATGTTAAAACAATGTTGCATGAATAATTTCTTTTAGAAATATCAGCACGAAGCTGGTCCCTATGAGGCAGAGGTTAAAGATTCTCCAACTGTCAGATTTTTCCAACATGTTATTCCACTCTATAATCCTTCTTTTCAATCACCACTCCTCCCCTCCCTCATGACCCAGGGATCCCCAGCATGCTGCAACAAAACTCACAACTGCCAAAGGAAATGGCTCATATAATTTTGGAGCCTGGCATCTCCAAATCCATAGTTCATATATCAGTTTTGGGGAATTTTCTCACCCATGTAGTTTCAGATGCTGAGGAACCCAAATCAGGAGTTCAGACAACAGTCTGTTGATGCACAAAACTGCAGGAACTGCTAAGTTATGTCAGGTGATGAGCTGAAAGTCTCATGAACTAGAAACCAGACATAATAAACCAGGTGCAAGATCCAGGGCTAGAAACCAAATCTTTCCAAAGCAGTTATATAAATTGGACTCAGACCATGACCATAAGGGAAAAAAAAATGGTCGTGACTTAAGTTATACCCTCTAGTGAAGTGGGGGCATCCTTAATACTTTGTTTCACCATTATCCTTACTCTGTAGCCCTACCTTAATCCTTACTCCTTTATTCCACCTTAATCTGTCTGCACTTTATCGACTATGCAAAGGCTTTCGATTGTGTGGATCATGACAAGCTATGGACAACATTGCGAAGTATGAGTATTCCTGCACACTTAATTGTGCTCATGAAGAATCTGTACATGGACCAAGAGGCAGTTGTTCAAACAGAACATAGGAACACTGAATTGTTTAAAATTAAGAAAGGTGTACAATAGGGTTGTATTCTTTTACCATACTTATTCAACCTGTATGCTGAGCATATCATCCAAGAAGCTGGGTTATATGAAGAAAAACATGGTTTTAGGATTGGAGGAAGACTCATTAACAACCTGTGATATGCAGATTATAAAACCTTGCTTGCTGAAAGTGAAGAAGCCTTAAAATATTTACTGATGAAGATCAAATACCACAGCCTTCAGTATGGATTGCATCTCAATGTAAAGAAAACAAAAATTGTCAACAGTGGACCAGTAAACAACATTCTTATCAATGGAGAAAAGATTGAAGTTGTCAAGGACTTCATTCTTCTTGGATCAAATATCAGCGTTCATGGAAGCAGCAGTCAAGAAATCAAATGACATATTGCATTAGGCAAAGGCACAAGACTTTTTAAAATGTTTAAGAAGGCACAAGACCTTTTTTAAGTGTTGAAGAAGACCTTGTTAAAGTGTTGAAGAGCTAAGATGTCAGCTTGAAGACTAAGGTGCACCTGACCCAAACCATGGTATTTTCAATAACCTCATAGTCATGTGAAAGCTGGACAGTGAATAAGTAAGACTATAGAATTGATGTTTTTGAGTTATGGTGTTGAAGGAGACTGTTGAAAGTGCCATGGGCTGCCAAAAGAACAAACAGATCTGTGTTGGAATAAGTGCAGCCAAGAGGGCTCCTTGGAGGCCAGGATGGCCAAACTTCATCTCTCATACTTTGGATATATTGTCAGGAGGGACCAGTTACTGCCGAAGGATATCATGTTGGTAAGGTGGAGGGTCAGAGAAAAAGAAGAAGTCCCCCAGCAAGATGGATTGGCAAAGTGGCAGCATCAGTGGGCTCAAGCATGGCAACGATAATGAGGTTGGCCCAGGATTGAGCAGGGTTTCGTTCTGCTGTGCATAAGGTTGCTATGAATTAGTACCACCTCGATGGCACCTAACAATAACAACAATCTGCCTTATCACAATTTACTCCAAAATGGGTTCATAGTCACAGGCAAAGAGGCTAGGATTTACAATACATCGCCTAGTGGAAAAATGTGGCTACAGAGGGCCATAATAAATAAAATCTGCCCTACTAATGTTAAAAAAAAAATCAAAATATGCAAGAAGAACTAAAAGCCTCAATAATGTGACTTTTTCCTTCTAGTTTGGAGAAGCCAGTGGGTCCTCTGGAAATGAAATAATGCAATCAGTTTTTTAAAGTAGAAAGAATGCAGTCATTTCTTCTTATTAGCACTGTCTGCCAGTGTCTTTTCAAGCTATTGCATAATCCAGGTTATTGATTGAAGCAAATGCACTTTTGCAGTTTTGTCCTGCATTACTAAGATGTATCTGTCTTTCATTAGCATTATCTGAAGGGTAGTAAATAGAAACAGCACAGAAAGTCAAAATTGCAGTTAACAGAGACCAGTTGGCAAGAACTTCCTTTGAAAGTTACCCAGTGTAAATGGAAAAAAAAAGTAAAACTTTTTAATACTAAGGAAAATAAACAAACCCAACAAATTGGCATTTATTTTACCTTTTTATTATAAGATAACATTGTTAATAGTTAACTTATAAAGTTGCCAAATTTGTAAAAGTTGGTAGAGGGTTCAATTATTATTATTAAGCTGTTGGTTTCTTGTGGAAGAGTTTTCTTCATAATTACATGACTTATTCTACAATTTCTAGATGGAGTTCTATTGTGATCCCAAAAAGAGATGAATTGACTTATTACAAATACAATGAGAAGCCAATAAAATATTTGAACTCCTGAGTCCATTTGGCCAGTGTTTGGTATCTTGTGGTCACATGGGGTATAAAAGGGTTTATTGTGGACCCAGCAAAACTGCAAATCAGAATGCCCTGTTCTGGGATGAAACCCTGCACTGTGTAAAAAAGCAACTGTCTCATTCTGTAAGGCTAAAACATCTTTCATCGAACATCTTTTTAACCCAGTTTTCCTAAAACCTCACTGTCTCATCCTTCAGAATTTCAGCCTTGATTAAGTAGTGTGACCCTGATTCGATGCCCTTCATCAGCAGAGAGTATCTCACAGTGGTGCTGCATTCAGTCTTCATAGAGAATCTTTGTATTGACTTGTTATTAAGTGCTATTGAGTCCATTCTACCTGCTATAGGGTATCCAAGGAGCTATTGGTGGGTTTGAATTGTTGACCTTGTGCCACACCAGGACTGTAAATTGACCTTATAATGCATTTGTTCTAAAAGGGGTCATACCCCTGAAAGCACCACTGCAAATACATGTGCACATTCCAGGGTAGTCCATGCGTTTCTGCCCCCATTCCACCCTCCAATCAATAAAATTGTACTCTTTTAATAATACAACAGTAAGCTGTTTGAACTGCAAGGCTAGCAGTTCAAGCTCACCAGCTGCTCCTTGGAAACACTATACAGGTCACTATGGGTCGGAATCGACTCAATGGCACTTAACAACAACAACAAGACAATTAAACCAGCACATACGAGTTCTTTCTCTTAAGTTGGCAGCTATGTTTGAATCCTGGCCCTGCTACTTTCTAGAGGATGCATTATGGGCACAAAACCTCTCTGTGCCTCCATTTCCTTTTCTGTAGAGTGGTGGTATTCTGTAGTGTAAGTGGTGGTATGCCGTGGAGTCGGTTCTGGCTCATAGCGGCTCTGTATAGGGTTTCATGTGAGCGGAAATAGGGATAGAAAATAGTTCTGATGCAAAGCAGGAGCATTGTATTAAATAGATAATGCATATTAAATGCTTGGCCATATGTGCATTATCTAATAAGGAGCTCTGGTAGCATATTGTTGTTGTTAAGTGCTGTCGAGTCGGTTCTGACCCATAGCAACCCTGAACAGGGTTTCCGAGGCTGTAAATCTTTTACGGGAGCAGAAACCCTCATTTTTCTCCTGTAGAGCAGCTGGTAGTTTCAAACTGCTGACCTTGAGTTTCACAGCCTGATTTGTACCAGAGCTCAAGGTCAGCAGTTTGAAATTACCAGCATTCCAAAGGAGACATGAGGCTTTCTGCTCTTGTAAAGCTATGTTGTTGTTGTTGTGTACCATGGAGTCAGTTCTGACTCATAGTGACCCTGTAACAAGGCTGTAAATCTTTACGGGAGCAGAAAGCCTCATCTTTCGCCTGCTGAACAGTTGGCAGTTTCGAACTGCTAACCTTGCGGTTCACAGCCCGATTCGTAACCACTACACTACAGCCTCAGAAACTCCATGCAGTGTTGCTATGAGTTGGAACCAACTCCACGGCACACCACCACTTACAAAAATATGGTGATTATAAACAAGGTGTTGTTGTTGTTGTTGTTGTTGTTAAGTGCCATTGAGTTGGTTCCAACTCATAGCAACTCTGTGTAGGGGTTCCAAGGAGCAGCTAGTGGATATGAAATGCTGACTTTGTAGTTTGAAGTCCATGCTGATCCTACAGTGCCACACCAGGAGTCCAAGATAGTGAGTTGTGTTGTCATAATGTTACACATATATTAGTACACAGCAGACATTTCTATTATCCACACTAACTTCCTCATTTCTGAAAATTCTAGCCTCATTGAGCCTCATACTTTTCCCTAAGCACATGAAGCTATCCTACACCTTGCACCACCATTTCCTTGACTAGAAATGTTCTTCCTCTGGTTGCTAATCTCACTTGTGCCTACTCATTCTTTAACACCTAGCTCAGACCACCTCCTTCTGAATCATCTCGGGGCCATGACCTTTCTGTAGACTTACTCTATTGAACATAATAACTGTTTATGAATATTTCTCCACTAAATTCTTGAGAGCTGCAATAGTGCTTTGTGACCTTGGTACTCTATAATCTCACACTGTTGACTACATGATAGGGCCTCAGAAAATCTCTGTTCAGTGACTGAGCTTGTTTTCTTTCTCTTTCCTCCAAATACCCTTGCATTGTTTTTCATCCATTTTTGTATTCAGAATAACATAAATCTGATATCTGTTTTTCCGGAACTCCAGATCCAGAGGACCACTAGCTATAATAAAACCTAAAAAACAAACAAACAAGAAAACCTCATTGCCATCAAGTCAGTTCCTAATCATAGCAACCCTGTGTTGTTTCTGAGGTTGTACATCTTTTATGGGCACATAGAGCCTCATCTTTCTCCTGCAGAGCAACTAGTGAGTTAGCAGTCCAGTACTTATCCTGAAATGTAAGGGGAAATTATATTTCAAAAGGGTCACTGTCAACTTTAGTGTAATCAGAGTCATTCCATTGCCATGACTGAGTTTAGCTAGAAACCAAACTCAACTATAGTGTCAGTCACCCTGCTTCCACGTGTATGGTGTGACCACATATTTAGCTTTTGCTTTAGAAAGCTCATGGTTTAAGGCTTATTTATCTACAAAACTCAATAATAGACTTATCCCCCAATGATTAAAATTAACATGGTTAAACTAGTAACTTTCATTTTTTAACAAATTAGGGATTTCATGTCTCATTCAGGGACATTCCTTGCCTCTTATTGTTGAGTAACTTTGGGTAAGGTTTCTTAATTTCTTTGTGCCTTGTGTTTACAAAGGGGCTAATACATGAGGTGACTTCAAAAGTTTGCAGAAAAATTCCGTTATCTGTTAATTCCATTTTTCCACAAACTTTAAAAAAAATTTTTTTTTAATGTTTTGTGAATTATAGGATAGTTTACATGGGAGAACTTTAGTTTTACATTCATTCCATCTTATATCATCGCACTGCCTTGGTTCCAATCCCCTCCATGCATCATCAACCACCCAAAGGGTATATCCCAGAAACCCGCCCCCTACACTTCCCCCTCCTCCCCCCAGTTTTCGGCCTACAGTCCCTTTCCCTCTCTGGGTCCAAAGTCCCCAGTCGCTTCATCACTCCACGTCATCATCGCTGTCTCCATCTCAGGCATCTCTGTTTCTCTGGGCAGGGTCACGCCCTCGGCTCTTCTCTGTTGATGGTCCCAGAGGTCTCCACTCCTATCCTGGAGAATTAATCACTCCCTTCCTTGTTACAAAACTTCTACCTTTGCATTTCCAACCCTCATAATCCGTCCTGATAAGCATTAATCTCTGTAGTATCACGAGTTACCCATCTGTATCTCCTTTCATCAGCTCCGCCCAGACAGATTGAATAGTACCTACTGGAGATTCTGCCTTCCGCCATGCTCCCTAGCACCAGGTTCCCTCTTGAAAGTTTGTAAGCCAGTCACTTCTTGCCTTTGAAGTCCCCCCTTCCCCATTTGAGTATCCAAGGTTCAAGCTGCCCTTCTCTGTATACTCTGTGTGTTGGAGGGAAGTGTGTGTGAATGTTTCTTGCTGTGAGGATTTGTTCCTTCTTTTGAGTCGCTGCTCCATAGATACAGGTCAAGTTCATCAGACTGTATCAGCTCACTCTTTTTTCTTTTTTCCCCCTCTTCTTTCCTCTCCTGGTTGAGCTCCGATAATCCAGTCATCTGGTCCAGGTCACGTGGGTATCATCTGCAAGTGTGGGCGCTCCTGTGCATATGTCCTCTCTTCCCATCAGCCGGTAGCTCCACTCTCCTCTTGAGTCCTCCGTGGCCACACCACTGACTCTGGGCCCAAGAGTCCCCAGGCCTCTTCACACTGCTTGCCAACCAGGTCCCCACCTGGGTCCACAGAAGTCCACTGAACATTATAGGGCTTAGCTTGCTGCTTCATTGCTGTGAAGTGTTAATTTTCTTTGAGGTTGCCTTATGGTCCATTGAATTCTCTATCCATTTAGTGAAGTCTCTTTTATCCTGTAATCTACCTGACCTTCTCTCATTGTCTGTATCTCTGTTCCTATGTGTTCACCTTCTTTTACTTTTTACGTGTTTTCGTCATAGACTGCCCTCCCAGAGTCTCTCAGTTTGTTCTTATAGTTTTGTTTTGTTAACATTTCTCTTTCTGTTGCCTTAATTCAGGGAGGTGCTGCCACGTACGTTAGTCTCTGGTTGTTATCTGTTCTTGTTGGTTCTCGGTCCACAGAACTCCCTTTAGGATGTTTTGTA
>NW_006408640.1:1629742-1643065 GCF_000296735.1 Chrysochloris asiatica | reverse complement strand
TTAATTTTTATCTGTGGCCCTAATAATTAATTAAGTATGTGTTTTGGTAATTTTTTATGTTTTCTGATTACCTCCAGGAAGATGTGATCAGGATGTGGTCTTCCCTTTTCACTCTCCTTATTGCTTAACTCAGAGTAACTTTTTTGGGACTCAGTTGGGCCTAGGCCTCGACGGCGGTCCGTTTGGGCCTCGGGCAGGTGGGTTGAGCCTTGGGTGGGCGGTTTGGTCCTCTTTGGGCCTGGGCTTCAGCGACCGGGCTGCAGGAGGGTTGGTCCTCATGTGAGTGGTTTGGGCCTCGGGCGGGCGGTTTGAGCCTTAGGGTGCCTGGGTATCAGCAGCTGGGCATTGGGCGGCTTGGGCCTCAGCAGGCGTGTTGGGTGGATTGGGCCTCAGGGACCGGACTGAGGGTGGGTTGGGTCTCAGGGGCACTGGGCCTTGGTGACCAGGCTACGCGGCAGGTTGGGCCTCAGGGGCCATGGGCCTCTGTGACCTGGCTATGCGGCGGGTTGGGCCTTGGGGGCCCTGGACCTCAGCGGCTTGGCAAAGGGCTGGTCTAGGCCAGGGCACTCGAGGGTTGGGGGTAATGGCTGCAGGGAGGTAGTGTCTGTATTTGATGACGTAAAAGATGCCTCTCTCAGTATCTCTGTACTGTGAGTACCCTGAATTTCCTGATATCTGTGCCACTGTCCCTCTCTATTTGTTCGGCTTTGTTAGTTTATGCTTCCTTTTCTCTGGAAATGTAGCCTTCTAAGTGGGGTTGCTCTAACTCTGCATTCCAAGGTCTGCAGGGGGCAGAGGCACTAGCCTGCGAAGGTGCGGAAGCGGGAGCCGCGTGCAGGTATGCAAAAGCTCAAAATGCCTGTAATTCCTCAGTAATTTGATCTTTTAAGAAAACAAGTTCAGAATGTTGAAATATAAGATCTTATGTGTGTTCAAAGACTGTCTGTCTGATAGACAGAGGTTTCCTATGTGCGATTCCGTTCCTTTTCCCTGAGACTGCCCTACCTGAGTTGCCTGATGCAGGGAAGCGCCGGAAGTCCTCTCTCTCCACAAACTTTTGAAGCCCACTACTCCTCCCGCCTATACCTGATCCAGACTGTTGTGGTGAATGTGAAAATGATACATAAAAAATGTTTTCCTGTATCTGCTGATTTACAATTTATATGATTTCTAGTATTTAGTAAAAGCAATGTTTTAAATCCCACAAAAGAATAACTAATCTTTTATCTCCTTTTGAAAGTCTTCACACCAGCATTGTATGACTGAACAAAAAATCACTTTGTCTCTCAAATTTTAATACTGTTTAATTCTATGTCATAATATTTGTATCATAAAATAAAGCACATTACTTAAACATTCCTACATTGATGATCATTAGATAGAGAAGATATAAAAAAATAATAAAAGGGAAATAATAGTAATAATAATAATAGTACATTACTCAAAGGTTTGTTATAAAGATTAAATTAACTAGTATTTGTAAATCAGTATCTGGCACAAAGTAAGAACTATAAAAGTGTTTGTTAAATGAATTGGTCAGTAAGTTGTACTAATAATTAGGCATTCAAGCATTTGATTAAAACTTCAATAACAATATTTTAGTATTGCTTCTCATAAATCTCACTTTTAAACTTTGAGCTCAAATATGAATTTTGGGTTTAGACAATACAATTTTATATACTTGCTACCTGACTTGTGGTTATGAATTGGGCTGCGAGCCGAAAGGTCAGCAGTTTGAATCTGCCAGCTGTTCCATGGGAGAAAGATGAGGTTTTCTGCTCCCATAAGGATTTATAGCCTCAGAAACCCTGTATAGAGTCACTATGAGTTGGAACTGACTCCACAGTACATAACCACCACCACCACCTGACTTAGAAATAACTATCATATTTTTGGTCAATAACTTTTCATGAGACACTTTGCTGAGTGATTTGTTGTTGCTTTTTACCTCAGTTCTCCCAATTGCTCTATAAGGTATGCAAAAATATATAAATAAATAAAACTATTTTTATGTACATTATATAAGGTTAAACTGAGACTATAGAGATTATTTACATGGTTATTAAATGACATGACCAAAATTTGAACCCATTTCCCTCTGACCCTGAAGTTTGTGCCATTATTAGCCATACTGAGAAAAATTATCTTTCAAAAAATAGTAAGCCCACATAGTAAAATGCTTTCCCTGCCTTCCAAAAATATTTATTAGCAACCCCTTCATACCATCTTATTCCAAAATAATATGTAGTAACTCAGGTTTTGCACATTATTTCTCACTCTCTAGTAGTGACCCACTGCCACCAAGTTGATTCTGACTCAAAATGACCCTGTGTAGCGTTTCTGAGGCTGTCATCTTTACTGAAGCAGAAAGCTTCGTCTTTCTCCCTTGTAGTCCTTGGTTGATTACAACTACTGACCTTGAGGTTAGTAGCTGACATGTAACCTGTATGTCCCAGGGCTTTTCCACTCACTAGTGAGCTCTGTAAATCAGGCTTGTCTGGTACATCTGTAGTCATATCAACATGAGGCAACCTACTTGGAATGAAGAATGAGAATTGAGGGATATCGTTGTTGACATCAGATGGCTCTTGGCTGAAATCAAAGATTACCAGAGAAATGTTGTATTTTATTGATTATGCAAAGACTATCCAATCATAGCAAACTATGGATAACATTGTGAAGGATGGGAATTCCAGAAGA
The DNA here is from genome assembly GCF_000296735.1 of Chrysochloris asiatica. Lineage (NCBI taxonomy): Eukaryota > Metazoa > Chordata > Mammalia > Afrosoricida > Chrysochloridae > Chrysochloris > Chrysochloris asiatica. The sequence goes on along the minus strand of NW_006408640.1, from coordinate 1,640,365 downwards.
CTTCATTGTGCTCATAAGGAAACTGTACACAGACCAAGAGGCAGTTGCTAGAACAGAACAAGGAGATACTGAATGTTTTTAAAACAGGAAAAGTGTATATCAGAGTTGTATTCTTTCACCATACTTATTCAATCTATATATTGAAAAAATAATCCCAGAAGCTGGATTATATGATGAAAAATGTGGCAGCAGGACTGGAGGAAGGCTCATTAACAACTTGTGATATACTGTTGACCAAACTAGCTTGCTAGAAGCAAAAAGGACTTGAAATACTGATATACATAAAATATTACAACCTTCAGTATAGATTGTACCTCAGTGTAAAGAAAATGAAAATGCTCACAACTGGACCAATAAATAACATCATGATGAATGGAGAAAAGACTGATGTTATCAAAAATTTCATTTTACTTGGATCCACAATTAACACTCAAGAAAAAGCTTTAAGGCATCCAGTTTTGGTGGGTAGCAGACAGCCAGGTAGGAAAAGCTCCAGGTAGTAAAGGGATTGAAAACTCACAGAAGCTGTGCTCACAGAACAATACAGATCTCTAGATGTACCATAAGTCTAGGGCATCAGTTTCCCGCACTCGAAAGTGAAAAAAATCACGATATAAAGGAAAATACATAGAGTTAGGAATCTCTGGACATGAGACTCCCTCTGCAGCCACCCCACCCAGGCAGGGTTCAGAGGGCGGGGCTACAGCCAGATGGGCACAAGGAACCAACAGGGAACTGGCGCAAAAAGTGATGCAGAGACATTTGCAAAAAGAGGTGTGGGAGATTCTACACATATTTTCCTCCTCTTCCCTGTCGAGCCTTCTTTGCCCAGCCCAGATGCCTTCAGGTGGGTAGGTGTGTGAACTCTGCCCCCCCGCAACACAAACACACCAAAAAAGTCCAGCGCTGACCCCACAGTTTTCCCACATTACTGAGAACAGGAGCTTGGCGGCTGCTTATAATGTCAGCCTCGGGGTCTCAGCCCTAGAATTGACTCATGTAGGACCCTTGGTGGATGTGTGCCGTTGAGTCAGTTCCAGCTCTTGGAGACTCTGTGCATGGTTTCTGAGACTGTGGATCTTTGCGGGAGTGGAGCACCTTGTCTTTCTTCCACGGAATAGCTGGTGGTTTTGAGCTGCTAACCTTGCTGTTCGCGGCCAGATTTGTGACCACTGCGCTACCAGAGTTCCTTGTGCAGCACCCTTACCCAGGCTTATATAGCAAGAAAAAAGCAGGCACATCAGGCCTGACAGACAAACCACAGAACAATCTGTAACAAGATGGACTGGCAAAGTGGCAGCATCAATGGGCTCAAGTAATGTGGCAACAATTGTGAGGTTGGCCCAGGACAAGGCAGTGTTTCATTCTGTTGTGCATAAAGTCACTATGAGTCAGTACTGACTTGATAGCACCTAACAACAACAACAACAATCCATAATATTTTCAGTCGCCTTATATGCATGTTGATGATGGACTATTGACTATCATCAGAACAAATAGATCTGTTGTGGAAGAAGTACAGCCAGATTGTTCCTTAGAAATAATGTGGTGAAATTTATTTCTTGTACTTTGGACATGTTATCAGTGAGAAACTGTCCTTAGAGAAGGACATCAAGAAAAAAAGACCCCCCAACAAAATGAATTGACACAGTGGCAGCAATAACTGGCTCAAACATGGCAACAATTATGAGGCTGGAGAAGGACTGGGCAGAGTTTTGTTTGATTGTATGTAGGGTAGCTATGATTTGGAACCAACTTGATGGTACATTTTAAAAAAACAAATCAATGGGGGTGGCAAGAGCTAGTTATTTTAGATTCTTATCATTGGAATTCAAAAAGGAAGCACTCTTAAGAGGATTAGTCTCAGCACTCAAGGTCAGGGACTGCATCTAATTTATCTTTCCATCCCCTCCTTAGATGATACCATGCCTAGCATGCTGCAGTATTCAGTAAGTACTTGCTAAGAGGGATTATAAACTGGTTCATTCTGGCTCAATCTCCTGCTGAGAATTTGTATTTCAATTCTAGATATACTGAATTGGAATCTAAATTTTATTCTGATTCAGCATGTCTTCAGTAGAAATGCAAATTCTCATTTCATCTGGGGTCAAATCCAGAATGAACCCTTTCAAAGCTGTGTTGCTAATTGAAAAATATGAAAAGGAGCTTTTTACATGTGATCCTTCAAAATATGACGAGGATAAAGATTAGACATTATATATTTTCTAAACTTACTCCAAATGGTTTGTATTAATGAACATTCACAAACTATCCTGGATGCTACTTTAGGTTCTTTCAACTTTAAAAATTAATACAAATGAATCATGGTAGACCTTTTTTATTCTAAAAAAATTTACTCTTCTATCAAGTTAAGATCAGTTTATGAAAAGTTAAATCTAAACAGATCTTTTGGGGAAAGCCATTTATTAACACAAAATAATTATTTAGCTATCAAACATTTTATTGCAAAGTGTGATCATCTTATTTGTTAAGATTTCCAGCCATTTTCTAGATTTTAATGGAGTGCAGTAACACCTCATTAATTGTATGTACTTTGTAGATAAGCCAAATTGGCTGACTTGTGGAATTTTTTTAGAATAAATATGAAAGATATTGCTTCATAACTGTTTGGATTGTTCATATTCAGAATGTTACTTATATGGTAGCTTCTACTATTGTATCTTCTTTTTAAGTTCCTAATAACCATGACACAAGAATAAGAGTTTTGTTCTGAAAATGAGAACCAAAATGCTTTGAATTTCTCTAAAAAAGTTTTCTGTTGACAAACCTTTTTATAAACTTGCTAGTTACTCATTATTGGTGTTATTGTGTGTGTTATAGCATTAGAAATACTCTAAATTGCTAAGTGACAAAAATGTGGAAAAAAATAAATAAAATGAGTGAAAATGATAAAAAGAAAAGAAAACAGTACAAAGCTGTTTCCTATGAGCTGGAGGTCAGGCTTACCTCTACTCTCCAACATTTTCACTGTTGCTAATACCAGCTGTTTCTCTCATGGCATTCTCTTCTTTGAAAATTCATTGCAGTGGCCACATGAAAGTCAGAGACCATAATCACAGTTATGTGGTTTATAAAGGAAGTAACAGAATACAACTCAGGATCAGTATCAACTTGGAAGTAATAACAGAAACAACTCAAGATCAGAATATGGAAGCACACAGGCAAGATCTGGCTCCTCAAAGATGGAGAGCACATTCCTTCCTTCTTCAATGTAGGACAGCTTCCAACCAAGGCACTTCTCTCAGCGGCTCTTGACTAGGCTAGCAAATCCTTCTTGGCCATACAAGCAAGGAGGTGTCTCTTGGCTGTGCAAGGAAATAAACAAGCTCCTTTCAGGTCTCCAAATAACCAAGTGCTATGTTGCTATTTTGTTGTTAAGTGCCATCGAGTCAGTTCTGAGCTCTGGTAGCGTAGTGGTTACGAATTGGGCTGCAAACCTTAAGGTCAGCGGTTCAAAACTACCAGCCGCTCCGCGGGAGAAAGATGAGGCTTTCTACTCCCGTAAAGATTTACACCCTTGGAAACCCTGCACAGGGTCACTATGGGTCGGAACCGACTCGACGGCACTTAACATGTTGCTATTGTTGTTAGGTGCCATCTAGTTGGCTCTGACTCATAATGACCTTATACACAGTAGCATGAAATATTGCCCAGTCCGGCACCATCCTTGGAATTGTTGTTAGGTTCGAGCCTATTGCTGGTGCCACTATGTCAATCCATCTCATTGGGGCCTTCCACTTTACCAACCATGATGTCCTTCTCCAGGGACTGGTCCCTACTGATAACATGTCCAAAGTATGAGAGACAAAGTTTTACCATTCTGGCTTCTAAGGGGAGCATTCTGGTTGTATTTCTTCTAACACAGATTTGTTTGTTCTTCTGTAGTCTATGGTACTTTTAACATTCTTCTCAAACGGTACAATTTAAATGCATCAGTTCTTCTACTGTCTTCCTTATTTATTGCCCAACTTTTACATGCATACGAGGCAACTGAAAATACCATGGCTTGGATCAGACGCAGCTTACTCCTCAAACTAGCATCTTTGTTCTTTAAGACTTCAAAGAGGTCTTGTTACAGTATATTTGCCTAGTGCAATACAGCCTTTGATTTCTTGACTACTGCTTGATTGTGGGTCCAAGCAAAATGAAATCTTTTTAAAACTTCAATCTTTTCCCCATTTATCATGATTTTATTTATTGGCCCAGTGTGAGGTGGAGTCCATAGGTTATCTTTGATCTTAATCAGCAGTCATCATAAGGCCTATTCACTTCTAGTAAGCAAGATTGTTTCATCTGTATATCATAGGTTGTTAAGAGTCTTCCTCCAATCCTGATGCCACATTCTTCTATGTGTGATCCAGTTTCTCTGATTATTTGCTCAGCATACAGACTGAAAAGTATGGTCAAATGATATAATTCTGGTGAGCACCTTTCCTGTTCTAAAACCATTCAGTATCCACTTGTTATGTTCTAACAACTGCCTCATGGTCTATGTACAGGTTCCTCATGAGCACAATTAAGTGTTCTGGTGTCGGGGTCTGACCTCGACATCATTGTGTTGTTCACGAGTGTTTGGTTCACGAGGAGGGGAGATCCAGCGGCGATAGGGATAGCGAAAGAATACACAGACAAACAGAAGAAAGGAGACAATGAGGCACCCCAAAGCCAGGGTGGATACATCACTGGTGGGCAGGCTTGGGACTATAGGCATCATGGCCTCTGCAGGCAGCAACTCACTGCCCTGCAATCTTTACTCCATGCCTTCCAACCAGTAATGCACACCTGGGGAGGCTCGGGCCTCTGCTTTATTCAGGGGAGGAGCTTCACACCAAGCGGGGAGGGATCTTTACAGAAGAAGAATGGTATTATTCAGACAAGACAATCTTTAAGATAAGTTAAGCCAGTAAACCTTACTTAAACCAATATTCCTTTCTTCCTTACTGGGTTTAACCTTCACTTGGATCAAACAGATTGAACCCAGGGTGGTCCGAGGGCGTTGTCCCCATTGTCCTTAATCCCGTATTCCCAGAATTTACCGCTCCACCCCAAGTGAATATACCCCGGGCAGTTCCTCTCCAGAGCCTCCCTGCTTAATCCCAGTAAACCTGTCCTTGTTCGTCCTCTGAGGAAGTTTTACTGCCTTGATTCTAGGGGGAAAATCTTGACCTTAGAAACTTAGGGGAATATTGCATTTCTCTGTGGACATCCAGGGCTCATGTTTGGAATTAAATAAATATGACTAAACAATTTGATGAAAAACAATTTGCTATTAACTGCCAAGTGGCTTCATTTGTTACACTCGGGCCTATAGGGCCTTGAACCTCTGACCAGTCTTACACGGTCCGCAACATTCTGGAGTACCCATTCTTCACAATGTTATCCATGATCTATCTACTCAAAAGATATTGCATAGTCATTAAAACACAAATAAGCATCTTTCTGGTATTCTCTGCTTTCAACCAGATCCATCTGATATCAACAATGATATCCCTAGTTAAACATCTTCTTGTGAATTTGGCTTGAATTTCTGGCATTTCTCTGTCTATGCACTGCTGCAAATTTGTTAAATTATCTTCAGCAAAATTTTACTTGCATGTGGTGTTAATAATATTTTTCAATGATTTCTGCATTATATTGGTTCACTTCTCTTTGGGATGGATGCAAATATGGATCTCTTTCAGTCAGTTGACAGGTAGGTAGCTGTCTTCCAAATTTCTTGGCATAGATGAGTGAGTGCCTCCAGTGCTGCAATGGTTTGTTAAAATATTTCAGTTTGTATTCCATCAGTTCCTGGAGCCTTGTTTTTTTGCCAATAACTTCAGTGTAGCTTGGATTTCTTCCTTTAGTACTACTGGTTCCTGATCATATGCTACCTCTTGGAATAGTTGTACATTTCTTTTCGGTATGGTGACTCTTTCCATCTTCTTTTGATGCTTACTGCATCATTAAATATTTTGCCCATAGAATCCTTAAAGATTGTATGTTGAATTTTTTTTTTTTTTCAGATTTTTTCACATTGAGAAATGCTGAGTGTGTTCTTCTCTGTTTGTTTTCTAACACCAGGTCTTTTCATTACAATACTTGACTTTGTCTTCTTGAGCTACTCTTTGAAATTTTATGTTCAGCTCTTTTACTTCCTCATTTCTTCCTTTTACTTTAGTTTCTTTACATTCAAGAACAAGTTTCAGAGTCTCTCTGACATCCACTTTGGTCTTTTCTTTCTTTGCTGTCTTTTCATGACCTTCTGCATTCTTCCTATACAATGTTCTTGATGTCATCCCACAACTCTTCTGGTTTGAGAATCTTTCCATGGCCTTATGTTGCTGCCATATTACTTCTTAGAGGAAATATCTGTTCAAATATCTTACTGATTTTTTTTTTTTTAATTGGAGCTGTTTGTTTTCTCATTAATGAGTTTTGAGAGTTGACATATTTTGCAAATACTTCCCCTTTATGTGAATTGTTTAAGGAGCTCTGGTAGCATAGCGGTTACAAGTTGGGCTGCTAATCTCAAAGCCAGCAGTTCGAAACTACCAGTGTTTCTGAGGGAGAAAGATGAAACTTTCTGCTCCTTTAAAGACTTGCAACCTCAGAAACCCTATACAGGGTTGCTATGAGTCGGAACCAACTCCATGGCACATACCCACCACTGCCATGTGGACTGTTTATCATTCACTTAACAGTGTCTTTGCTAAAACAGAATTTTCGATTTTTATGAAGCCCAATATTTCAATACTTTAAAAATAATTTTGGTGGTACTTTAGAAGTCTTTCTATAACTCAGAATTACAAAGGTTTCCTCTATATTTTTGGAAGTTTTATGGTTTATTTTTATTATAATTATTATTATACATCAAATTCTTACAGCATCATTTATTGGCGTCTTTTTTTGTTTTGTTTTTTCAACTTTAGTGAATTGCTTTTGTAACTTGTGTGTGGGTTTATACCTGAACTCCCTCCTCTGTGACACTGATCTGTCTACCTTTATTAGTTAACAAATCCATATTAGTATTGTTATTGTTCAGTGTCATTGAGTTGGTTCCAACTCATAGAAGCCATATATAAAATTACCGAGGCTATAAATCTTTGTGGGAGTAGAAAGCCTCATCTTTCTCCTATAGAGCAGCTGGTGAGCTTGAATCACTGACGTTGTGGTTCATAGTCCAGTACTTATCCAACAGAGCCACTATGCTCCTTATTAATTAGCTAGTTGCAGAATAATTCTTAAAATTCTAATTAGTCCTCACATTTTTTTAATTCAAGTTGGTTTAGGCCATTATAAAATCATTAAATTTTCATATGAATTTTAAGATGAGATTGTCAATTTCTGTAACAAATCTCTGCTTTTACATTAAATCTCAATATCAATTTAGATAGAATTAAGCCTTGTAATGTACATTGCTGTTGTGAAGTGCCATTGAGTCAGTTCTGAATCATAACTCTCTTGCATAGGGTTCCCAAGGAGTAACTGGTGGGTTAGCAATAAATTTTTCATGATTTAAGCTTTTTCAGGTTTCTCTTAACAATGTTTTATTAATTTCCAATGCACAGGTTATGCATATCTACTGTCAGAATTCACTCTTAAGTGCTTCAAAATTTTAATTCCATTGTAAATAGTAATTTTTATTTCAATACCTGAGTGTTTGTTGCTAATTCATAAAAACAAAACTGATTTTTATATATTGACCTTGTATTCTGCCTCCTTGCAGATCAGATTGGTTTTCTGTCATATTTTCTATATAGATGATCATGCCATAAATAAAGACAATCTTCTGTCATCCTTCTCAATATGGGTAACTTTTGTTTCTTTTTCTAGTCTTATTGCATTGTCTAGTACTAAAGAGGTGAGAATGAGCATCCTTGTTTCATTTTTGGCTTAGAGGGATAGCATTTAGTCTTTTGACTTTTAAGTATGATGTTGGCTGTAAGTGTTTTCATAGGTACCCTTTATCAGATTGATAATTTATCCATTTATTTTTTGGTGACTCAATGTACTTATTCATAATTGATGTTGGACTTTGTAAAATGCTTTTTCTGTATCCATTGTAATAATCATCTTACTTTTCTTTTCTCCTTTGTTAATAAGATGGAATTGATTTTTAAATATTAAAGCACTCTTGTATTCCTAGAATAAGTCTCACCTGTTCAAGAGTTATTATATTTTTTATATATATTGTTGAATTTATATTGATTTTTAAAAATTTAGGATTGATTTTCCTTTTTAAAAAATTTTATTGTGCATTGGGTGAAGGTTTACAGAGCAGATTGTCAGTTTTATGTTCCACACATTCACACATATTTTGCTTCATCTCATTTATTGCAATCTCTGACATCACATAACCTAGTTCCTCCCAGTTTTTCCTGTTTCCATTCATCCTTCTTTCCTAACCCTTCTAAACTTTGTCCTTGAGTAAATGTTGCCATTTTATTGTATATTTTCCTGGATTCCAGATGTATGTTTGTTTTTCAGTTTTTATAGTGAATTAAGTGAAATTTTACAGGGCAGATCATCAATTTTACGTTCAACAAATCTTATGCCTTGTTTCATTACAATGATTATAATCCCCTCCATGTACCATCAGATAACAGTATTTCTCTCTATTCACTTCAGCTACTTTTTTTTTTTTTTTAAACACTCAGGCATATATAGTAATTTACACCACCAAAGGGCACATTCTGCAAGTCTGCCTCCTGGCCGCCAGCTCTTAGTCCCTCTCTTCCTATGAATCTAGAGTCCTCAGCTGCTCCTTCTCTCCATGTCCCCATCTCTGGTGTCTCTGCTTCTCTGGATAAGGTCTTGCATTCCGCTTGTGCTCTTCTCCCTTGATGGTCCTAGGGTCCTTTGTTTCTGGGCTGTAAGATTAAGTACTCCCCCATTTTTGATACTAAACTTCTACCTTTGCAGTTGTGACAGATGTAATTAGTCATGATAACTATTACTCACTACTGAATCATAAGAATCTTATCCCCCATCTCTTTTTACCAGACCCATCTAGACAAGATGGAAACTATTCAGTGGGGACTCTTTCTTCCCCCATACATGTACTGCCCTCTGAGCCAGGAAGGACTTGCAGGAGTGGGACCTCCTGAACTGTCTTCTGAGGTCAAGTAAGATAGGGAGTTATGAGATTTGTTAATGAGTGCTGTTACTGGCTGCCCCACTGAGGCAATGGCAATGATGTTGACTATGGTCCCTGATTTTCTTTTATGACATCCTGAATACCCAGCATGGGAGTTCACCAAAGCAAGTCTTTGAGCTCTCAGATTCTGTCATTGGCACCCTTGATGGGGACAATGGTTGGAGAACCGAAACTATGAAGCTAGTCCCCTTCCAGTTCAGTAGTCAATTCTGGCAGGTCACCTCTCTGTCAGGCTACTTCTTTTTTTTTTTTTTTTTTAATGTTTTATTGTGAATTATATGATAGTTTACATGGGGAACTTCAGTTTTACATTTATTCCATCGCATATTATCTCACTACCATGGTTCCAATCCCCTCCATGCATCATCAACCATACAAAGGGTATATCCCAGAAACCTACCCCCTACATTTCCCCCTCCTCCCCCCAGTTTTTGGCCCACAGTCCCTTTCCCTCTCTGGGTCCAAGGTCGCCAGTCGCTTCATCACTCCACATCATCATAACTGTCTCCATCTCAGGCATCTGTTTCTCTGGGCAGGGTCCCGCCCTCGGCTTTTCTCTGTTGATGGTCCCAGAGGCCTCTGCTCCTATCCTGGAGAATTAATCACTCCCTTCCTTGTTACAAAACTTCCACATTTACATTTCCAACCCTCATAATCCATCCTGATAAGCATTAATCACCACAGCATCACAAGTTACCCATCTGTATCTCCATTCATCTGCTCTGCCCAGATAGATTAAATAGTACCTACTGGAGATTCTGCCTTCCGCCATGCTCCCTAGCACCAGGTTCCCTCTTGAAAGCTTATAAGCCAGTCACTTCTTGCCTTTGTAGTCCCACCCTCCCAATTTGAGTATCCAATGTCCAAACTGCCCTTCTCCGTCTACTCTGTGTAAGGGGGTGTGTGAATGTTTCTTGCTGTGAGGATTTGTTCCCTCTTTTGAGTCGTTGCTCCATAGGTATAAGTCAAGTTCATCAGACTGTATCAGCTCACACTTTTTTTTTTTTTTTCCTTTCTTTTTCCCCTCTTCTTTCCTCTCCTAGTTGAGCTCCGATCATCCAGTCATCCAGTCCAGGTCACGTGGGTATCATCTGCAAGTGTAGGCGCTCCTGTGCATATGTCCTCTCTTCCCATCAGCCAGTAGCTCCACTCACCTCTTCGAGTCCTCCGTGGCCACGCCACTGACTCTGGGCCCAAGAGACCCCAGGCCTTTTCACACTGCTTGCCAACCAGGTCCCCAACTAGGTCCACAGAAGTCCACTGAACATTGTAGGGCTTAGCTTGCTGCTTCATTGGGGCTTTTACCCCACTTCCCCCCATCGGTGATGTGTGTGGTCACCAATCAGAGTGTGCATTTCCATTGAGCCTTAGTCTTGGAAGGGGGTTTGCGTTGAGAGGACCTGGCCACTTGCCTTGATGTTTCTTAGGGAAGCAATTTGTTTGTTCTTGTAGTAACAGTCCAT
>NW_006408640.1:1618954-1620066 GCF_000296735.1 Chrysochloris asiatica | reverse complement strand
AGGATTCTTGGTTGGCAGTTTTTTTTTTTTCTTGCAGGGTTTTATATATGTCTCCCCATTGCCTTCTCGCTTGCATGGTTCCTGCTGAGAGGTCTATGCTTAGTTTGACTTGTTTGCCTTTGTATGTGACCCCTGTGTTTTCTCTTGCTGCTTTTAGGAGCATCTCCTTGTCTTTGAGTTTGGAGAGCTTGACTATGATATGTCTTGGTGATTTTCTTTTGGGGTCAACCGTTCCTGGACTCCATTGGGCTTCTTGAATTTCTGTCTTTTCACCCTTGAGGATGTTAGAGAAATTTTCTTCCAGTAGTTCTTCGACTATTTCCTCTGTGGACTTGTTTGACTCATTTTGTTCTGGAATGCCAATAATTCTTAGATTATTTCTCTTCATGTTGTCTAACATGAATCTTAGGCCTTCCTCTGAATTTTTTATCCTTTTCTGGGTTTGTTCTTCTATCTTAGTGGTATTGAGAGACTTGTCTTCCAGCTCACTGATTCTTCCTTCCATCTCATCTATTCTACTCCTCTGCCCTTTTAGGTTGTTTTCTATTTTTGTCATTTTGTTGTTGATTGTTTGGACCTCTTTCTTTAGGTTTTGGAGTGTTACCAATGCTGTATCTATCTTGTTTGATTGTTCATGTAGCGCTCTTCTGACTTCTTCCTTATTTTTCTCAACTCCATTGTAAAGTGTTTTGAAACATTTTATGATCATTTTTTCTGAATTATTTCTCTGGCATTTCCAGGCCTGCCCACCTTCCAGAATGGAGTCCATGTCTACTTCTAGGTCATTTGTCTCAGATATTTTATCTTTTTTCTGGACATGTGCTGATATGGTCATTTGCTTTTGCTTCTTAGACATGTTTAATGTTTATCTGTGGCCCTTATACTTAAATAAATTTGTATTTTGGTACTTTTTATGCTTTCTGATTGCTTCCTGGAAGATGTGATCAGGGTGTGGTCTTCCCTTTTCCCACTTCTCATTGCTTAACTCAGAGTAACTTTCACAGGTGTTGCCTGTTTCCCTGGTAAATCATAGCTGGTATTGGTTCTTGCCTGGGTTTTGGTATTTTATAAGGTGTGATTGCAGCTTGGCTTTTTGGCAGTGGTTGCTGACT
>NW_006408640.1:1601027-1618711 GCF_000296735.1 Chrysochloris asiatica | reverse complement strand
GAAAACAAGACTAAATATAGCAGTCTTTAATCACAAAAAAGGGAGAGTGGGGCAGAGAAGAAAAAGAGGCAGAAGAGAGAAAAAAGAAGGAAAAAAAAAATCTGTAGCTTAATGTAAGTATTTCTTTAATGTCCTAACTCTCTTTCAGTCACCTCTGCCCTCCTCTCCCTACTGTTGAGTCAATTCTGACCTCTAGCGACCCTGTATAGGGGCTCCTAGGAGTGGCTGGTGAGCCCGAACCACCGACCCTGCAGTTCAGAAGGCTTTGCAGTGTGGCACCTCAACCCACATTGCTATGCCGGGGCTCCTCTCAAACCAGTGAAGAAGAAAAAAAAAAAAAAAAGAAAAAGAAAGCAAACCAAATAGGACACACATCTGCGTCCCCCATATACGGTTTCCACAGAGCGGCTGGTTAGCTTGAACCACTGACCTTGAAGTTCGAAAGGCTTTGTAGTGGTGCCTTAACGCACAGCGCTACACCGGGACGCTGTTCAAACCAATGAGAAAAACTGACCAAATAGTCCGCACATCCGCGTCTCCCATATAGGTTTCCACGGAGCAGCTGGTTAGCTTGAACCACTGACCTTGCAGTTCAAAAGGCTTTACAGTGGTGCTTTAACCTACAGCGCTATGCCGGGATGCCTCTCAAACAAGCGAGGAAAAAAAAAAGGCCAACCAAATAGCATGCACATCTACGTCTCCTGTATAGGGTTTCTGAGGTGTGGCTGGTGAGCTTGAACCCCTGACCTTGTAGTTCAAAAGGCTTTACAGTGACTCCTTAACCCACCGCGCACGCCGGAACACCTCTCCAACCAGTGAGAAAAAGACGACCAAATAGAATGCACATCGGCCTCCCATATAGGGTTTCTGAGGAGCAGCTGGTGAGCTTGAACCATCAACCTTGCAGTTCGAAAGGCTTTACAGTGACACCTTACCCCACCACGCTGCACTGGGATGCCTCTCCAACCAGTGAGAGAAAGCCGACCAAATGGAACGCGCCTCCGAGTCACCGCCGACCTTGCAGTTCAAAAGGCTTCACAGTGGCACCTTAACCCGCCACCCTACGTCAGGACACCTCTCCAACCAGTGAGAAAAAACAGATCAAATGGAACGCACATCCGTGTCTCCCGTATAGGGTTTCCAAGGAGCGGCTGGTGAGCTTGAACCACCGACCTTGCGCTACACCAGGACCCCTCTCAACCTAGTGCAAAAAGGCCGACCAAATACGCATCTCAGTTTGGGCTGAGTGTGTGTGAGTTCCTGGCAGAGGAAACTGCCAGCGGTGAGGGTGGGTCTTGGCCACTAGGCTAAGCCCCTACCTCTATTCACTGAATGTAGGTGGGCAAACCGTGAGTTTACCTATTACCCTACAACAAAGAAAAAAATAAAATAGGACCCACACAAAATCGGCATAGTATACTGTGCACCTTTTTTTCCCGCTTTCTTTTCCAAGGTTCCCGCAGCATACCTCCGGCCCGTCTCTGTGGATCCTATTTCGTCCTGCCGCCTGGATTCACCTAGGATGTGGCCTCAGGCCTCCGTGCCTGACCGGCAGATCCAAAAGTACACGATTTCCCGCCTCAGCTCCAAATTCCACAGGCTATAAGTTCTCAAACCTTTAAACTGTTCCTATCTCTGTGGGTCCAAGCCTTGGAGCCCCGTCCTGCCTCTTTCTTGCCTGGAATTCCGAGTTATTGTTGATGGTGATCTTCACTACACCTTCACCCTAGCTGCTATCAAGCCTCTTCTCGTATCCCCCCATACACTCTTAAACTAAACTCCCTCTTGAAACTTTGTAAGCCAGTCACTTCGTGCCTTTATTGCCTCCTTATTTTAGGTAGCCAGTGTCTAAGTTGCCTGTCCCTGTCTACCTTGCATACAGAGGGGATAGCATTGATACTTGATGTGAAGACTCCTTCACTCTCTGTCAGTATTTAGAGTTACTACCTCCATGAGTATAGGCCACATTCATCAAATTGTAGGAATCTACCCTTGTTTCCTTTTTCCAAAATTGTTTTTTTGTTTTGTTTTGTTTATTTTCCTCTAGTTGAGTTCTGATTATCATGTCACCAAGGCTAGGTCAAATGAGGACTATCTGCAAGTTTGGGTGTTATTGCACATCTCCCCTCACTTCATATCAGCTGGATGCTTCACTCTCAGCTCTAGCCCTCTGTGTCTATGTCGTTGTCCATGGGCTCAGGTGTCCTCAGGTCTCATCATCCTTTTGACCAACCAGCCATTCCTCTTCTCTCTCTCATCTTCAGGTCAACAGGAGTCTATGGAACATGGGTGAACTCAGCCCATTTCTTCATTGCTGCCTCTCCCCCTCTTCCACTCACCAATAGACCAATGTGGTCATCAGCAAGCTTACATGCCTGCTCATGTGTTCCCTTTGAGTTTCAGTCTTAGAGAGGGGGTTGTCCTGAAGGAGCTTGATTGCATGCCTTGATGGCTTCCCAGTGAACAGCTTGCTTATTCTTGTAGTAGCAAGTCATTTTTATTTTGGGTTTTTCCTGATGATCTTTCTTTGAAGATGTATCTTCTGTTGCTCTAGCTGTTCCAGGCTGGTCTGCTTGTCATTTCTAGTGGGAATGTTCCACCTCAGAAGGTTCTGGATGGGGTTCAGGATTAATTGATTTTCTTGATTGATTTCTATTTTCTAGTCATTGATCACCAGCCACTCCTTGGAAACCCTATACAAGGTTCCTATGAGTCAGAACCAACAGCAACAACAGCAGCAATATATGCTCTGAGGTTTTGTTTCTTGTATGTCCTATGACTTTAGTTGATTTGGTCAAATTAAAGTATGGGTCTCCATTTGGATTGGTTTTAATTTGCTTCTCTTCTTAACTTTTCTAAAGGTAGAAACTGAAGGCATTGATTTCAGATTGTTCTTTTCTAATATAAGTTTTAGTGCAATAAATATTATTCTAAATACTGCTTTTCGCTGTACCCCATACATTTCTGTATTATGTTTTTTTCATTCAGTTCACAATACTTTACAATTTCTATCCTGTTTTCCTCTATTGGTTACTTTTTGTTGTAGTTGCCATCAAGTCTGTTCCAACTCATAGCACCACTGCATATGGTTTCTGAGTAGCAGCTGGTGGATTTGAACTCCCAGCCTTGTGGTTTGAAGACCAGTACTGAGCCTATAGTACCACACCAGGAGTTACTTAGATATATGTTATTTGAGTATTTTCCAGAAATATTTTTAATTTAACGCCACTGTTGACATAGAATATATTTTAAGTTCAGAATATGATCTATTTTGGTAAATGTTCCATGTGGATTTAAAAAACATGTAAACTCGTTTATCATTAAATAGACCATTAAATGAATATCAAGTTGTTTGATAGAGTTAGTATTTTCTATGTACTGATATTCTCTGCATTTTTGTCAGTTACTAAAAGAGTGCATTAAAATGTTTAACAGTGTTATGGATTAGTTGTCTGTTTCCCCTTACCTTATGATTCTGTCAGCCTTTTTATTCATTACTCTGAAATTCTTACAGTAAATATAAAAATTACTTCTTCTTGTTAAGTGCCGTTGAGTCGGTTCCAACCCATAGCTACCCTGTATAGGATTTCTGAGGAGCGGGTGGTGAGTTTGAACCACCAACCTTGTGGTTCAAACCAGTCTTTTGGTCTAGGGCTTATTCTACAGCACCACACCAGGACTCCAAAAATTACTTAGGATCGTTATATCCTCTTAATGAATTGACTCATTATCATTATAAAATGACCTATTTTTAGGCTTGATAACATTCTTTGCTCTCACATCAATATTGAATAGTATTAAAGATAGTCTCCTCTGCCTATCTTTTGATTAGTGTCAGAATGGTCTATATCTTGTGATGATTGTACTTTTAACCTGTGTGTACCTTTCGTAGTTAAACTATGCTTGTTGAACAGAGAGACTATTATGTCTTGTTTTAATTTTTTTAATCTAATCTGATAATCTCAGCCATTTATTTAGATGATTTACATATAATATGATTATTAAAATTTTTAAGTTGAGATTGATTCTCTAACTTTTATTTTTTAAATCTATTTTTCATTTTTGAAATCTAATTTTCTTTTGGTTTCATGTTATCCTTTTGTTAATTTATTTGGAAAAAATATCATTAAATTGGTGGCTGTTTCGGGGCATTTAAAATTAATCTTTAAGTGATGTTTTACATCTTCACATATAGTATAAGAACAGTTCAAAGGTAAATTAGAGTTTGTCCATTCCAATTATTTATGGTATTGGCATATATTTTACTTGTATAGGCATCATAAATCCCATGAAGTATTGTTATTATGTGTGTTTAAATGAGTCACTTGTCTGTTTAAAATTTTTAACTATTTCGATTGCTTATCACAATAATCAATAATAAAAAGCTGTTGATAAATACATTTACTAATATGTTAGCATTTTTCATGCATTTATCCCTTTGTGGATATCCGTATTTCTATCGCTTATTATAGTCCTACTGTATGAAAAAGTTGTTTCACATTTCTTGTAGTGTTAATCTGTTGATGGTAAATCTTTTGGCTTCCTGTTTGTGGCACTGTAGCTTAAGCACTTGGTCAGTGGTTTAAACCCACCACTCCTCAGAAACCCTATACAGGGTCACATGAATCTAAACTGACTGGACAGCAAAACAATGTCTGAAAATGTCTGTATTTAGCTATGTTTTTTAAAATAATTTTGCTTATTAGAGATTTCTGAAGGAGTCATGGTGGCACTTGAGGAAAGCAGTTCAAGCCCACAAGCCACTCTGCAGGAAAATAATACATCAGTTTGCTTCTATAAAAATTATAGTGTTGGAAACCCTGTTGGACAGTTGTGCTCTGCACTATAAGGTTACTATGAGTCAGAATTGACTTGATGGCAATAAATGTTTATAGAATCATTCCAGACAGTTTTTTTTCTTTCAGTTCTTCAAAGGTGTTGCCTCACTGTCTTCTCACTTGAATTGTTTGTAACATATTTGCAATTGTCCTCATTTTCTCTGCGCAGCATGCCCTTTTTCTCTTACTGCTTTTGAAATTTTCTCTTTATCACTAGTTTTTAGCTTGCTATAATTCTTCTTTTTCTTGAGACTCATCAATTTCTTGGATATTTGTATTGCATTTAGAAAATTAAAAAAATTTTGACCATTATTTATTCAAATGCTCTTCCCCAAGCCATGTTTTTGGAATGCTTTGATAGCACATATATTAGTTCCATTGAAATTGTCTTTCATTTCACTGATGCTGTTTGCTTTTATTGTAATTCTCTTTCATGCCTGTTTTACAATTTCTATCCCTATGCCTGTAACAAATCAGAATTTTTTTTTTACACTGCAATATCTAATCTTCTGTTGGCTTGAGCACCCAATGAAAATTTATTTGACAAGAGAAATATATTATCTAACATTTTCCTAACTAGTCCGAAGGATCTGGTTAGCAGGCCCCAAATGTAATTGTCAAGGAGAAAATGGTAACAGTGACTGCTATGAGACTAGATCAGATAGCAGATTTAATCAATTTAAGTAGAATTCTTATAAAAGGAACTTAATAGGTTTAATTTCAATACCTGCCCATCATACCTTTTCTGGTAAGCTGACTTAAATCATCCTTTTACTGTCAAAATCAGATTTTTATTAGTGCTCAGTTTTGAACTCTATAGTTTCGTTATATGAGCTAGATTTTACCCACCTTTTTTTTTTTTTTTTCTGGCCTCAGGATTTTATTGGAGGCCAGGGGGTCCCACCTAAGGAGGGGCTCACAGCTTCTAAAAAAAAAAGGAGCCCTGGGGATTCTGTGGGTGACTGGGCACATCAGGCATATTCCTGTCATGTTGGAGGGGCACTGAGTAGTAGGGGACAGCCTTGTTGATCATGCTCGTGTACTTGGACTAGGGCCTTAATATGGTCAGGATGATAGCAAGCTGTCACAGATGATAGTGGGATATATCCCAAGAATGCAAGGATGGTTCAAGATAAGAATCAATCAATATAATACACAACATTAATTGAATGAAAAAAAAAATTACAGGATCATTTCAGTTGGTACAGACAAGGCATTTGATAAAATCTAACACCATTTCATAATAAAAATACTCAGTAAATAAAGATAGAAAAAAATTCCTTAATATCATGAAGGAAAGTTATGGAAAACCCACAGCTAACATCTTATTCAAATTGTGTCCTGTGCGAATAATCTAAAAAGTTAGATTATATGAAAAAGAATGTGGCTTCAAAAAAGGTTGTGTCAGTCTGTATCCTACTTAGTCTATATGCTGAGCAGATAATCCAAGCAGCTGGATTATAAAAAGAAGAATGTGGCATCAGGATTAGAGGAAGACTCACTAAAAAAAATGCCATACGCAGATGATACAGCATTGCTTGCTGGAAGTGAAGGAGACTTGAAATACTTACTGATGAAGATCAAAGACTACAGCCTTTACTATAAATTGCAAGTCAGTATAAAGAAAACAAAAATCCTCACAAGTAGACCAATAAATAAAATCATGATAAGTGGAGAAAATATTGAAGTTGTCAAATACTTAATTTTGCTTCATCCATAATCCATGCTCATGGAAGCAAGAGTAAAGAAAGCAAAGATGTTACTTTGAGGACTAAGGTGTACTTCATCCAAGCCATGGTTTTTCAATCACTTCATATCACTGCAAAGCTGGACAAGGAAGACTGAAGAAGAATTGGTGCATTTGAATTATAATGTTGGCAAAGAATATTGAATAAAACAGTGAACCAAAAATTATCTGCACTCTAGCAGGAGAATCTATTTTAATCAACTTTTAGAAAAGACAAATACATCTTTTTAAATACCATTTTTTGACATAATCTCCTTGTTTTTCAATTTACTTTGTCTGTCAACAAGCTTTCATATTTCCTTATTTGAAAATGCTACAGTCTGAACTGTGAGCCACAAATGCACCACTGTCTTCACTTCTTCTTCAGAGGTGAGTCTTTATCCTCAAAGAACTGCTTTTAGGGGACCAAACAGGTGAAAGTCTGATAGCAAGTATGTTTTAACATCACAAAAGGAAGTCTTTGCAGAGTGTTAGCAGTGTGGGCAATGATGTGTGGATGTGCATTATCATGCAAGATCACAATGCTCTTAGATAGCCTGAGAGTAAAAGGCAGAGTATGGAATGCAAACATCCTCCATCTCTGACCAAGAGAAAGTTCAAAAGTCAACCATCAGCTGGAAAATTGCTGCTTAAAGTTTTCTAGAATTCTCAATGTCCGGTACTAGAAAACTATCAGGAAATTGTTTCACAGTGCTCATTACAGTTAGATGCTCACTGAAGAGCTGAAGCCTAAACTTCTGATTAAATGCAGAGGACTGCTATCCAAGGGCATTGTCATCTTTTATGACAGTGAACATTCACACATTCTGCCCATACTGTTGACACTTTGCAAAAACTTCGTTTTTTTGAAAGCAGTCCTTTGAGGATGAAGATTCACCTCCAATGAAGAAGTAAAGACAATGGTGTGTTCATGGCTTACTACTCAGGCTAAAATATCTTTTAATAAGGAAATATAAAAGATTGTTGACAGATGGACAAAGTGTATTGAAAAGCAAGGAGATTATGTCAGAAAAATGAAGTATTTGTCTTTTCTAAAAGTTGATTAAAATAAATTCTATAGCTAGAGTGAGGGTAACTTTTGACTCACCCTCATAAATATCAGTGATGCTTGTAGAACATTGTGAATATAATTTATTCCATTGAATTCCACACTTTAAAATGGTAAATTTTAATTATATATTTTTATAAACATACATACATATACACATATATATTTTATAACAGTAAACAAAATCACTTTAAAAGATAGTATGTTGTTGTTAAATGCCATCGAGTTAGTTCCGATTCATAGTTAGTTTGTATAAGATTTCCACTGGCCTTACAGTTAGCAGTCCAGTCTGTATCCTATAACACCACACCAAGACTCCAAAAGGAAATATTGTTGTTGATAAGTGCTGTCAAGTCAGTTCTGACTCACAGTGATCCTGTATAGATTTTCAAGGAGTAGCTGGTAGGTTTGAACCACCAACGTTGCAGTTAGCAGCCCAGTGCTTATCCTACATATCCATACTAGAAGTTCAAAAGGTAGTGTGTTATTGTTGTTAAGTGCCATCAAATCGGTTCCAACTCAGTGACTTTGTATAGGGTGTCCAAGGAGTGACGGGTGGATTTGAATCACTGACTGTACTATTAGCAGTACAATGTCTTCTCCCACACCACATCAAGACTCCAAAAAGTATTGTTGTTGTTGTCGTTAAGTGCTGTCAACCAGGTGACTTTAAACCACCAGCCTTGCAATTTAAACGACCTTGCTATCCATTGTGTATCCTACATTGCCACACCAGATAGTATATTGTTGTTGTTGTTGTTAAGTGCTGTTGAGTCATATAGGAGTGTAAAAAAACAGCTAGTCTTAGGAGATAAATTTGGACTCATTTCTTACATTTCTCTTGGAGATGAAAATGTGTTCAGGAAAAAGAAATAACATCACAAATTCAATGCATTCATAGAATATAAACATTTTCTTATGAACCCTACATGTACATCAGAAAAGATTGTTGTTAAGTCTCATTGAGTGAGTTCCAACTTTTTGCAACCCTGTATAGGGTTCCCTAGGAGAAGTTGGTGGGTTTAAGCCTACCCTGCAGTCCAGTGCTTATTCCTATATTGGTATCTTTAGTACTTAAATTACAAGTAACTTCAAATGTCTTCGCTTTATTCAGGAGCAATCACAGTTCTGAATAAAGCATACTTTCTGTATGGTGCAACATTGTCCTTTGGACAAAATGCTTTTTTTATAAGGCAATATTCTACACATGCAGCATAAAGCCCAATTACAGCAAATTGGCAAACATTTAAGAAATACTCCTGCCAAAATACTTCCAAGCCATGCTGCAGAGCCCGGGAGACTCAATGTAAAGTTTCTCCACACTTTAAAAAAAAAACAGTATAATGTGAAATCTATCAGATTTCAATTTTCTCAAATTAAAAGAAAAGTCTATGGATTTGAAATGGTCACATGTTTAAAGCACAAGTAAGAACTAATGAGAAAAGATGGTTGAGCATTGGCAGTGGTTTTTTTTGTTTTGTTTTGTTTTATTTGGCAGTGGTTTTTGTGTGATGCAATACAGGCGGGGGGGGGGGCGAGAAGGAATTGGAAGACAAAGTAGCTAAAACTAATGTGTAAAGGCACTGTTGTAGTCATATGGAAGGAATGCCGTAAGAAATAGAGATAATCTTGCTGGAAGGATTATTTTTAAATAGTTCCAATGTAGTCCAGCAGAGACATTTGTCTTACATTGAGGAACTTTTAACAAAATGATTGGAAACACAAATGTTGCTCTCTGTGGTTTTTTGACCTCCCTTGCCTTTTTGACAAGTGTCCTTGCTTTTTTTCTTTAATACATAAAAATCAATTATGTTCCCTTTTGCCAGCAGTTCAATTTTCGGAAGGGATTTTGACACCTTCTACCAGAGATTCTCAAGCTTGCTTGTGGGCCCCAATAGTCTAAAAGATAGGCCACACCCCTGGTGGTAAGGATAGATAATTCTCCCTCTCCACCCAGTCCAGCACACCCCGTTCCAGTAATTTAGGGATAATGGATCCGGGTACACCCATTCTTCAGGAAACTCACAGAATGATAGAGTTGGAAGATAAGAGTAGACAAGATGGGTGCAATTTGAAAAACTATCCCAAGGACATTTTGTTTTGCCCATTTGGAAAGGACTTCTTTTTTCCTCCTTTGAGATTTTCTGATTTCACAAATTCTGAATTCTAAACAGGAACACGTATAGAAACAAAGTCATTGTTGTTCAATGGCAGTGAGTCAGTTTGTACCCATAGCGAGCCTGTATAGGGTTTCCAAGGAGCAGCTGGTGAGCTTGAACTGCTGACCTTGTGGTTCAAACCGATTTTGTAGTCCAGTGCATTAACCCACAGTGCCACATCAGTTCTCCCAGAAACAAAGTTACTGAAATCTATTTAAGCCAAGCCTATCCAAAGCATAGATTCCTATGTTCTGTTACCTACCCAAACAAGCCTGTACATCACCCTCCTCTCTTTCACATCCTTGTTGGCATGGAAAGTAATTATGATCAATTCTGTGCAGAGTATTGCTTGATAACATAAGAAACTGTCATGAGGACTATATGAGCGTATAAGAAAGTCTGTGTAACACCAGTAGATGAACTAGATGAATTGTGCAGAAACCAATCCACATTTCTGAGTGTCCTCTCTGAAACAAGTTTCAGAGTCTCTTCTGTGGTTATCTTCACCTTTCTTTGATCTACTACCAAGATGAAAGAAATATTTTTATTTTTATGCTGAATACCATAATATTAATGGTGGAACATAATACAATGTTATAAATTTTGAAAACCCGCCCTACTAACTCACTTAAAACTTCCATACCTGTACCAAATATTACCACTTCTTAACAGACCCCACTTACACTGGGAAGGAGAGTGTAAAGAGATATGCCCTCATTTTCCAGTACCATCAGTAGGGTGCTATAAAAACCAGTTGCGTCCCTAGCATAAAACAAGTTCATGGTGTATTTTATAATATAAAGAAAATAGTAGAAGTAGTAGAAGCAACCAGAATTTCTTGAATATTTTGTGCCACATTCTATTAGCATTGCTTTATACTCATTAGCAACAAAGTATTGGAATTAATAATAGATAGAAATTCAACAATTGTCAAGAGATGGTGTTTTCTAATTCTAAATCTTAAAGATAAGTGATTTTGAGCAACCCATGTCTGGGTGTGAAAAAAGAGAGGGCACTGGGGTGGGAGATAGGGGGGAAATAGATATCAATGATTGTTAAGATCTCTATTAATTTAAAAATGATTCTTATTGAAACAAGCCCTGAGCCTTAAAACAAGTGAGGAAATGTGCTGGGTTTCTTTTCCTAAGCAGAAGTGACTTTATTACTTATAATTTGGGTTTAGCATTATAAATTGCAGTAATATTTAGTCAGGGAATTAAAAGGAGTCTTAAATATGAAAGTAGGGAGCGTTATGGTTTGATAGGATAAGCACTGGACTGTGAACCACAAGCACAAGGTCCATGGTTCGAGCCCGTCAGCCGCTCCATGGGAGAAAGATGAGGCTTCTTCCTCCTGCAAAGATTTAAAGCCTCAGAAACCTTATATAGAGTTGAAAAGAGTCGCAACAGATTTAAGGACACTTAATAAGAACAGCAGCAAATATGAAGGTTAGAGGAATAATTCCAGAGAGTAATTAAGTCTGACTAAGAGTTATTTTATTTCATCTTGTGTGACTTTGTTAATGCAATTCAGTAACTCACAAGTCATCACAAGCTGTTTTAAAAGTTGGAAGTTTTCTTTTATGTTTAAATGTGAAGAAAATTCAAGGATTAGTGACATGGGTTTACTTTCATTCAGACAGGTCAGTTTTTTTACAATGACATTTTATTATTATATTATATAAATATTTTTATAAAGGAAATTAATGTGAAACTCCCATTGTATCTTTATAATTTTGTAGTTGTGAAGATAGTGCTAATCAGAGTTGAGAATTACTGGAAGAGATAATAATTTTACTCTGCCTCAGTGTAGAGTTGACCATAATGACGTGAATGGAGCAAACCTTCATTTGCTGATGGGCACAACTTAATATGAGAAGAAACAATCACAAACATCCATTCAAAATCAGGATATGGAATGTACAAAATATACATCTATATAAATTGAAAGTTGTCAAAAATGAAATGGAACTCATAAAGATCAATATTCTACACATTAGTAAGCTGAAATGAACTGGTATTAGCCATTTTGAATCAGACATTTAAATAGTTTACTAGACTAGGAATGACTAATTAAAAAAGAATGATGTCACATTCATTATTGAAAAGAACACTTCAAGATCTATTTTGAAGTATAATGCTGTCTGTGAGAGGATAACATCCATATGTCTAAAAGGAAGACCAGTTAATACCACTATTATCAAATGACAGATTACATTAGTAATTCAGCTGCAAAATATCTCTTTAAAGTGTTCAAGAGCAAAAATATCAATTTGAGGACTAAGATACACTTGACCCAAGCCATGATATTTTCTTACTTTTTAAAACTTTTATTGTGAATAGAGTGAAAGTTTACAAAGACCATCAACCTTACATTCAGCAAATCATACACTTTGTTTTTTCTCAATGATTGCAATTTCTTCCCTGCAATAATAGTTATTCCACTTCCTCTCTGTGGTTCCTATTTCCATTCTACCCACTTTCCTATCCCTTCTCACCTTTGTCCTTAGGTAAATGTTGCCCTTTTAATCTTGGATGATTGACCATTCCACTAGTTGCATACCTTACTGGGGTTGTTGTCCTCCCTATATACCTATCTGAAGTCCTGGTGTGGTGCCTTAGAATAAGCACTGGACTGCTAACCACAAGGTTGGTGTTTCAAACACACCAGCTGTTACTTGGATAATCCTGTACAGGGTTGCTATGAATCAGAACTGATTCAATGGCACACAACAACACAAATGGTTTTAAAGACCATAGTCTCAGTTTCCTCTAGTCTCTTTCTGACTAGTAAACGTGATCTTTTTTTAATGTAATTTTGAGTTTTGCTCCACATTTTCTCCCACTCTTTCTGGGACCTTCTAGTGTGATCCCTTCAAGAGTAGTTGGTAGTGGCATATAGGCATCATCTAAGTTCTTCTGATCGAAGAATTGTTGTGACTGATGTTTGGTCACAGTTTCCATTGATCCATTGGACTAGTTGATTTCTAGCATCTTTAATTTTCAACACTCTTCTTTATTCCACACATGGAGAGACCATAGTTGCACCTTAGATGGTAGCTTTTAGGATCCCAGATGCTACTCACCGAAATAGGATATAGAACAATGTCTTTATGGACTATGTTATGCCAATCGACATGGTGTCCCCTGAAACGAAATCCATTGTTTGTCAGTCACCTCATATGCATGTGAAAGTTGAACATCGAATAAGGAAGACCTTAGAAGTATCAATGCATTTGAAGTATGGTGTTGGAGAAGAAAAATAAAAGTACTGTGGAATGCAAAAAATAAACAAATCTGTTATAGAAAAGTACAGTCAGAATGTTCCTTAGAAGCTAGGATGGTGTAACTTATAACATGTTATCAGGAGGGACCAGTCCCTGGAGAAGGTCATCATGCTTGCTAAAATGGAGGGTCTGCAAAAAAAGAGGAAGAGCCCAATAAGATTGATTGACACAGTGGCACAAACAATGGGCTTTAAATGCAACAATTGTGAGGATGGTATAAGACTTGAGTGTTTTGTCCTGTTGTACATATAGTATCAAGATGAGTCAGAACCAATTTATTGGCACCTAACAAAAACAACATCATAATTATATCCAATGTAAAAGCTCAGTCAGAAGTTTTATTGTGTAGTTACATTTGTCTCAGGAATATTGCCAGTATAACACCATGTACATTTCTTAATAAAGTGGTGTAAAGAATGTTGGAAAATTGTAGAACAGATATCTGGAAAATGTCTGTCTTTGTAGAAAGATGTTTCATATTTGATGACAAACACTTCAGTGGTTTCTTGCTCAATATTCTAAATTTGGAAAGTCTATTTCTCATCCTGTGTCTTCCACCTCAATATTAAAAGGACTGGGTTTATCTGGGCAGCCTTCAGTCTGGAAATGATTGACGTAGTGTGTCCGGAAAGTAAAAGTTAGGGTTGTGGAAAGTAGCTTGAAAAAAGGTTCTTTACAATGCCACTGTTCAGAGATTCTGCCTTTTATATCTTGTCTTCATGAAAAGAAAGGATTTTGAAGCTCAAACAGGCCTAAGCTCACATTTGTACTTGTCTTACTCATTTTGAGACTATCAATTGTTTAAGTTCTTGAAATCTAGCTTCTTCAACCAGTGCAACCAGTGAGATATTAAGTAGGGTGTGTATTTAAAGTGCTTAGTATCTAATAAGTATTCAACAATGGTTTGTGGTTTGCTCCCTGATAGGCTCTGAGAAAGAATATGAAGGGTCGATCAGGCCTCTCATTAATATAGTGGGACTAGACTAATAATTATAATGTTGTTGTGTGCTGTCAAGTCGATTCCTACTCAGAACGACCCTGTGTAGGGTTCTGAGGTGCAGCTGTAGGATTTGAACCACACCATCTATCTTTCTAACCATATATATGTTGTTGGTACCTACTTATAGCAACCCTATATAGGGTTTCCGAGAAGTGGCTGGTGAACTTGAACCACTGACTTCGCTGTTCAAACTGACTTTACAGACCAGCACATTAACCCACAGTGCCACACCAGGACGCCACTGTATAAACTTTCCAAGGCTGTAAATCTTTACAGGAACATAAAGCCTCATCCTATATGTTGTTGTTGTTGTTGTTGTTGTTAAGTGCCGTTGAGTCGGTTCCAACTCTTAGTGACCCTGTATAGAGCTTATGCAGAGCTGCTGGTGAGTTTTATCTGCCAGCCTTGCAGTTCAAATAGACTGTTGTCCAGTGCATTATCCCACCAAGCCATGCCAGGACTCCCATTTATATATATAATGTTGTCATTGCTGTTGTTGTTAAGTGTCATCAAGTTGGTTCCAACTCGTAGCAACCCTGTATAGGGTTTCCTAGGAGCAGCTGATGAGCTTGAACCACCAACCTTGCAGTATAAATGACTTTACAGTCTGGTGCATACCCCACAGTGCCATACCACAATGTAGATATAAATGTAGATATAAATATAGAGAGATATATATTGCAGTAGCTCTGTAAAATAAAGACTGGATGGTGAATTACATAAATTAATATATATAAATGAATATATACAGTATGTGTTGTTGTTGTTAAGTGCCATTAAGTTGATTCCAACCCATAGTGACCCTGTACAGGGTTTCCGAGGTGCAGCTGGTGAGCTTGAACCACTGATCTTGCATTTCAGATGACTTTAAAGTCTGGTGCGTTAACCCACAGTGCCATACCAGAACTCCATATACAGTATATGTGAATTTATATATAGTATATGTATATATAATTAATTTTTATAGTATAAATGGTTAACAAGAATCTCTGATAGCATAGTGGTTATGAGTCAGGCTGCTAACCTCAAGGTCAGCAGTTTGAAACTACCAGCTGTTCTGTGGAAGAAAGATGAGGCTTTCTGCTCCCATAAAGATTTATAGCCTCAGAAACCCTATACAGGATCACTATGCATCTGAACTGACTCCACGGCACACCACCACCACCACCACCAAATGGTTAACACATTTAATTGTTAACTGGAAAGGTTGGCGTTTCAAGCCTACACAGATGTGCTTCAGAGGAAGGCCTGCAGATTTTCTTCATTTAGCCATTAAATACCCTATGGAGCACAGTACTACTCTGACACACATGAAATCACCATAAATTAACATAAACTGAGTAAGAACTAGTTTTTATATGCATATATAATCGATCTACACACACCAGGAAAAATGCAATAAAAGGGTAGTGGAATTTTTCCACAAACCTTTATATTCATTCATTGTCTCACATGTTTTTGTTTTTGATTTATTTAAGTGAAAAGCCTCTCTTATTATTTTCCCCAATGGAGTCCTGGTGTGGGTTAATACGCTGGACTGCAAAGTCAGTTTGCATGGCAAGGTTAGTGGTTCAAGTTCACCAGCCTCTCCTCAGAAACCCTATACAGGGTCACTATGGGTCGGAACCAAACCAATAATACTTAACAACAACAACAAAAATGGAGTTCTGGTGTGGTGGTATAGGATAAGCACTGGACAGGTTCAAAGCCAACAGATGCTCCTTAGAAATTCTATACAGAGTCACTTTGAGTTAGAATTGACTTGACAGCACACAACAACAACAACAAACGGTTTTAAAAACCCTAAAAGAAGAGTTTTGCAGCACTTTATCATGGGTAGGATACAGACAGGTGAGGCAGAGGACATGGCTCTAGCTGCAGGTTCTTAGACTTTGGGAGCAGGTGACGCCTTGTATCTACCCATGTTGTTGTGGTTAAGTGCCATAGAGTTGGTTCCGACTCATAACAACACTACATAGGGTTTCTGAGGAGGAGCTGGTGTGCTTGAACCACTGACCTTGCAGTTCAAATGGCTTTTCAGTCTAGTGCATTAACCCACAGTGCTACACCAGGACTACTATAGATAAGTTATTTTGGGATTGTATGTGTAACAGTATTTATCTCTTTCCCTTTGACTCTTGCACTCCTCTCTGTTTCCTTGCACTAAACATTCTTTTGCCAACCTCCCTTTTGTTCTATATTGCCATCCCTGTTTCCCAAGCTAACACGTGCCTATCTCTAGACAGAGTATTATTACAACCCCACCCTCACCCCCCGCCTTATATCCCAGCACCCCAACCATCAAAAAAATTTTTTTTAGTGTGAAAACCTTTTCTGGAATTATGCAATAGTGGTCTCATACAATATTTGTCCTTTTGTGATTAATTAATTTTCCTCAGCATAGTGACCTTCAGGTTTATCCATGTGATAAGGTCTTTCATAGATTCACCATTATTCTTCAGTGTTGCATAGTATTCCATTTTGTTTATGAACCAAAGTTTGTTTATCCATTCTTCCATTGAAGGGCATATGAGCTGTCTTCATTTTTTAACTACAGTAAATAGTGCTGTAATGAACATACATATGCATACATCTATTTGTGTCACAACTCTTATTTATCTTGGATATGTACCAAGTAGAGGAATTGCTAAATCATATGGTATTTCTATTTTAAACTTTTTGAAAAAGTACCTTTTTCCATAATGGTTACTTCATTTTATAGTCCCATCAACAGTGTGTAAGGGCTCTAGTCTCTCCACATCCTCACCAGCATTTTTTATTTAATTTCCTACTAATTCTGGTGTGAGATATCCTATTGTTGTTTGATTTGCATGTTTCTAATGGCTAATGATCACAAGCATTTCTCCATATTTTTGGTGGCCACCCAAATATCTTGTTTGGTGAAGTATTTGTTCATATCCTCTGCCTTTTTATTTTTCAGTTGGATTATTTGTCTTTTACTTGTTAAGGTGTTGAAGTTTTTATAAATTTTAGAGATTAGTCCCTTGTCTGATATGTTACTGCCAAAAATCTTTCGTAGTGTGTGGGTTCTCTTTTTACTCATCTGGTGAAATCTTTTAATGTATGTAAGTATCTAATTTTTAGGAAATTCCGGTCATCCAGTCTGTCTTCTGCTATTTTTGTGTTTTCTGTTGTTTGATACAGTGTTTATGCCATATATCTGAGCCCTTAAGTTTATCTCTATTTTTCTGGAATGGTCTTTATAGTACTAGGTTTTACATTTATGTCTTTGATCCATCTTGAGTTCATTTTCACGTATGGTGTGAGATTCAGATCTTATTTCATTCTTCTATAAAGAATATCCAATGTTTGTCAAATACCATCTTTTCAACATTTAATGTTGAACCCTTTGTCAAAGATCAGCTTACCACAGGATTTACTATTGGATTCTCAGTTCTGCTCCATTGATCTCATTGTCCAGTGCCAGGCTGTTTTGACTACTTAGCGTAGTGGTTACGAATCAGGCTGCGAACCTTAAGGTCAGTGGTTCAAAACTACCAGCTGCTCCGCGGGAGAAAGATGAGGCTTTCTACTCCCATAAAGATTTACACCCTCGGAAACCCTGTACAGGGTCACTATGGGTCG
>NW_006408640.1:1591964-1600927 GCF_000296735.1 Chrysochloris asiatica | reverse complement strand
TAACAACAACAACTAAGTAGTAGGTTTTGAGATGGGAAGTGAGAGGCCTTCTATTTTGTTCTTCTTTAGTAATGCTTTGCTTATGTGTGGTCTCTTTCCTTACCATGTAAAGTTGGTGATTAATTTTTCTATTTCTTTAAAGAATGATGTTGGAATCTGGATTGGAATTTCATTATATCTATAGATCACTTGGAGACCTAGTGTGGTGCTTTGGGATAATGTGCTGCAAGGTCAATTTGAACCACAAGGACCATGAACTGGTCCTTCCTGATAATATCTACGAAGTATAAGAGATACAGTTTGACCATCCTGGCTTCCAAGGAGCATTCTGGCTATACCTCTTCCAACACATATTTGTTTTGTTCTTTTGCCAATCCCTGGTACTTTCAGTATCTTATCTAACACCATAACTCAAATGCATCAATTCATCTATGGTCTTTATCATTCAATGTCCAACTTTTACACGCATATGAGCTTATTGAAAATACCATGCCTTGAGTCAGGTTCATATTAACCCTCAAACTGATATCTTTGCTCTTAAACACTTTAAACAGCTCTTGTGTAATGGATTTGCCTAATACAAAACCTCATTTGATTTCTTGATTGCTGCTTCCATTAGCTTTGATGGTTGATCTTATCAAAATGAAGTCTTTGACAATTTTGGTCTTTTCTCCATTAATATTGAAGTTGCGTATTGATCCAGTGGTGATGATTTTTGTTTTCTTTACATTGAGATACAACCCATACCAAAGACTGTGGTCTTTGATCTTCATCAGTAAGTATTTTAAGTCTTCCTCACTTTCAACAAGCAAGGTTGTATCATATGGCAATGGTCTTCCTCAAATTCTGATGCCATATTTTTCTTCATATAATCCAGCTTCTCAGATTATTTGCTAAGCATACAGATTGAATAAATATGGTAAAAGAATATACCCCAAGTGCACACCTCTCCTAATTTTAAACATTCCGTGTTCCCTTTTTCTGTTCCAACAACTGTATGTTGGTCTATGTATAGGGTCCTCATTGTACTCATGAAATGTTCTGGAATACTTATTTTCTTTAATGTTATAAATATCTTGTAATGATACACACAATTTAAAGCCATTGAGTCAATAAAGCACAGATAAATATCTTTTTGGTATTATCTTCTTTCAACCAAGAACCATCTAAATTTAGCAATGATATCACTTGTTCCACATCTGCTACTGAATCTGGCTTGAACCTCTGGCAGTTCTCTGCCAATGTACATTTGCAGCCATGTTTGTATTATCTTTAGCAAAATTTTACTTGCATTTGATAGTAATGATATTGTCCAATAATTTCTGCATTCCATTGTGTCACCTCTTTGGAATGATCAAAAATATGTATCTTCCTATCAGTTGTCTTCCAAATTCCTTGGCATAGATGAGTAAGTGCCTCCAGTGCTGTATCATTTTGTTGAAAGATTTCAATTTGTATTCCATCAATTACTGGGCCTTGTTCTTTGCCAATGCCTATAATGCACCTTGAATTTCTTCCTTCAATAGCATTGGTTCTTGATCATATGCTACCTCTTGAAATGGTTAAACGTTAACCTTTCCTTTGTGGTTCAGTGACTCTGTATTCTTTCTATCTTCTTTGATACTTTCTGCATCATTCAATATTTTGCCCATCGAATCCTTCAATATTGCAAGTATTTGTTGTTGTTGTTAAGTGCCATCGAGTCGGATCCGACCCATAGCGACCCTGTACAGGGTTTCCGAGGGTGTAAATCCTTACGGGAGTAGAAAGCCTCATCTTTCTCCTGCGGAGCAGCTGGTAGTTTCGAACCACTGACAAGGTTCGCAGCTCGATTCGTAACCACTACGCTATTGCAAGTAGAGATTGAGTTTTTTCTTCACTTCCCTCAGCTTGAGAAATGCTGAATGTGTTCTTCTTCCTTTTTAGGTTTCTTACTCCAGGTCTTTCTATGTTTTGTTCTAATATTTGACTGCCTTTTCGAGTTGACCTTTGGTATTTTCTGTTCAGCTCTTTTCCTTCCTCATTTCTTCCATTTCCTTTAGCATCTCTACACTGGAGAGCAAGTTTCAGAGTCTCTTCTGACATCTGTTTTGGTCTTTTTCTTCTTTCTTGTCTGATGTTTTTAACATCACTCCAGAACTCTTCTGGTCTTCAGTCTTTAGTGTGGAATGCATCAAACCTGTTCTTGATATGGTCTCTAACTTTAGATGAGATATAATCAAGGTCATGAGTCCTGGTGTGGCACTGTGGGTTAATATGCTGGACGTCAAGGTCGGTTTGAACTGCAAGGTCGGTTGTTCAAGCTTACCAGTTGTTCCTCAGAAACACTACAGGGTTGCTATGGGGTGGAACCAACTCAATGGCACTTAAGAACAACAACATATTCAAGGTCATATTTCAGCTCACATGGACTTGTTTTTATTGTCTTCAGCTTCAGCCTAAACTTGCATAATAGCTACTGATAGTTACGAATCGGGCTGTGAACACAAGGTCAGCAGTTTGAAACTACCAGCCGTTCCGTGGGAGAAAGATGAGGTTTTCTGCTTCTGTAAAGATTTACAGCCTCAGAAACCCTGTACAAGGTCACTATGAGTCGGAACCGACTCAACAGCACATAACCACAACAAGTGTGTTACAGTCTGCCTCTGGCCTTGTTTTGACTGATGATATGGAACTACCATCTCCATCCACAGATATGGTTAATTTGATTTCTGTGTATTCCATCTGGTGAGGTCCATTTGTATAGTCATCTTTTTGTTATTTAAAAAAAGTATTTGCAATGAATAAGTCATTGGACTTTCAAAATTCTGTCGTATATCCCTAGCATAATTTTTATCACCAAGGACATGTTTTCCATACTGCTCTTTCCTCTTTTATTCCAACCTTTGCATCAAATTGCCAGTAATTAGCAGTGCATCTTGATTGAATGTTTGATCAAACTGAAGCTGAAAAAGTTGGTAGGATTCTTCAATTTCATCATCACTGGCTTTAGTGATTGGTACGTAAATTTGAATAATAAATGTATTAACTGGTCTTCCTTCTTGTTGTTGTTGTTGTCAAGTGCTGTTGAAACAGGTTGTGACCCTGTGTAGGGTTTCCAAGGAGCAGCTGGTGAGCTTGAACTGCTGACCTTGAGGTTCAAATGGCTTTTCAGTCTGGCTCATTAACCCATAGTGCCACAGGCTTAGGAGGGGTTAAATGTGATCTCAAGGTAACATAGCTATAAATACAGGGAAGATTTGAATTCCTATCTGGATTCCTGCTCTTTCTATCTAAAGACAACCTCTAATTTTCACAAGTTTTTTGTGACTTTATGCTAGGTGATTTCATTTAGGGGTGTGCTTTAAAATAAGAATATTAAATAAAATATTTACCACCTAAATCATCATCTTTTTAAATTGTTAACATAAAACCCATGGTTTTAAAAAGACTCCACTAGGAGTCTTCTCTGAACAACTGACGTTGCTGCTAACTATCCCCTTTCAAACACTATTAACCCTAACACTATGCATGCACTGCCCTCTGAGCCAGGAAGGACTTGCAGGAGTGGGACCTCCTGAACTGTCTTCTGAGGTCAAGTAAGATAGGGAGTTATGAGATTTGTTAATGAGTGCTGTTACTGGGTGCCCCACTGAGGCAATCGCAATGATGTTGACTATGGTCCCTGATTTTCTTTTATGACATCCTGAATACCCAGCATGGGAGTTCACCAAAGCAAGTCTTTGAGTTCTCAGATTCTGTCATTGGCACCCTTGATGGGGACAATGGTTGGAGAACTGAAACTATGAAGCTAGTCCCCTTCCAGTTCAGTAGTCAATTCTGGCAGGTCACCTCTCTGTCAGGCTACTTCTTTTTTTTTTTTTTTTTTTAATGTTTTATTGTGAATTATATGATAGTTTACATGGGGAACTTCAGTTTTACATTTATTCCATCGTATATTATCTCACTGCCATGGTTCCAATCCCCTCCATGCATCATCAACCACCCAAAGGGAAACCTGCCCCCTACATTTCCCCCTCCTCCCCCCAGTTTTTGGCCCACAGTTCCTTTCCCTCTCTGGGTCCAAGGTCGCCAGTCGCTTCATCACTCCACATCATCATCACTGTCTCCATCTCAGGCATCTCTGTTTCTCTGGGCAGGGTCCCACCCTCGGCTCTTCTCTGTTGATAGTCCCAGAGGCCTCCACTCCTATCCTGGAGAATTAATCACTCCCTTCCTTGTTACAAAACTTCTACCTTTACATTTCCAACCCTCATAATCCATCCTGATAAGCATTAATCACTACAGTATCACGAGTTACCCATCTGTATCTCCTTTCATCAGCTCTGCCCAGACAGATTGAATAGTACCTACTGGAGATTTTGCCTTCCGCCATGCTCCCTAGCACCAGGTTCCCTCTTGAAAGCTTGTAAGCCAGTCACTTCTTGCCTTTGTAGTCCCCCCATCCCCATTTGAGTATCCAATGTCCAAGCTGCCCTTCTCCGTCCACTGTGTGTGTGTGTGTGTGTGTGTGTGTGTGAATGTTTCTTGCTGTGAGCATTTGTTCTCTGTTAGGCTACTTCTTGAGCAAAAGCCTGTGTTTGTCCCTCAGACTGTCAAACATCATAAGAAGCAGCTTCCTCCCCTGTGCTATTGCTCTTTCTGTTTCTTCCTTCCACTTCATACCTCTGCTGTCTCAATCAACTAAAGGTTCTGAAATTAAAAGTGAGATTACTAAATGGTTGTTTTCTCTTGAGAATTATTTGTCCCCAAATAATCATCTTACCCTACTTGGGGAAAAAAAAATGTATTTCTTGGCTTCATGAGAGGATTTAAAAACCACCTTAGATGTTATAGACCTAGCTGCCTGTTCATTTAAGTGAACACTATGCCTCCCTATCTCATGGTGCAGCCTGGGTCATAAAGAGCTCCGAGTCCTTGAGAAGGAAAGGCTAATAATTTAAATGTATGACATTTGTAGTATTATATATTTCTTTCCTGGAGTGCAGGAGATAGAGCAGATGTGGTCTGGAGAGAAGCTGGGCACAGGTGGAGGTTTATAAATCTGTCAACATGTGCAAGGAGAAACAATGACCCTCTCAATTCATAACTACAGCATGGGTTGTACTGAATGGGAGATGAGAGACTGCTACAATAGGTTCCTGGAGAAGCAGAGAGCCAAGGCAGCAGCTGCCCACCTGGGGCCAGCAGAGGAAGGATCAAAGGGATGTGATGAGAGACACCACTCTGTTTCTGTAATGGTCTCTTTCATTGAAAGGCATAGTGTAAATTTTTATACCTGAGTCAAATGCAGTCTGTAGCACCTTGCAGGAATCATCCAGACGGATCCCCATTTTGTTCCATTGGGCATTTTGTCACTAATTGTTTCCTACTTATGAGTATAAACTTGAATTTTCAGTTTGAAAACAGTAAAACTTGTCTTATATCCTAACCATATATATATTTTTTACTGATCAATTCAGAAAGTAAAGGTTCTTGATAGAAACCAAATGTTGTTAACTTGTTCAGTGCCGTTGAGTCAGTTCTGACTCATAGTGACCCTGTGTAGGGTTTCCGAGGAGTGGCTAGTGGGTTTGAACTGCCAACTTTGTGGTTAGCAGTTCACTGCTTGTCATACAGTGCCACACCAGAACTCTTGGACTTCACTAGAGAACAAAAGTAACTACCTTTTCTATTTGACCCAAAGGAACCCTGGTGGTGCTATAAGGTAAGCATTGGGCTGCTAACTGCAAGGTCAGCAGTTCAAACTTACAGCCACTCTGCAAGAGAAAGAGGAGGCTTCCTGCTTCAGTAAATATTTATAGACTCAGAAACCCTATACAGAGTTACTTTGAGCCAGAATCAGCTAAATGGCAGTAAGTTTGATGTTTTGGGGTTTATTTGTGTGTTTGTTTGTTTGTTTATATGACCCAGTTAGACTTTTCACAAATTGAAATATCCTTGCAGTGTTACACATTTCTTGGAATGAGTCTAAGAGGGTAAGTAAAAAAGTATTGTAATAAAATCATGTGTCGATTCAGTTGGGACTCACAGTGATCCTGTATAGGGTTTCCAAGGAGCAGCTGGTGGGTTTGAGCTGCTGAACTTGCGATTCAAACCGACCTTGTGGTCCAGTGTTTTATCCAACAATTCCATACCAGGACTCCCTAAGAAATCATAGAAACCTTTATTTTTTAAAAATAGTCACCATATTGTCCTGTGTCCTTTGAAAAAAAATCTATCAAGACTACCCCTTTGGAATTCAAGAGAACTATTGCCATAGTTTTCTTAACTGACATTTCTGTCTTGAATCTAACTGGCCCAGAATATCATCTTGGCAGCCACTGTTGTGAGTATACCTTTGTTTATGAAGGCATCCTAATAAGAGCACTTGTCTGAAGCCACCCACTGATCGCAGCACTGTGTTTATAAACACATTCTGTCTGTTTAGAATAAACCATGCATGTATGAACTTGAACCCTGGTAGCAATACTTTTTGACTTGCCCCTGTGCTTTTACTCTGTGTATTATTTCCCAAACTGAAAGCACTAAAATCATAGTTGCTGGGGTACAGACTATAGCAATGTTTTCCGAAAACTTCTAGAATGCTCATGTTTATCTGCTCTTTCTTTTCTAATCCCTTTCCATTTTTTCTTTCTTCCCTTTTCCTGTTCTCCCTCCCTCTTTCTTTCTTTTTCAAAAATATGAATATTGCCTTTTTTTTCTCTGCTTCTACAATAGCTACAGGGAATGCTGGCAACTCTGTAGGATAAACTCTTGACTGCTAATCACAAGTCAGATTCAAACCCACCAGTCTCTCCTCCAGAGAAAGATAAGGCTTTTTGCTCCCAGAAAGATTTACAGACTCAGAAACCCTATATAAGTTCGCTGTGAATTGATACCGCTCTGGTAGCGTAGTGGTTACGAATTGGGCTGCGAACCTTAATGTCAGCGGTTCGAAACTACCAGCCGCTCCGCGGGAGAAAGATGAGGCTTTCTACTCCCGTAAAGATTAAACCCTCGGAAACCCTATACAGGGTCGCTATGGGTCGGAACCGACTCGATGGCACTTAACAACAACAACAACCAGTATGCTTACAACAACCATAACTACAATTGTCTACTATAATTTAACGGTATAACTTATTCTGCTTTTATTTATTTCAATTAAATATGTTTACATTTAGAGCCTAGTCATATCCAGAAATAAATACATGACAAGATACATATTCATTTTTTGAAAGAATTAGGAATAAAATGAGGAAAGATAAGCACATAATCTAGTAATAATAGGATTACAAATTATAATTTAAAATGCAGTTGTTGTGGAAGTAAAGGGGAGGACAAATCAATTTCTGATTGGGAAAAATCATAGACAGTTTCCCAGAGATGATAGCATGGTTCTAACTGAAGCTTGCTGTTATCAAGGATGTCCAATAATAAAAAGGGATAGGAAGATGAATATAAGTGAGGAGTTTGGGGAATTGGTTTTGGAGTATTGACTGACATTAAATATAAAACATTTTTGAGCTAAAAGTAAGAAACTAATTGTTACAGGTTAACATCAGGGCTCATAAGTGACCCCTACAATAGTTACAAATGAATGAATGTACTGGGATATAACCTGGTGTGACACATGGGTTAATGCGCTGGACTGCAGTGTCAGTTTAAACAGCAAGCTCAGCAGTTCAAGTTCACCAGACTCTCCTCAGAAACTCTATACAGGTTCTCTGTGAGTTGGAACCAAATTAGCAGCACTTAGCAACAATAACAACAGCAAAGTGATTACAGGAGTGTGTTGGCTCCATACAGTAACCACTGGACTATGAATCACAAGGTCCATGGTTGAGGCTTTCTGCTCCCACAAAGGTTTCAAAAGCCTTTTTTATTATACGATTTCAAAAGAAATTGTATACAAGGTCACTATGAGTTGAGACCAATTCGAAGGCACTAAAGAACAACAACAACAAAGTTATTCTGGGAATCCTGGTGTGGAGCTGCTCATCACAAGGTTTGTGGATTAAACCCACCAGCTGCTCCTTGGAAACCCAATACTGGATCGCTGTGAGTCAGAACAGACTCAAAAGCATTTAACAACAAAGTTGTTCTGATAGAAACCGAAGTGTCTATGAAGCAGTCTGACCTGCTTCCTGGGATTTGCATTGCCAAGGGGTGGAAAAATTCACCCTGTACATGTTCCCTTAATTCTTGATTAAGTAACTCCAGAAAAGTCACAATTGTCTACAAAGAACCCTGATCCAACAAGGAATAGCAAGATCAAAGGGACAGAATTTTCATGGTAAACTCTACATAGCCCAGTGTAGCTGGAATTTTCAGGGTCTTGGAGAAGGGAAATGAGACCAGTTGTGGAATTCTCTAGGGAAATGCTCTGCTTGAGACTTTAGGGTATTTTTCAGGCAGTGGTTCATGAATAGGATCATACCAAATTTAGCCTGAGTTTTATGAAGCTAACTTTTATGACCACAATGAAGGAGAGGAGAGAAAAACTAAACACTTGGAGACTTCCCTTTGTATTGTAATTGTCCGGAGAGAACTTGTGAATTTGTACTTTGCTTCTTTAGGTGGACTTACTAACACATTAAGCACACACTTCATTTAAATTTAATATTGTTAATAATTTTATGGCCTATAACTTAGATTGTCCTCCTACCTCTCTTCCTACCTTCATTGTTCCCCAATCAGCCTGCTGCTAAGGAAGCAGAATGCCTCATGAACTTGAGAGGGTTACAGTGTAGCCTTCTCCCTTTATGACAGCATTTACATACAAATTACTGCATTATTTGAGAAGCATTGTTTTAC
Source organism: Chrysochloris asiatica (assembly GCF_000296735.1). Lineage (NCBI taxonomy): Eukaryota > Metazoa > Chordata > Mammalia > Afrosoricida > Chrysochloridae > Chrysochloris > Chrysochloris asiatica. Next base: position 1,592,128 of record NW_006408640.1, on the reverse strand, counting down.
TCTGCAACTCCAGTCTGTAAACCAAAAAGAGGGATGATACAGGAAGACTCTGTTCATAAGGTAGGGGCTGTGTTCTGGCCACTACCACGCTGGTAATTAAATGATAATGGAATTTCCCACAAACTTTTTTCCCTTGTATAATTACGTATACACACACACATTAT
>NW_006408640.1:1583280-1591819 GCF_000296735.1 Chrysochloris asiatica | reverse complement strand
CTTGAACCACAAGGTCGGTGGTTCCAGCTCACCAGCCACTCCTCAGAAACCCTATACAAGGTCGCTATGAGTCGGGACCAACTTGATGACACTTAACAACATATATATATACATATACATATGTGGAGTACTGCTTGATATGGGTTGGAACCGACTCGACGGCACTTAACAACAACATAGATAAATAGATAGAGAGTTACCTAGCTAGCTAGCTAGATATATACATACATAGATGATAGATAGAGTGAGTCCTGGTGTGGTGCTGTGGGTTAATGTGCTGGACTGCAAAGTCAGTTTATACCACAAGGTCATTGGTTCAAGCTTACTAGCTGCTCCTTAGAAACCCTACACAGGATTGCTAAGGGTTGGAACCAACTCAACGGCACTTAACAAGAACATATATATAGATAGCTACTTCAGACTTCTAGTGTAGTGCTATAGGATTAGCACTAGATGGCAAAACACAAGGTTAGCTGTTCAAACCCACTAGCTGCTCCTCAGAAACCCTATACAGACAGGGTCATTATGAGTTGGAACTGACTGATATTTATTGTTATCTCAAATCAAGTGGATTAATCTAGGAAAAGCTCAAGACTATTAAAAATGGGATGCGGGTGTTAGTCAATGTTGGAGGAATCTTTAAAGTTTTTTTTTTTTTCCTTTGTGTTTTAACAGGTTATTTGGTATCAAATCAGTCATTCAGACAGACTGCTCCAGTACTTGGAAGATCATAGTAAACCCGAATCTATCCTGGTATCATCATGCCAACCCCATCCTTCTCTTGGTGATGTACTACACTCTGGCTACCCTCATCCGCATCTGGCTGCAGGAGCCCCTTGTAAGAATGAATATGGTATCTTGAAATAACCTGGAATCTCCAAGTAGAATGATTCATTTCTATTAATCGTCAGATGTATTAATTGTCAAATGTAATTACAGTATTCTTGTTGTAGTGTTTCATTTCTAGAAAGAGCATTACGTGAACACTCTTAATGATACTATCAGAATTAGGATTTGCTTCTCTGATTGTATCTCTGTGTTTGGCTAAAAGCAGCAGTGGGTGGGTGATGAGGAGAATGGAAGACTCATTTTATTTAGCACTTACTAAATGTCAGGCATCATGTCAGATTGTTTAGATATATAGTCTTATTTAGTCCATTAAGTACCTATGAAGAATAGATATTATTATAGTTTTAGATGGCTAAGTCCTGGTGTGGTGCTGTTAGTTAATGCACTGGACTGCAAAGTCCGCCTAAACCTGGAAGCTAGCATTTCAAGTTCACCAGCTGCTCCTTGGACACCCTATATAGGGTCACTATGGGTCAAAATCTGACACTACAGCGCTTAACAGCAACAACAACAACTGAGGATACAAGAAGGTAAAGTAATTTGACTGAAATCACATACTTACTGAATGGTGGAATCTCAATTCAGTTCTATCTTGAACAACAAAGCTAGGTATATAAAATTACTCAACCTCTGTTATCACAGTGACTGGAGTTTTCCAAACTAAATTTTAGCCTCTAAAGATGTCAGCCAGCTGCCCAGGGTTCCTTTGGCTTCTAGAGTAATTCATGAAAGGGAAAAGCAGGAGGGAGGACAGACAATTGCTTTTTTCTTCATGCCTAAATGTGACACTTAAGTGTAGGACCATGGAGGCAAGGCTTCCTGTTTTCTTTTTTCTTGATGACAGGAAACTTCAATCAGCTTTCATTTCCTCCCCTATATGACAGTTGTAAGGTAGCTCGTTGGCCCATGAGCAAGGCTAGTTTTCAGGCACAAGCTTCCACATCTTTTTATCCATCATCTTCAGGAGAGAAGTCAACAAGTTAGATACCAGTTCTCATGGGCAGGCAGGGTTGAGTTGTAGACCTCCAGTCACACCTCATCTGATGTTACTTCTAGCTCATAACCCTATAGTGGTTTCCTCCTTGCCCCTTTTCTGCCTTCGCACCTGCAGATGATGTCAATACACCCACCCATTCATTCAGTCAGAGAACAAGCATTTACTGACGGCCAACTGTGTGTCAGGCACTAATCTAGTGATTGGGACAGAGCACTGTCTCACAGCCAGACACTTTCTCTCAAAAACTGTTCCTTCTACAAGAGACAGAGCAGGCCCAAGGAAGTAACTGGAGAAAGTCAAGCAGAAACAGCACAACTGAACACACTGCCAGTCTCCCTCCACCCTGACAGGGAGCTACAAAAGGAGTCTGCACTGAGTTCCCTGCTGTGTGGTACTTCCTCTACCACCACACAGACCAGTGTGGTAGTAGCCAGAACACAACCCCTACCTTGTGAACAGAGTCTCGCTGTATCATCCCTCTTTTTGGTTTATAAATTGGAGTTGCAGAATAAAACAGTGCTTCTCAAATAATGCAGTAACTTGTATGTAAATGCTGTTGTAACTGGAGAAGGCTACTCTATAACCCTTTCAAGTCCATGAGGCATTCTGCTTCCTTAGCAGCAGGCTGACAAGGGAACGAATGAAGGTAGGAGGACAATCTAAGTTACAGGCCATAAAGTTGTTAACAATATTAAAACCAGAATGTCTGGAGCAGCTAATAGGATCAACATTTCAGATGATACTGACTTTAAATAGGTCCCTGGGTGGTACAGATGATTAGCACACTCAATTGCTAACTGAAAGGCTGGATGTTCAAGTCTCCCCAGAGACTCCCCAGAAGAAAGATTTGATGATCTCCTTCCGAAAAATCGGCTATTGAAAACCCTATAGAGAATGAGTCTACTCTGACACATAAAGGGTCAACATGAACCATAGCCACATGTCAAGACATAATTCCCACCCAAGGAGTTTGTGTGCTCACTGTTGTGTCCTGTTGTTGTTAAGTGCCATCGAGTCAGTTCCAACTCATAGTGATCCTGTATAGGATTTCCGAGGGTCGGCTGGTGAGTTTGACCTTACAGTTCAAGCCAACCTTGTGGTTGAGTGCTTATCCTACAGTGCCACACCAGGACTGTACCAGAATCCAAGGATCAGGCAGTTCCTGATCAATTCGGCACTCTCTCCAACTGAAAACGCTGACATTGTAACTGCCCTTCTGGTAGCACATTTTTACGGGGAAACCATACTATAAAGCACCCAAGCACGTCTGGTTCTTTATGTTCTATCATTATCATCTCTCCTAGATTAACCTCCAAATCTAACTGTGTGACTTAGGCAGGTAGCTCATTTGGTAAGGCAAGAATTTTGTGTATTAGATATGCATTTACTTAAAGTGAGCTCTAAATATTTCTGCCTTGAGTACATTTTTTCATAATTAAACTTTGCCAGTGGCTAGGCTGTGGAACGAGGGATATCATTGCTGATGTCTAATGGATCTTGGCTGTAAGCAGAGAATATCAGAAAGATGTTTACCTGTACTTTATTGACTACACAAAGGCTTTTGATTGTGTGGATCATGACAAGCTATGGACAACATTGCGAAGTATGAGTATTCTGGAACACTTAATTGTGCTCATGAGGAATCTGTACCTGGACCAAGAGGCAGTTGTTCGAACAGAACATGGCAACACTAAATGGTTTAAAATTAAGAAAGGTGTGTTACAAGGTTGTATTCTTTCACCATACTTATTCAACCTGTATGCTGAGCAAATAATATGAGAAGCTGGGTTCTATGAAGAAAAACGTGGCATCAGGATTGGAGGAAGACTAATTAACAACCTGTGAGATGCAGATGATACAACCTTGTTTGCTGAAAGTGAAGAGGACTTAAAACATTTACTAATGAAGATCAAAGAGCATAGCCTTCGGTATGGATTACATCTCAATGTAAAGAAAACAACAGTCCTCACCACTGGACCAATCAACAACATTCTTATCAACGGAGAAAAGACTGAAGTTGTCAAGGACTTCATTCTTCTTGGATCAACTATCAACACTCATGGAAGCAGCAGTCAAGAAATCAAATGACATATTGCATTAGGCAAATCTGCTGCACAAGACCTTTTTAAAGTGTTGAAGAGCAAAGATGTCAGCTTGAGGACTAAGGTGCGCCTGACCCAAGCCATTGTATTTTTCAATAACCTCATATGCATTCAAAAGCTGGACAGTGAATAAGGAAGACCTTAGAAGAATTTATGCTTTTGAGGTATGGTGTTGGAGGAGAATATTGAAAGTGCCATGGGCTGCCAAAAGAAGCAACAGATCTGTGTTGGAAAAAGTACAGCCAGAGTGCTCCTTGGAGGCCAAGATGGCCAACCTTCATCTTTCATACTTCAGACATATTGTCAGGAGGGACCAATTGCTGGAGAAGGACATCATGTTTGGTAAGGTGGAGGGTCATAGAAAAAGAGGAAGACCCCAGAGAGATGTATTGGCCAAGTGGCAGCATCGATGAACTGAAGTGTGGCAACAGTAGTGAGGTTAGTCCAGGATTGGGCAGTGTTTCATTCTGCTGTGCAAAAGGTTGCTATGAGTCGGTACTGATTCGATGGCATCTAACAACAACAACAAGGTCACCTATGCACTTTCTCAAAAGCCCTTGATCCAAGAATTATCAGTTGCTGCTTTCTAGGGTAGTTTAGAATATATGTTGAGAGACTGGAAATTTAACTTAAGAGCATATTCCTGGAATTTATGGCATTTAGTAGGAGGCAGTGGACATTAAATATTGAGTTCTGGTGTGGTAATGCAGGATAATTCACTGAACTGCAAGGTCAGTTTAAACTTCAAATTCAGCATCCGCTCCTCAGAAACGCTATGCAGTGTCACTATGAATTGGAACTGACTTGAAGGTACTTAATAACAACAATAAGCATGTATGTTGTTGTTGTTAAATGCCATTTAGTCTGTTCTGACTCATAGTGACCCTGTACAGAGTTTCTGGGGCTGTCAATCTTGGTGGGCGTAGAAAGCCTCATGTTTCTCCCATTGTAGCAAAAAATTGGTGAGTTCGAACCACTGACCTTTTGGTTAGCAGCTCAGTGTTTATTCTTCAGAAATGATCACAGTGATGCCAGGCTCTTCTGTTGGAGGCAGAGCTGATCACATGGTTTTTCTGTGTTTTAGGTGCAGGATGAGGGGACCAAGGATGAAGACAGAACCTTGGCTTGTAGCCCCATCCAGATCACAGCCGAGCGGCGGCGGAGCCTGTGGTATGCAGCCCACTACCCAACTGATGAGCGAAATGTAAGGCATAAAGCAAGAAGTTTACATTTCATAATTTATTTTTCAATTTACTATGTGATTAATATATTTTTTTAAATTTGTTTTTCAATTTACTATGTGATTAATATGATTAATATGAGTCATTTATTTATTTATTTTTCAATTTGCTATGTGATTAATATGATTAATATGAATCATATAAAGTTGCTGTTGTCATTAAGTAACATCAAGTTGGTTCCAACTCATAGTGAACCTCTATAGAATTTCCCAGGAGTGGCTGCTGGGTTTGAACCACCAACCTTGCAGTTAGCAGTCCAGTGCTTATCCTATAACACTATACCTATCTTATAGAGACTCCTATCATATACAGACTCAGGTGGCTCACAGTTTATATAACTAGCTTGGATTAATAGTTAATCACTATTAATTAATCACTCTATTCAAAGAGGAGTACAGTGCTTCTAAAGGAAATGCCATGGCTCCATCCCATCTTAAGAGAATACAATTTTATATTTCAATGCTTCTTATCCAACTCTCTTAATCCAAAAGAATTGTCTTAATTTTTAAAAATAGTTTTTCATTTAAAAAAACAGCAAAGTAGTTTGAAATTGTCTGTTAGCACTAGGTGGTGAGTGCATCAGCGTTGAAATACAGTGCAGAAAATAATTTCACTCTATCCGGCTATAATAATGACTCAAGTAAAAACAACAGAAGATCAAAGCAGTCTACATGCATATGATTAAACATCTCTTACTTCTTTGAGACAACAGTGTGTATAGAAAAGTTAGTCATAGCTAGGTAATTCATATAACAATTTGTTGACCATTTCAAACTCACATCAGTCAGTGCTCTGTTGATTTGTTAAAATTGCCTGTTTGTCATTTTGTGAAGACAAACACTCAACAATTCTTAGATGGAGTCAATGGTTTGCTTCCCAGCATGTTAGAGAACTGTGGAACAGAGTCTCAGATTGATAATGGTGGCAGGTGAGTTTCTCTGAAATAAACATTCATTCTAAAAGGATACTGCTGTGCTCAGGGAAGGGAGGACAATAAGCAAGCTGTGTTAGAGAACAGACAGTGATGAGGGGCATCACTAAGGGGATCAAGGGCCCCAGGGCCCCTGTGCTCTCATCTTACATGTGGTAGATTCCCATATTTATTTCACTAAATGACAGATATAGACTGAAATTACCACAGTAGTTTCAAAGTGCACTCTTCAGACCTCGAGGGTTTCCTGAGACCCTTGTGGGGATCCACAATCCCAAAACTATTTTTATAAGAATACTCAGGTGTCATTTACTGTTCTCCACTGTATTGACATTTGCACTGCAGATACAAAAGCAATGATGGGTAAAATTACTGGTGCCTTTGAATGAATCAAGACAGTGGCTCCAAACTGTGCTAGTAGCTAATATATGATTTACTGTTGTACATGCAAGAAACAAACGAACAAGCACAATTTTTAAAAAACCAGAATCACAATATCCTTGATGAATCAGAAGTTGTTATTAATCTATTAAATCTGTACCTTGCAATTGATGTATTTTTAATGTTCTGTGTGATAAAGTTGGACATGTGTATACAGTGCTACTCACTCAAGTCATGACTAACTTACTGAAAAGTGCCTAATCAATTGTAGGAGATATGGCCGAGCAGTTGTATTTTAGTTCAGACTCCGCATTGTAACTGACCTGCAAGAAACTACGCCTGGTTGAGTTTTGGCGTAGTGACAAAGACTACACCAAATCCTTAATTATCTAACCAAGCTTTTAAAATACCCTTTTCTTTTCCAACTGCTTATCTTTGTGAAGCCAGATTTTCTTCATATACTTTAACCAAAACATATCACAGGACTGAATGCAGAAACAGACATGAGAATCCAGCTGTTCTCTACTTGTTTTGGTGATGTGCCATGGTGTCTTTTCCAACTCATAGCAACCCTGTATAGGGTTTCCAAGGCTTTAATCTTCAAGGGAGCAGAAAGCCTCATCTTTCTCCTACATAGCAGCTGGCAGGCTTGTACCGCAGACCTTGTAAATCACAGTGTAGTGCTATTGTATGGGCTATTTAGCCAGATATTAAAGAGAATTATAAAAGCATAAAACAATGACATTTTTTTCACTATTTTTTGAAAATTAAATACATTTTTGTATGTTAACATGTAATGGATTGTTTTTATTTTAATGAATTAATTAATAATCAAAATGTCTCAGTATTAATTTCTACTTTGTTAGATATTAACAGATAAAGCCCACATAAACAAAATCTCTTTGCTATCCTCAATGATTTTTAAAAATATAAAGTTGTCCTGAGACACAAAAGTTGGAGAACCATTGGTATAGCAAATATTTACTATTTGGCAGGCAGGGTGAGGAGGGTGGTGGTGGCAAACTCCCCAGCATTAACATAATTAAATAGTACAGGCATCATTTTGTTGCATGAAGGTTGGAAATATTAAAAATAATACCAAACTTCATTTGTAAATAAGTTTCTTTTAGATGAGGCTTCTGTTCCCATATTAAATTTACAGCCTCAGAAATGCTATACAGGGTCATTATGAGTATGAATTGACTCAATGGGTTTTGCTTTTAGTGTTTTGTTTTGTTTTGTTTTGTTTTGCTTTGCTTTACAAACAGCCAAATTAAGAGATTGGGTATGTGTATAATAAAACCTAATAGATATAAATAAACATGACGATGCTTTCTTCTGACGTATTAACATACTGTCCTACATTGCTTTTTGCAGCTTTTATCCATGACCCAAGATGACTACAAACCATCTGATGTTAGTATATCATTAGAATTATCATTTATATTTGTGTAAGTGATATAACCAACAGAAGTAGAATTACCTCCTTCCAGTGTGTTTTAATGAACTATATAATCTTCATAAGTTAAAAATAATATTTTGCATAAATTGCATCTAGTTTATTGATGCTAAAACAGTGATTCATATAATCTGAGATTGGATATAATCACACAAAATAGCCACATTGGTGGATTTTAAAATCTTTTGGATTTTTTTTTTTCTTTTTTTTTTGCTCTGTAGATATGCATATTACACAATTTGAATAGGAAGTCTTGCATGGATTTTTTTATATATATATACACACACACCACATATTATATATGTTATTGTTACGTGCTTCATATATATGATATATATATTATATATCATATATATTATATATATGGTGGGGGGGTTATGTGTCATGGAGTCAATTTTGACTCATAGCAACCCTAAACAGGGTTCCCGAGGCTGTAAATCTTTACGGGAGCCAAAAGCCTCATCTTTCTCTTGCGGGACAGCTGGTAGTTTCGAACTGACGAACTTGCAGTTCACAGCCCGATTCGTAACCACTACACTACCAGAGCTCCTTATATATATATGTGTATATGTTTGTGTG
>NW_006408640.1:1567983-1583180 GCF_000296735.1 Chrysochloris asiatica | reverse complement strand
TTTTTTTTAAGTGCTGTCAAGTCGGTTACAACCCATAGCAACCCTGTATAGGGTTTCCAAGGGCGACTGGTGAGCTTGAACCATGGACCTTTCCATTCAAACTGACTTTGCAGTCCAGTGCATTAACCCACAGCACCTCACCAGGACTCCATATATCTAATAGGAGCTTCAAAATTTCTTGGGAAAATGGAATTAAAAAGATAATAGACTTTTTCCATGAACTTCTTGAAGCCTCCTAGTTCCTGTGGTCATTTATATTTACATGTGTGTCTTAAAATTGTGAAGCCAAACCAAAGAGAAAGGAAGAAACAGCCACCAGGACATTGCACTTAAGGGTTCTAAAGGCTGCAGTAACAGGCAGAGGGCTCCAGAGGAACCCATGAATTGTTGCATTAGTCTTGTACTAATTTGTGCAGCAAGGAAGGGTGGGCCAGGGAAGGGCTGGAGTTTACAAAGTGGGAGGACAGTGGTGAGGGCTGAGACCTGATGACACCAAAACCAGATCACAAAGACACCTGGCTTTTAAAGGACTTTAAGGGAGTTTATACCTTGCCCAGAGAGGCACATGCATCATACAGTTTCAGTAGAAGTGTGACAGGGTCGTTCTGTTGGAGCATAGATGTGGAGAGGGAGTATATATGTCTGTGTTGTGAAGGATGTGGGTAAGTGACACAGCTAGTCAACTTGCAGCCAGGGACACAGTGTGGAATTATGAGCAGAATATGAGAAGGAGGGATAGCTGTCACAAGTGTGCTTTTCTTGGTTCCTAGCAGGCCCTGCTGGTAACCGTGAATGGAAAACCGGTGGACTACCACGCCATCCACCCGCAGCTCCCAAGGGAGAATGGCCCAGCCAAGGCTGATATGTACTCCATGCCACAGTACCGCTGGGAGACCTCTGCCGAGGCCACAGGTACCAAGCAGCTATGGTGCTGCACCCATCCAAGCGCACTTTGGTTCCTGTAGACACTCAGTATCCTTGCCCTGCCTTCGTGTTTTGTTTTGTTTGTTTGATTTTGCTTTTTTCATGAATTTTAAAGATCTGTTGTCACTTATGGTCGGTATAGTTAAATTAATTCTTTGAATTCTGCCTACATTCTGCTGTAACCTATTGCTTTTTGGGATGTATTCTTGTATACTAAGTGACATAAGCAGAGCAAGCTTTGAAAATAAAAGGTAAAATACATGCTAAGCATGGCAGCTTATTTTTGGTATTTATTATACTTAGTCATTCCATCATTTAACATGCCATTATAGTTAACACTCCACTAGCTAATGTGGAGCGTTTTAAGAAAGAGATTTGGTTTTGTCCATTAATAAAAAGGACAGGTTTACATTTTGCCCTAATGCTTTTCTCTTGGGTTATTTTGTTAGAGGAAAGCAAGCAGAGTTGACAAAGTAATAGCCTGGTAAAACACTGAGACTGATTATCCAGTGTTTGACCCTTGCTCTTCATGGTGATAAAAAATCTCTATGCTTGTTTTCTGGCCCACACAACATAATTTTTTTGTTTTTCAGTTTAAGTAGTTGCCAATATTTGAAAAACAGCAGCTCTGACCTAGAAATGGAAATCTGTGGAATCCTTTGAAGAATATGAATATCTGCCAACACTAATCCCACATTGGCAACAGTTGGCTTGGCCTCTGTTGTTACCACATATGTCAGGAAAATAAGAAATAAGAGACCCAAAGAAAATCAACAATTCATAAATGCAACATTGTTGTTGTTAAGTACCGTCAAGTTGGTTCCAAACCACAGTGACCCTGTATGGGTTTCCGAGGAGTGGCTGGTAAGCCTGAACTGCCGACCTTGGTTTAAACTGACTGCAGTCTGGCATATTAGCCCATAGCATCATTGTTGTTGTTGTTGTTATGTGCCGTGGAGTCGGAACCGACTCATAGCGACCCTGTACAGGGTTTCCGAGGGTGTAAATCTTTACGGGAGTAGAAAGCCTCATCTTTCTCCCGCGGAGCAGCTGGTAGTTTCGAACTGCTAACCTTGCGGTTCACAGCCCGATTCGTAACCACTACGCTACCATAGCATCATACCAGGACTCAAAAGAAGAATTAGTTAAGTTTATAATTGAGGGGGGGGTGAAATGAGAAGAAGTACCTTTCTGCACATAGTAAAAAGTTGCTATAATGATAGTTTTTTTTTTTTTTTTCCTGTCTGTTTATGTGGAATTCAGCCTATATTAAAATTTTTAAATGTTTTATTGTGAATTATGTAATAGTTTACATGGGAGAACGTTAGCTTTATAGTCATCCTATCATATATTGTTTCATTGCCATCGTTACAATCCCCTCCATGCATCATCAACCAACCAAAGGGTTATACCTTGCAAGCCTGCCCCCCTCTCCCTTTCTAAGTCTAAAGTCCCCAGCCACTCCATCTCTCCACATCATCGTCTCTGCCTCCATCTCTGGCATCACTGCTTCTCTGGGTAGGGTCCCGCTCTCCACTCTTCTCCCTTGATGGTCCCAGGGACCTCCGTTCCTAGACTGCAAAGTCAATCACTCCCCTTCTTTGGCTACAAAATGTCTACCTTTACATTTCTAACCCTCACAATCAGTCCTGCTAACAATTATTGACTATTGTATCACAAGAGACCTATCTGCATCTCCTTTCATCAGCCCCGCCCAGACAGATTGGATACTACTTAGTGGAGATTTCTACCTGCCTCCATGCCCTCTGAATCTAGGCTCCCTCTTGAAGGCTTGTAAGCCAGTCACTTGTTGGCTTTGTAGCCCCCCCATTTTGGGTAGCCATTGTCCAAGTTGCCCATCCCTGTCTACTCTGTGTATGGAGAGGGTGGGAATGATCCTCGCAGTAAAGATTTGTTCCCTCTTTTGAGCTACTACATAGGTGTAGATCAATTTCATCAAATTGTATCAGATTACTCTTTTTTTCCTCTTCTTTCTTCTAGTTGAACTCTGAACATCCAGTCATTGAAACCAGGTCAAGTGGGTATTATCTGCAAGTGTGGGTGTTCTTATGCATATTCCCTCTCTTCTTATTGGCTGGACATGTCATTCTCCACTCTAGTTCTCTGTGGCTATGTCACTGACTCTGGGCCCAAGAGTCCCCAGGTCTTCCCAGGCCTTGCCACACTGCTGGCCAACCAGGTCTCCACCCAGGTTCACAGGAGTCTATTGAACGTTGAAGGGCTTAGCTCGCAGCTTCATTGCTGTTTTCCCCTCACTTCCCCTTATGTGTGATGAACATGGTCACCAATCAGAGCATGTATTCCCATTGAGTCTTAGTCTTGGAAGGGGTTTGCCCTGAGGTGATCCGATCACTTGCCTTGATGTCTTCTGGGTGAGCAACTTGCTTGTTCTTGTAGTCATCAGTCAGATTGCCTTTACTGTTTTGTATTTTTCCTGTTGGTCTTTCTTTCAAGAAGTATCTTATGTTCTTCTAGCCAGTCCAACTGGTCTAATTGTCCTTGCAAGTGGAAATTTCCCACCTCAGAAAATTCTGGATGGGGTTCAGGATTCTACCTGTGATCTTATGTAATGCAGAGGCTCCGTAGGAAACCTCCTTCATTGGGCACATTGTAGCCCTATTTTAGGTATTCCAGTCAGTTGTAGGTAGAAGACAGACTTACAAGCTTTCTATGGTGATATTCCAGCTATTCCTTTCTCTCTCCCTCAAGTGTCTGTTTTATAATAGTATGCCAGGGAAACCAAGATTCAAAAGACATTCAAGCATCTTAACATTATTTCCCCCCTTTTCCCCATTCCAATCATGTCTCAATCCCTGTATCCCAGGGCCCTGTTGTTCCAAGGTTGTGCATACATCATTATTTACCTTTGTCCCACTCAGCCCATGCAAGCCTGCCTAATTGTTTTTCCATCTGCTTTGTTCTTCCATTCCCCTTCCCCTTCTTGTGTATTGTCCCCCCTCCCTAGCACCCAAACTATCTTGTGTCTATTCCCTGCCCTGTGCTCCACCTTCCCCTCCCTTCCCTCACCCCACCCCCGACATGCCGGTAACCAGCAAAGAACTCACCGTGCCCCCCCTTTAGTATGGATTCTTTTTCTTAGTCTTTTATAGTCATGGTCCTATGCAGTATTTCTCCTTTTGTGACTGACTAATTTCAATCAACATAATGTCCACAAGGTCCATTCATGTTATGCGGTGGCTTGCAGCTTCCTTGTTATTCTTCAAGGTAGCATAATTTTCTATTATGTGTATGTACCACAGTTGTTTTTCCATTCTCCCATTCATGGGCAGTTGGGTTGTCTCCATCTTTTTGTAAATAGTGCTGCTATGAACATTGGTGTACATCCTATATTAAGTTTTATTCTGATGTTTTCTTCTTCATAATTCTTTATCAATATCTTTTATAGTTGACCTTAACGCTGTCTCCTTGATAGTATATGTGGTTAGTCAACTTACTGACTATTCCTCAGTAAGGTTAGCCTTAGTTCAAGTTCAGAAAAATTGAAAAACACAGTCCTAATGGCATCTGTGATCTCCAGAAGCCTCCAGCTCCAATGGCAGTTACCCGTTTCTACTTCCTACTTTTAGTTTGCAACTTAGGCTTAAAAGGTCTTTACTTACTGAAGATCTCAAGGAACTATGCTTTTCAAAGAGAAGTTTTCAGATCACCTACATCAGAATCATCTAGGTCAGTGTTCTCAAGTAAGCATTTGACACTTCTGTGCCCTTTAATGTTTGAGTTTCAGGCTACAACATAAAGGCATCTTTCTATTTGTAGTATTAGTTACATGAGAGAAAAATGAGTAGAATTTTGACTATTGATGAGGTAAACTCAAACATACCCAAATTGTAAACAAATGTTCCACAATAAAACAAAACCTGCAAAGTCAATTGCTAATTGAAACATTGGCAGTTCATACTCAACCAGTGGTTCCATTGGAGAGAGACTTGGTGATCTGTTCCCCAAACGCTGACAGCTGAGAAAACCCTATGGGGCTGTTCTACTCACCCATGGAGTTGCTATGAGTTGAGAATCTACTCCATGGCACCAAGCAACAGCATAGATACAAGAAGTGTCACAATTAGATAAGTAGCACACCAGTCACACTAAAATCCACCATATTCAATTGTACATAGCTCTTCTATGCTTGGACTTGATTATATAAAGCCTAGGCTTACTCAACCCTGGAATTAGAGGAATAGAAGTCAGTGTGGGCAAACAGAAATGCCACAATCTCCCGTAGAGTCTCCCTAAGACACCAAGTGGGATGTCTTGTGGTTCAGTGTTTCATGAAAACTCACTTTTCCCCTGTTCTAGCACATTTCTATCCAACCCAATTCATTTAAACAAGAAAAACAGGAAGAACATTGTCATTAAGTTTGTCTCTCATTGCTTTATCTGTGAAATTGCGACAGCTTTTAAGACAACTATTCTGAGCCGAAATACTTCCTTTACACTTCCTCCTATACTTTTCTATCCCCTACACCTTTACACTTTTTCTACTGCCTGTATCTGAGCTTTCTATCCTCGACATGGCTTTCTTCCTCTTATATGACTTAACAGTAAGTTGTGAACCACATTTTTATTATACTCCATATACTCTTTGCATTAGTTATCTACTAGTAAGTAACCAATTATCCTCAAATTTAGCAGTTTGCAACATTTAGTACCGTAGAGTTTCTGTGAGCAGGAATCTGAATGCAGCTAAGCTGGGTTCCCTTGGCTGAGTTGCAATCTAGACTTTGGCTGGGGTTATGGTCTTATCTGAAGGCTCACTCCAGGATGGACCTGCTTCCAGGCCACTAATGTGACTATTGGTCAACTTCAGGTCCTTTCAGCTGCTGGCCAGTTCCTTGCCACCTAGGCCTCTTAATATTGTGGCTCCTAAGATGACAGCTAGCTTCTTTCTGAACAAGTGAATGAGAACCGGAGTGAAGGAGCCAACAGCAAAAGCCATAGTCTTTGTTAGCCTCATCTTTGAAATGGCATTTCATCAAATCTGAAGTGTTCTATTGGTTAGAAGCTAGTCACAGGTTAAACCTATACTAAAGGGGAAGGATTACCCACATGCATGAATATAAGGAGGCAGGGACCAGTGGTGGACAATCTTAGATTACTGAGTCCTGGGTCACACTGCAAGAACCTTGGTAGCACAGTGGGTTAAGCGCTGTATAACCAACGGTCATTTGAACCCAGAGAAGCAGTGATGCCTGAGATGGAGGCAGAGACGATGATGTGGAGCTATGGAACAGCTGGGGACTTTAGATACAGAGAGGGAGAGCAACTGTGTGCTGAAGACTGAGGAGAGGTAGTGTAGGGGGCAGGCTTGCAGGGTATATCCTTTGGTTGGTTGATGATGCATGGAGGGGATTGTAACCATGGCAATGAAATGATATACGATAGAATGAATGTAAAACGAATGTTCTCCCATGTAAACTATCATATAATTCACACACAAAAAAGCCCATTTGAACCAACTGTACTCCATGGGAGAAAGAGGTGGCCATCTGCTTCTGGAGATGAAAGGCTTGGAAACCCTGTGGAGCAGCTCTACTCTGTGCTTTAGGGTCACTATGAATTGGAACCCACTGGACAGCATTAGGTTTGGTTTTTGGTCCCATTACACATTCTTATTGATTCGGTGTGAATTTTAAAGGGTATTATTAAATAGAGGAATCCAGCTCAGGTAGTATAGTGGGCAAGTACTCAATTTTTAACTGAGAAGTTGGTGGTTTGAACCCACCAGCTGTTCTGCAGGAAAAATATATGTCTTTCTGTTTATGCAAAGATTCACAGTCATAGAAACCCTCTAGGACAGTTGTATGCCATCCTATACAGTCCCTATGAATCATAATCAACTCCACAGCAATGTAGTTGCTGTTTGGGTTTTACTAAATGGAAAAAATTTCTAAAGACTTAAATAAAGCCTGTGCTAAAATCATACATGTATTATACTACTTGGGGCATACATACAAATTTCAAATATTTGCATGATTCATTAAATGAAGTATTTGTCCATCTAGCAAAGAAAGATGAAGAAGAAGACAAGAGAGAAGAATCTGAAGAGGAAAGGAGCTGTGAAGAAAAAAGTGTTAAAGTTCACGCCTTGGTTTCTGTGTTCCAGTTTATTATGAAGCAAAGTTACATCTGTGCTCTTATTGCTATGATGGTATGTATGGTGATGGTATCTGTCTGATGGTCTATATCAAAGTGTGCTGGGTGATAGTGCCGGAGCTCAGCTGGTTCAAAGCCCTCATGGCCAGCATCAGTATATTCCAACACTTTAGCAAAGTATAGTAGATCCATTCACTTCTCAAGTGATTTTCCATATTATGGGTTGTAAAATCATGTCCTCCTCAACTCCTTTTACTATTTATACATTTTTCTCAAATTAGCTTATATAATTAGACTGTCACCCATTTTGCCACCTTAAGAGAAACACTGGATAGTTCTTCTAGAGCAAGTAAGGAACCTTTTTACTGCCAAAATGTATAACATCATTCATGGACCATATAAATTTATAAAATTAAAAATTAGCCTGCTATTGTTGGTCAAGGAATACTGGTGTGGCACTGCGAGTTAATGCACTAGAATTCAAGGTCAGTTTGAACCACAAGATCAGTGGTTCAAGGTCACCAGCCTTTCCTCAGAAACCCTATACAGGATCACTATGAGTTGGAATCGACTCAACGGCACTTAACAACAACAACATAGTTGGTCAAGAATTTCATTAACTCACCCTGTTCAGTTTGAACCACAAAGTTGGTGGTTCAAACTTACCAGCCATTCCTTGGGTCACTTTGAGTCAGAACCATTTCAATGGCAGTTACCACCACCAACAACAACTGTGGTTGCCTTGGAAGGGCCAGACCAAATGATTTTAAGGGCTTATATGGCCCACAGGCTAGATGTTCCCTTCCTCTGTTCTAGAAGTTATTGAAAGTGTTCAAAATTAACATACACTACTTTTATTTTAATAGTAGCAATTATATTAACATCCTAGCTTAAATTTGGGTACGACTTAAATCATTCTTCACTTCAATACATTTCTACCAATATGAGCATTATGCTTTTACCAATTCTAAGTACTAGTTTTATGTGTATTTCTACACAACAATAGGAATACTCTCACATTCCAGCATCACAACTCTAAAAATTGCCTTTTGGTTTATGTTGTTGTAGTAGTTAAGTACATTTAAGTTATTTCCAACACATAGCAACCCACATACAAGGTTGCCAAGGAGCAGCTGGTGAGCTTGAACCACCAACCTTGTGGTCCAAACTGATCTTGCAATCCTACACTTATCCTACAGCACCACACTAGGACTCCTTTGGACTATAGATAGAAAATAAAAGAAGGTCTGATTTTTTCTCTTACTTGAAAACAAATTTTCTTGAGAAACATAATTTGTTTTGGAGAAACAAATCCATTTTAAAATAAATCTCTTCCTAATGTAGAGGTTGATGGTGAGGTTCCATGAACACCTTCTTGAAATCTTTTGTAATACTGCTTAAAAACCCCACATAACATTGCTTCAAGTTAATTCTAACTTGTAGGACCCTGTAAGTTCAGAGTAAAACTGTCCCATAGAGTTACAGAAACAAGCTGCCACATCTTTCTCACTCAGAGATGCTGACTGATCTTTCATTTGGCAGCCTCATGCTTTAAGCAAATGCACTACCAGAGCATCTTCCTGTAACCCTAGGGGCAAAAATGCTCAAGACACTTTCCCCAGACACTTGGTCAAAATGTTTCCCTGATGAGCCTGTGTGTAATGCAACTCTAATTTCTCATAAGTCTCACTGCTATATCTTTAAAGAAAATTAATTCTGTTCTGTTTTGTTTACTTTTTGATATTTTCTCTATATCAACCTCTATTTTTTTAATTGTAAATTGAGTGAAGGTTTACAGAGCAGATATCAATTTTATATTCAACAAATGATATACTTTACTTCACTACATGGTTGCAATCCCCTCCACACATCAACAATTAACAGCATTTACCTCTATTCACTCTAACCACTGCATTCCTCCCTGTGTCTCCCACCACTCCCACCTGTCCTCTGCCAACCTCCGTCTGGTTGTATATTGCCTACCCTGTCACCCATGGCAATTCGTGTCTACCCTCTAGCACATGTATTATTTCCTCCTTCCCAAAGAACCATCATAGATTGTTTCTTTTATCAAGAAAACCTCCTTCTTTTTTTTTTTTTTTTTGATTACATAACAAAAACACACAGGAATATATAATCGTTTAAACAACCAATGGAGTCCTGGTGTGGTGCTGTGGGATAATGTGCCAGACTGCAAAGCCGTTTGAAGTGCAAGGTTGGCAGTTCAAGCTCACCAGCTGCTCCTGGGAAACCCTATACAGGGTCGCTATGGGTCGCAACCGACTAAATGGTACATCACAACAACAACAAACAACCAAAGGGCACATTCTGGAAGCCAGCCTCCTGGCCACCAGCACACAGCCTTTCTCTTTCCATGAACCTAGAGTCCCCAGATGCTCTGTCTCTCCATGCCATCACCTCCGTCTCCATCTCTGGTGTTGCTGCTTCTCTGGATAGGGTCCCACATTCCGCTCATGCTCTTCTCTCTTGATGGTCTTAGGGTCCTCTGTTCCTGGAATGTAAGATTAACTAGTAGTTAACCCCTCCTCCCCTTTTCAACCTCTACTTTAAGCTATATAGAAATATCTTGGATTTTTATATATTGGTGTTACAAATTCAATTTACTTTTCTTGTTGTTTTGGTTTTCTTTAACTCAGCTAAGTTTGATCTTCTGTGTAAAGGGATGAAGCTTCAGCAAAAAGAAAAAAAAAAGGAAACAACTTACACATTTTCACTGAAAAAAATCCATTGTATAAACAAGATAATAGAGCTAATTCTTTCTAAGAAATGTGACTCTTGCCCCATTATTAATATTGTAAAAGTGCCTGCTTCCCCCCAGAAGCATTCCAAATTTTTATCACAGAGAAACACAAATGGTATAAGGAGTGGATGATGGCAAAATGGCACACTCAACAATAAGGCTGTACAGACCCTCTATGCAAAGATATGGAAAACCAAATGAAACAGATTCAGATAATAGTCCTGAAACCCTATGATTCACACGAAGAAGTAGAGAAATGGACTGAATGCTTACTAGGAAAGAAAACTGAACAGATATGTCAAAAAAAAAGGAGATGCAACACAGTCATCATAGGTTTTTGTGGTCAGACAACATATTGGCATTGCAGAAACATCCTGATGACTCGTGGAGATACCTTTATTGAAAATACTAAGAACAAAAATACAACTCTGAAACCAGACAGAGTAGACAAAATAATGCAGATTTTTTTATATGAGCTTCCACAATGAAAAGACATACGTAACTGGTATGTTAAAAGTTTTTAAATAAGAAAATTTATGCTCATAACTCCTTTTTCTCTAATCATCTCTAATAAGAGTAATGGGGGGCAGTGGTAGAGTGTGCTGGCATTATAATATCTTGGGAGATTATATCATTAGATTTTAAAAAGCAGTAAAGTTCTATCTATTTCATCTTGGATAAATGCAATAAATATATTATTTAATGAAAATATTTCAAAAGCATTTTTAAATGCAAATTCACTAAATGTTACCTTATCTTTGTTAAACACAATTTCCAGGAAATATCTGTCTCATGAAAATAATTCAGACATATCAGAAGCTAAGCAGGATCTAGCCTGGTTAGTTGGGAAAATAATTCAGACTTGATAACAGTTGTCAGTTACTAACTCACTTTTAATAAAAACCATTTGAATTTTTAATTTATGATTATTATGTGTTTTAAGCTACAATTTACATAACTCATCACTCTAGACCACCGCTTGTCCATCAGTTTGTCATACTGTGGTAGCTTGCATGTTGCTGTGATGCTGAAAACTTTGCCGACAATATTTAAAACACCTAGTAGACAGGTTCCAGCAGCACTTCCACACTAAAATAGACTAGGAAGAAGGAGGGACATCCCATTTCTGAATGGGTAGTCACTGAAAACCTTTTGAATAGCAGTAGAACATTGTCTGATAGAATGTTGGTTGTAAGCCACTCAAAATACAACTGGAAAAGAGCTGCATCCTCAAAGTAGAGGTGACCTTAATGACATGAATTGAACAAAGCTTTCAAGACCTTCATTTGCTGATGTGGCACAAGTCAAAATGGCGGGGGGTGTGGAGTGGGGGAGAAACACTGAAGCATCCATTAACACTCAGAATGTGCAATGTGTGAAGTATGAATCCAGAAAAAGTAAAAGTTGTCAGAAGTGAAATGAAATAAATAAAGTTTAATATCCCTGGCATTTGTGAGATTAAATGGAGAGGTATTGACCATTTTGAATCAGACAGTCATATGGTTTACTTTGTCAAGAACAGCAAATTGAAGAGGAATGGCATTACATTCATCATCAAAAAGAACATTTCAAGATCTATCTTGATTCGCCTAGATTGAGACCTGGTTGTCAAGGAGTATGGTGAGACCTAGGGACTCCTGGACCCAGGGACAGGGACATGGACACAGAAGACTAGAGTGGAGATTGTAGTGTCCAGCTGATATGAAGTGAGGGGAGATGCACAAGAATACTCATACTTGCAGATAATACCCATTTGACCTGGCTTCAGTGGCTGGATGATCAGAACTCAACTAGAGGAAGAAAGAAGAGAGAAAAAAAGAGTAATCCACTACAATTTGATGAACTTGGCCTACACTTACGGATGTAGTAGCTCAAAACAGGGAACGAATCTTGACAGCAAGGATCATTCCCACCCTCTCAGTACACTTAGACATTGGCTACCCAAAATGGGAGGACTACAAAGGCATGAAGTGACTGGCTTACAAGCTTTCAAGAGGGAGCCTAGTTTCAGAGGATATGGGGGAGGGTAGACTCTCCACTGAGTGTTTTCCAACCTGTCTGAATGGGGCTGGTGAAAGGAGATGGGCATAAGACTCTTGTGGTTCACTAGTGAATAATTGCTATCAGGACTGATTGTGAGTGTTCCAGATGTAAAGGTAGACATTTTGTAACAAAAGGAGGGGAGTGGTTGATCTTGCAGTCCAAGAGCAGAGGACCCTGGGGCCATCAAGGGAAAAGAGCTGAGTGCGGGACCCTATCCAGAGAAGCAGTTATGGCAGAGATGATGATGTGGAGAGATGGAGCGTCTGGGGGCCCTGGACTCCGGGAGGGAGAGGGGCTGTGTGCTGACAGCCAGTGTGGCGGGCTTGCAGGGTGTGCCCTTTAGTTGTTTAAATGGTTGTATATTCCTGAGTGCTTCAGGGTACATCCAAAAAAAAAAAAAAGGCAAAGGGAATGGAAACAAATGCTTTTGAATGATGATGCATGGAGGGAATTGTAATCACTACAATGAAACAAAATACGATAGGATGAATGTAAAACTGATGTTCTCCCATGTAAACTATCACCCAATTCACAATAAAAACTTAAAAAAAAAAAAAGATCTGTCGATGTACAATGTTGTTTGTGATAGGATAATATCTATATGCCTACAAGAAGACTTGTTAATATGACTGTATTATTTTTTTCAAATTTATGCACCAACAACTAAAGACAAAGTTTATATAATTGAGAATACTACCAACTTCTTTGGATTTCTGGTGTGGCACTGTAGGATAAGCACTGGACAGCTGACCACAAGGTCAGCAGTTCAAACCCACCAGCTGCTCCTCGGAAATCCTATACAAGATCACTGTGAGTTGGAACTGACTCTACATCACTTAACAACAACAACTTCTTCAATCTGAAATTGATGAAACATGCAATGTGAAAGTTAGAAACAAAGGGGAAGGGTCAGTAATTGGAAAATCTGGATTTGGTGATAGAAACAATGCTGGAGATCTCATGGTAGCTTTTTAAGCAAGACAGATGACTTACTCTTTTCAAATAACTTTTTTAAACAACATAAAAGATGACTACACACATGGATGTCAATAAATGGAATACAAAGGAATCAAATTGATTAAATTTCTGGGAACAGACAACAGAGAAGCTCAGTATCATCAGCCAAAACAAGGCCAAGTGCTGATTGTGGAATGGACCATCAACTGCTTATATGGAAGTTCAGGCTGAAGCTGATGAAAATTAAAACAAGTCCATGAAAGCTAAAATATGACATTGAATATATTCCACCTGAATTTAGAGACCATTTCAAGAACAGATTTGATGCATTAAAAGTTAGTGACTGAAAACCAGAAGAGTCATGGGATAACATAAGATCACATACATGAAGAAAGCAAAAGTCAGAAAAGAAAGAAAAAACCAGAATGAATGTCAGAAGAGCCTCTGAAATGTACTCTTGAATATAGAAAAGCTAAAGTAACTGGAATAAGTAAGGAAGTAGGAGAGCTAAACTGAAAAGTTCAAAGGGCAGATGTAGAAGACAAAGTGAAGTATTATGATGAAATGTGTAAAGACCTGGTGTTAGAAAACCATTAGGGAATAACACCCTCAGGATTCTCAAGCTGATGTAACTGAGGAAAAAATTAAAGCAGTGAGTTGCAATATTGAGAGATTATATGGACACAATATTGTATGGTACTGGAAACATCAAAAGAAGACAGAATACACAGAGCCAGTGTACCAAAAAGTATTGGTCTATGCTCAGCCATTTCAAAAGATAGTATATGATCAAGAATCAATGGTATTGGAAGAAGAAATACAAGCTGCACTGACGGCACTGGCTAAAAAGAAGCCTCCAGGAAATGACAGAATACAATTTGAAATGTTTCAACAAACTCACGCAGAAGTGTTCTGCCAAGAAATTTGGAAGACAGCTACGTGGCCAATTAGACTGGAAGAGATCAATATTTGTGCCCATTGAAAAGAAAGATGGCCAACAAAATGCAAAAATCATTGATCAGTATCATTAATATCACCTGCAAGTAAAATTTTGCTGACAATAATTCAAAAAATGGCAGCAGCAGTAAAATGACAGGGAGCTCTCAGAAATGCAAGCTGGAGTCAAAAGAAGATTCAGAGCTAAGGATATTACTGCTGATGTCAGATGTATCTTGGCTAAAAGCAGAGGACACCAGAAAGATGTTTACTTGTGCTTTATTGACTATACAAAGACATTCAACTGAGTGGGTCATAATAAACTCTGGATTACAATGCAAGGAATGGGTATTCCAAACATTAAATTTTACTCATGTGGAAACTCTACGTGGGCCAAGAGGCAATTCAAACAGGACAAGGATATACTGACTGAATATTTTAAAATGTGTGCTCCACGGTTGTATCCTCTCACCATACTTATTCAAGTGTAGGCTGAGCAAATAACCTGAGAAACTGGGCTATATGAAGAATAATGTGGCATTTGGATTGGAATAAGACTCATTAACAACCTGTGATATGCAAATGACAAAACCTTGCTTACTGGAAGCAAAGAAGAGTTAAAATACTACTGATGAAGATCAAAAACTACAGCTTTCAGTATGAATTGCACATCAATGTAAAGAAAGTGAAAATCCTCATAACTACACCAGTAAATAACATCATGATAAATGGAGAAAAAATTGAAGTTTCAAAGATTTCATTTTACTGTGATTCACAATCAATACTCAGGAAAGAAGCAGTCAAGAAATCTACCAATGTATTAGGTGAATATGCTGCAAAAGACTTCTTTAAATAGTAAAGATGTCACATTGAGGATTCAGGTGCACCTGATCCAAGTTATGGTATTTTAAATACATGTGAAAGTTGGACAGTGCATGTGAAAGTTGTACATTCTTAAAATAATTGATGAATTTAAAACATGCTGCAGGCAAAGAATACTGAAAGTCCCATGGACTACCAGAATAACAAATAGTCTGTCTTGGAATAAGTACTACCAGAATGGTCCTTAGAAGCAATGGTGGTGAGACTTCAATTCTCATTCTTTGGATATGGAGGGAACAGTCCCTGGAGAAGTACATTGTGCTTGGTAAACAGGAGCGCCAGCATAAAAGAAAAAGTCTCCCCCAATCAGTGATATGGATTGACAGAGTGGCAGCAACAGCAGGCTCAAATATAACAGTTGTGAAGATGGTGTAGCACTGGGTATTGTTTCTTCTGTTGAACATAGATAGAGTTGCTATGAGTTGGAACTGACTTGACAATACCTAACAGTAAAACAGCATCATTTTAAAAATAGTTGTACTTTAGAACAAATTGGAAAATTCTGAAACAATATATATATTTGCTTCAAGTTTACTTATTTATCTTAATATTTATCCAC
>NW_006408640.1:1559687-1567883 GCF_000296735.1 Chrysochloris asiatica | reverse complement strand
TATTGTTGTCGTTAAGTCCATTCTGACTCATCATTATACTGAATAGGGTTTCCAAGGAATGAATGGTGGATTTGAAACTGCCGACCTTGTGGTTTGCAGTTCATTGCTTATCCTATGGTATCACATTGGACTGCTAACTTCAAGGTCGATTATTCAAACCCACCAAGCTGCTCCTCCGAAACCCTGTTCAGGGTTGCTATGAGTTGGAACAGATTCAGTGACACTTATCAACTACATATATGTGTGTGTATGTGTGGTATTAGAGATTATGTTAAGAGATGGTAGGTTCCTTGAAGTTAGAATATTCATGAGCTTGATTTACAGATTGTTCTAGTATAGAGATGGAGAATGTCTGGAATGCGGGCCATATAAGGCCCGGGAAATCATTTAGTCTGATCCTTCCAAGGAAACCACAGTTCCAGTCATCACATAGTTGTTAAGTGCCATCAAGTCAGTTCAGATTCATAGCAACCCTGTTTAGGGTTTCTGAGGAATGGCTGGTGAGTTTGAACCATCGACCTTATGGTTCACACCAACATTGCAGTCTAATGCTTGTCCTACAGCACCATTCAGGCTTATTTTTTAGTTGATAGTTTTGTATGGAGTGCAAATAATGTTACAAATTTTGGCAGGAAAAAAGTTCCCCACTCCTGTTCTAGTAGCTTCTTTTTGAGATACATTTCTGATTTTTTGCAATTTTATTGTGAATGGAGGAAGATGTATCATTTGCCGAAAGGCTCTGGTAGCTTATTAGCCTTAGCTCTTAAAGAACTGAAGCTGGACTTAGGCTTTAAATTAACTTGAATTTATATTTTTGGTTGGCAGTGCCTCATGTAACATCCTCATGTAAATTTTCTAATTTCCATCATGTATATCTTCTTGGATAGTCAATTCCAAGCAATTTCTGAAGCCTACACCCAATCATCATTCATAACAACAGATGACTCCAGCTTATTAAAAAAAGAGAGAGAGAAATTAATAGTTTTGAGGAAAAACATTATTTGGGAAATAAGTTTGCTATTTATCAACAACAGTATCTTTTATTACTGTAGAGTAAAGATAAAGAGATTTGGGTAGAAGAAATAGACTTGCAATGAAGACCCCTATGTCACTGATTTTCAGCACAATGCCCTCTTCTTCTACCACAACCCTCTTTCAAGTTTGAATATTATTGATCTTTTTATTTTTAGATGAGTTTTAACTTGATGGAGTGGGGTAATATATTGTACTGACTACTGTTTCTTTTCTGTTTGTCTCTCTCTCAAGGCTTGGAGTATTACCTACCATAGCTGGTTGACATTTGTGTTGTTGATTTGGTCATGCACTCTTTGGATGATTCGCAACAGAAGAAAATATGCAATGATCACGTCTCCTTTCATGGTTGCTTATGGAAATCTTTTGCTGGTATTGCAGTATATATGGAGTTTTGAACTCCCTGAAATTAAAAAGGTTCCAGGATTTTTAGAAAAGAAAGACCCAGGAGAACTTGCCTCGAAGGTAAGTGAATAGGAAAACATGAAAACAAAATAATGAAATACAATCACATTAGTTATAATAAATATAAAAAGAAATAGAAAAGCTTAGAAAAATATAATAAATATAAAAATAATAATATTAAATATAATAAATATAAAAAGAAAAAGAAAAGCTTAGAAAAATATATTCCAAATAAATAATCTTTCAAAAATGAACAAATATGAAAATGCAAAAAATCATTTTATATTGCTATAATCAATTATAACAATCAGGCTGCTAGAATTTAAACATAAACACATATTGCACCATGCTTTTAAATTCTATTTTAAAATGATAGAAGTTTCCATTCAAAGAAAAATGATATTAGCCCATAAAAACTATATGGCTAAATAGGAAAATAAAATGTAAAAATAGTTCAGAGGGTTAAAGGATTGTCTTTTATAAATATCAATTTGTAAAACATGCTTACGTTTTATATTGGTTATTAATAGAAACACTTTTTCATCAATGATGTCCTAAAACACTACTTTATCAGTAAATAAAAAGTATGAACTACTACTCATCTGTCGGTTTGTTGTACTATGGCTACTGGATTGCTTGCTGCTGTGATACTAGAAGTTATACCACAAGTATTTTAAATACCAGCAGGGCTGAAACTTGATGGGCAAGTTTCAGCAGTGCTTCCAGGCTAAGACAGACTAAGAAGAAGGAGAGGTCTAGTTAAAAGCGATGGGGATAAGATTCTTATGATTTGATAGTGAGTAATTGTTATCATGACAAATTGAGACTGTCACAATTGTAAAGGTAGAAGTTTTGTAACAAAAACAGGGGAGTAGTTAATCTTACAGTCCAGAAGCAGAGGACTCTAGGACCATTAAGAGGGAAGAACACAAGCAGAATGTAATGAAACAAAGTGTATGATTTGTTGAATGCAAAACTGATAATCTGCCCTGTAAACTTTCGCTCAATTCACAATAAAAACTTTTTTAAAAAGGAGAGGCAGACCACTTACGATTGGTTAGCCATCGAGAACCTTATGAATGGCAACAAAACATTGTCTGATATAGTGCCAGAAGATGAGCCTCTCTAGTTGGAAGGCACTCAAAATGTGATTGGGGAAGGGCTGCCTCCCCAAAATATTTGACCATACTGACATGGATGAAGCATAGTTTTGGGGACTGTCATTTTCTTATGGGGCACAACTCAAAATGAGGAGAAAGAGCTGCAAATATCCATTAATAATTGGAACTTGGAATGTATGAAATATGAATTTAGGAAAATTGGAAGTCATAGAAACAAAGTGGAACAAATAAAGATCAATATCCAAGGCATTAATGAGCTGAAATGGACAGGTATTGGCCATTTTGAATCAACCCTATGATTTACTATGCTAGCAATGACAAACTAAAGAGGATTGGTGTCACATTCTTAGTGTCACAGTCACCAAAACAAGCATTTTTTTGATCTATCTTGAAGTACAGTGCTGTTTGTGATAGGATAAGATTCATACACCTACAAGGAAGACCAGACCCCTGGTGTGGCATTGTGGGTTAATGCGCTGGATTGCAAAGTTGGTTTGAAATGCAAGGTTGGTGGTTTAAGCTCATCAGCTGTACCTCGGAAACTCTGTGCAGGGTCGCTGTGGGTCAGAATCAACTCAACAGCACTTAACAACAACAACACTTAATACCAGTTAATATCACTATTATTCAAATTTTCCAAATTCAATTTTATTATTCAAATTGTTGTTAGGTGCCATCGAGTCGGTACTGACTCATAGTGATACTATGCACAACAGAATGAAACATTGCCTGGTCCTGGGCCAACCTCACAATTGTTGCCATGCTTGAGCCCATTGATGCTGCCACTTTGCCAATTCATCTCACTGGGGATCTTCCTCTTTTTCTCTGACTCTCCACCTTACCAAACATGATATCCTTCTCCAGCGACTGGTCCCTCCTGACAATATGTCCGAAATATGAGAGACGAAGTTTGGCCATCCTGGCCTCCAAGGAGCACTCTGGCTTCCCTTCTTCCAACACAGATCTGTTTGTTCTTTTTGCAGTCCATGGGACTTTCAATATTCTTCTACGGTCTTCCTTATTCACTCACACCAGTTAATAGTACTTTAGACCAGTTAATACCACTATTATTCAAGTTTACACATCAACCTCTAAAGCCAGTCTGAAATTTATTAAATATGCAATCTAGATGCACTGATAATTATGAGTGACTGGAATGCCAAAAAAAAGAGAAAGGATCTGTAGCTGGAAAATATGGACTTGGTGATAGAAATGATGCTGGAAATCCCATTATTTAAATCTTACAAGACCTATCACTTATTCATTTTTTTAAAAAAAAACTTTTTTCAGCAACATAAAGAGTAACTATGCTTGTGGTCCTCACCAGATGGAATACACAGGAATCAAATTGACTACATATGTGGGAAGATGCAATAGAGAAGCCCAATATCATCAGTCAAAACAAGGCCAGTGGTCAGCTGTGGAACAGACCATCAATTGCTTATATGCAAGTTTAGGCTAAAGCTAAAGAAAATTAAAACAAGTCCATGAGAGTCAAAATATATTATTGAACATCATTGTTGTTGTTAGGTGCCATTGAGTCGTTTCCCACCCATAACGACCCTAAGTAAAACATAACAAAGCACCACATGTCCTGCACCATCCTTACAGTTGCTACTATGCTTGAGCTCTTTGTTTCTGCCACTGTGCTAATCCATCTTATTGGTGGTCTTCCTCTTTTTCACTGACCCTCCACTTTACCAAGCATGATGTCCTCCTCCAGTGATTAGCCCCTCCTGATAATATGTCCAAAGTATAAGAGACAAAGTCTGGCCAACTTGGTTCTAAAGAGCATTCTGGTTGATCATATCCTACATGAATTTAGAGACCATCTCAAGAACAGCTTTCATATATTAGACACTTGTGACTGAATATCAAAGGAGTTGTAGGATGACAGTCAAGGACACCATAAAAATATCAAAAGGCCTTTAAAAGACAAAAAAGAAAAGACCAAAACGGATGTTTTGTGTGCCTTCCAACCTGCTGGGTTTGTTTTCCATCTGATAATCTTCTGAGACTATTCGTAATATTTTTGTCTTCTGGTACTATATCTGACAATGCTCCGCTGCTTTTTGGTTTTAGTGGCTAAACATTCAAAAGAAGTCTGCCTCTTTTTTCCTAGTATGTCTTAATCTGGAAGTTCTGCTGAAAACTTTCCATCATGAGTGACCATGCTTGTATTTAAAATACCACAGCTTCCAGCATCACAGCAACACACAAGTCACCACAATGCAATACAATGACAGACAAGTGGTGGACCTTCTTAAAAGGGCCACCTACCAGAAATCCATCCCTATCTGTATAAATAAACATGATGTAGTAACTATGGATTAAAAACATACATAGAAATTGAATAAAAAGAGCATGCAAGTTAATTCAATCAAATAAAAACAGCATGCAAGTGTCATACTTTGTTGTTACTGATTTTGTTGTTTGGTGTTGTCAAGTTGGTTCTGTCTCATAGCGACCCTTTGCAAAACATAATGAAACACTGCCTGGTTCTTTGCCAGCCTCAAAATTGTTAAGTTTTAGCCTATTATTGCTACCAGCTTGTCAACTTCTAATAATTTTGCAAAACCAATGACTTATGCATTGCACATGCCTTTTTAAAACAGCATAAGGTAATTATACACTTGGACCTCATGCTGAAATACTCAGGAATCAAACTGACTACCACTGTGGGAAAAGGTGGGGGGAAAGCTCAATGTCTTCAGCTCAAACAAGACCAACAGCCTGTTGTGGAACAGGCCATCAATTGCTCATATGTAAGTTCAGGCTACAGTTGAAGAAAATTAAAACAAGTCGACAAGAACCAAAATATGACCTTAAACATAGCCCACCTGAATTTAGAAACCATTTCACGAACAGATTTGATGTATTAGATACTAATGAGCAAAGACAAGAAGAGTTGTGGGATCACATCAGGAACATCAGACAGGAAGAAAGCAACAAGTCATTAAAACAATATGAAAGGAGGAAAAGATTGAAATGGATGTCAGGAGAGACTCTGAAAATGCTCTTCAGCATTGAGATGCTAAAGTCAGTAGAAAAAGTGAGGACCTAAAAGAGCTGAACAGAAAATGTCAAAGGCCAGCTTGAGAAGACAGTCAAGTGTTACAATAAAATATGCAAAAATCTGGAATTAGAAAACCAAAGGAGAAAAACATGCTCAGCATTTCTTAAGCTGAATGAACTGAAG
This sequence comes from Chrysochloris asiatica, assembly GCF_000296735.1. NCBI lineage: Eukaryota > Metazoa > Chordata > Mammalia > Afrosoricida > Chrysochloridae > Chrysochloris > Chrysochloris asiatica. The sequence continues at coordinate 1,562,126 of NW_006408640.1, read as the reverse complement.
AAAAATCTCAAACCTTGACTTGCAATATCGAAGAATTCCATAGGCAAAATATTGAATGATACAGAAAACATCAAAGTAATATGAAAGGTATACGCAGAGTCACTATACCAGAAGATATGATAAATGTGCAGCCATTTCAAGAGGTATCACATGATCAAGTATCAATAGTACTAAAGGAAGGAGTCCAAACTGCACTGGAAGTATGGTAATAAACAAGGATCCAAGAATTGATGGTATGAAAATTGAAATTGTTTAACAAACTGTTGTAGCACTGAAAGACACTCATCAATGCCAACAAATTTGAAAGATAGCTACTTGGACAGCTTATTGGAAGAGATTAATATTTGTGCCCATTCCAAAGAGAGATGACCCAATAGAATACAAAATCATTTAAAAAAATACCCTTAATACAACATGCAATTCAAATTTTGAGGAAGACAATTCAAAATGGTGGCAACAATACAATGGCAGGGAACTTCCAGAAACTCAAGCTGAAATCAGAAGAGCATGTGGAACTAGGGATATCATTGCTGACATCAGATCGATCTTGCCTGAAAGCAGAGAACACCAGAAAGTTGTTTATTTGTGCTTTATTGAGTATACAAAGGTTTTCAACTATGAGCATCATGACAAGCTATAGATAACATTGTGAAGAATGGGTCTTCTATGACACTTGGTTGTGCTCATGAGGAACCTGTACATAGAACAAACAGCAGTAGCTCAAACAGAACAAAGAGACACTGAATGGTTTAAAATCAGGAAAGGTGTGCACCAGAATATATGCTTTCATTATACTTATTCAATCTGTGTGTTTAGCAAATAATCTGAGAAGCTGGATTATGCAAAGAAAAACATGTCATCAGAATTGGAGGAAAACAAATTAACAACCTTCAATATGTAGGTGATACAACCTTGCTTGCTGAAAGTGAAGAGGACTTAAAATACTTAATATTAAAGATCAGACTAATGCCTCACTATGGATTGTACCTCATTGTAAAGAAAAAAAAATCCTCATAATTGGACCAATACATAACAGCATGGTAAATGGAGAAAATATTGACATTATTAAAGACTTCATTTTGCTTGGATCAACACTCATGGAACTAGCAGTCAGGAAATCCAAAGGTGTATTGAATTAGGCAAATCTGCTCCACAAGACCTATTTAGAGTGCTGAAGTCCAAAGATGCCAGTTTGAGGACTAAGGTGTGCCTGACCTAAACCATGGTATTTTCAGTCACCTCATATGCAGGTGAAAGCTGGATAATGAATAAGGAAGACTACAGAAGATTTGATTTAGGGTGTTGGTGAAGAATATTTAAAGTAACATGGACTGCCAGAAGAACAAATAAATCTGTCTTGGAAGAAGTTCATCCAGAATGCTCCTTAAAAGCTAGGATGGAAAGACATACTTCAGACATACTATCAGGAGAGACTAGACCCTGAGAAAAGACATTATGCTTGGTAAAGGGGAGGGTCAGCGAAAAAGAGGAAGACTCCCAACAAGATGGGGTGGCTGTAGCAATGGGCTCAAGCGTAACAGCAATTGTGAGGATGGTGCAGGACTGGGCAGTATTTCATTCTGTTGTGCATAGGGTTGCTGTGATTCAGAGTTAACTAGATGACACTTAATAACAATAACAACATGCTAATTGGGTGCGTGCACAACATTTCTTTAAAATGGATTCTACCGCAAAGGCCTCTGGTAAGGGAGACAAACCTTATTCTGGGTTTGTCTTATGCATAGACAAACCTTATGCATAGTTTTCTCCAGTTCCAGCCCTTTGTAGGGGTTCACATTATCCTCTGCTCCTAGGGAATGTATGTCCTTCAAGGTGGTCAGAACCTGTTGTTATGTAAAATATCTTACATGGAAGCAAAATATGAAATTCTTATGGCTGGTCTATTTGTAGTAAACAGACTGTAAAATGTACAAGGTCTTGTGATTAATGCTTTCACATTCCTAGAGGTCCCCTAGGCTCCCTGTTTCTGGAGACTTGGAGAAGTAAAGTAGCAGATGTTGGTGTCAGGCCACATGAGGGCCTCAGCTGGGCCAATCAGAGCTGTTCCAGGGGCTTTTCTTCAGCTACCACTCCTCAGAAACCCTATACAGGATCTCTATGAGTTGGAAACGATTCAATGGCACTTAACTTGTGTCTATAGTTCTTAGAAATTATCCACTGCTGAGAATGCACTTAGTGAGCATTTGTTGTTGTTAAGAACCATCCAGTTGGTTCCAACCCATAGCAGCCCTGCATAGGGTTTCCAGGAAGCTACTGGTGAGCTTGAATCTCCAAGTCTTGTGGTTCAAATTGGCATTACAGTTGTTGTTGTTGTTGTCAGGTGCCATCGAGTCAGAACCGACTCATAGTGACCCCATGTACAGCAGAATTAAACAATGTCCGATCCTGGGCCAACCTCACTACCGCTGCCACACTTGA
>NW_006408640.1:1533075-1558720 GCF_000296735.1 Chrysochloris asiatica | reverse complement strand
CACAGAACCTTCATTTGCTGATGGGCCCCAACTCAAAATGAAGAAAAACAGCTATAAACATCCATTGAAAATTGGAACATGGAATGTACAAAGTATGAATCTGGGAAAATTGGAAGTTGTCAGAAACGAAATGGAATGCATAAACATTAATATCTTAGGCATTAGTGAGCTGAAATGGACTGGTATTGGCCATTTTGAGTCTGACAACCATATGGCATTGCAGTACAGCACATTAACCCACAGTGCCACACCAGGACTCATTTACTGAATGCTTATTGTATATGTCCCAGGCAATGTGTCAGGCACTGGGGATATAGTAAACAGCTTAAGAAACCCCCTGTCCTCAAGGCAAAGTCTTTGCTTCCTTAGTAATTCTTTCCAAGAGCCCCTCTAGGCTCCGTGTCTTATAGGCAGAGAAGTTATCTCTGTTATGAAGCCCCAGATTTTACAAGCACCTTCTTTACAAGTTACCAGATTCCTTATACTCATGGCAATCAGGCGTGCTTGGGGTACTAAGTAGTCTAGACCAAGGATTTGTCTTAATCACAGATGTTTTGGTGGAGGACTATTAAGATAAAAGAAAAAAAAAATCTTAGCAAGTAAATTTTCATGGTAGCTAGAAATTAGACCATATTCCCTACATTTATGGACCATGGCAACTTCATTCATTCACTTAATTATTAATTCATTCAAAACTCCAATGTTTACCCCATCCTCATTTTCTCTCCCAAACCCTTTTCTGTACTGAAAGCCCTGCATTGTACTCTCAAAAGTCAGTTATCTGTCTTCTCTCCTTTCATTTTCTCCCTCCCTCTCTCCTGAAATTCACCCACATTCACCAACACAAGCGGTAGTTGGCCTTTTTCAATTAGAGAACTTCAAAACCTTGTCTTTTTTAATGTGTAATTATGCTACAAACTGACTTGGAATATCAACAAGATTTCTAAAAAAAATGCATGCTATGCAATTATTTGAATCTTAATTTAAAGTTATCAGTTTTTGTGGGGAAAATTATTTGGGATGTAAATTTGTTATCAACATAAATGTGATTCTAGAGAAATTGGAATTTGCACTTATATTTTAATGTGTCCAGGAACTCAAAAGTATAAGATTTTGTCATAAATCATAAAGCACAACCCCAGGGTCATTAAATCTCTATAACAATGACATAAAACAAAACACATTAGTTGAACATTTACCTTTTGCGAAGTACTATGATGGTGTCCTGGTGTGGCGCTGTGGGTTAATGCGCCAGACTGCAAAGCCATTTGAACTGCAAGGTTGGTGGTTCAAGCTCACCAGTCGCTCCTCAGAAACCCTGTTATAGGGTCACTATGGACAGGATCTGAGTCAACAGCACTTAACAACAACAAATTATACAAAATGAGAGAAAAATGGAATAATGCTTCATTCTTCAAATTCTGAAAGCAAACTTAGTTGCTTTACTTCTTTGATTGCTAGGATGTCCCAATCTCAACTCCATCAAACCATACCACTTGCCTTCTTCAAATCCCAGCTGTGATCATCATGACTAGGGAAGATGTCACATGTGCTCCCAATAACTCCTAAGTTCTGTGCATGTGCACTAGGGAAGCATGGAAATCTCAAAATTACAGCTATAGTTCAATCAGTTGTAATTTTCTGAAGTTTAATGCTAATTTTTAGAAATTTAGGCACTCTAACTGATTTCATTAGTTTTTAGATATTTACCAGGACTTATTTGCATGACATGTATGTTCAAGAAAGATGATGATGGGTATTTACGAATATTTAGGTGAGCAGTTATTCAAAGTGAGTAATTGTTTATTTTTAATTGTTTATTTTTTTTTTCACTTTGTTTGGCAAATATTTATTAAAAGCCTACTATGAACCACGATACACTGTAGAAAAAGTGCTCGACCTCAAGGTCGATTTAATTCTCAAGGGCTGGGGTTCAAACTCACCAGCCACTCCTCAGAAATGTCATAAAGGATTGCTATGAATCAGCACTGACTTGACAGCACTTAACAACAACAATGAACCATAACAGGAGCTCTGGTCATGCAGTTGGTTAAGCTCTGAGCTGCTAATGAAAGTTCTGCAGTTTGGATCCAGCAACCATACTGCAGGCGCCAGGTGGTACAGTCTATTTTCATAAATATTCATAGCCTTGGAACCCCCATGGAGCAGTTCTACTGTGTTCTATAGGGTCGCCAGGACTCCGAATGGACTCCACAGCAATGGCTTTGGTTTGGGTTTGCTGTGAAACAGTGAGATCCCACTTCACATCCACTAGGACGACTGCAGACAAAAAGTTAATAGGATAGTGGGATACGAGTTAGGCTGGTAATGGCAAGACCAGCCATTTGAATCTACCAGCATCTCCATGAGAGAAAAATGAGGCTTTTGAAACCCTATACAAGGTTGCTATGAGTCAGAACCGACTGCATGGCACACAACCGCTGCAACCAGTGAGATGTAGAAATGAAAACCTTGTGCATTGCTGGTGGGAATATAAAATGATTCAACTGCTATGGGAAGCCATTTGGCAGCACCTCAAAATGTTTGAAACAGTGTTACCATCAGACCCAGAAATTCCATTCCTAGGTATGTACTAAAGATAATGAAAACATATCCACACAGCAGTGGTACATGACTGTTCACAACAACATTATTTATAAGAGCCCCAAAGGGGAAACAGCCTAAGTGTCCATCAACTGAGGAAACGATAAATAAAATGTCGTATAATATTAGAATATTATTCTGTCTTGGAAAGTAATGAAATATAATATGTGGTAAAACATGGAGACATCATGAAAACATTATGCTAAGTGAAAGAAACCAGGCAGAAAAAGCCACATGTTGTATGATCACATTTTATGAAATGTCCAGAATAGGCAAGTCTATACAAACACAAAGAAAATTAGTAGCTGCTGAGGATTTGGGGGCAAGTAGGAAGAGTGTAGAGAGTGGCTGCTGCGGGGTTTCTTTTTGGGATGATGGAAATATTTTTAAATTTACTCTGAATGACTTAAAAGCCATTGAGCTGTACACCCCAAATGGATTAATTGTATAGTATGTGAATCGTATCTTGATAGAGCTATTAAAAAAACAACAACCCAAAAACAAACAGTGACTAAGGAGCCCTGGTGCGTTACGTGTTGGGCTGCTAACCACAAGGTCAGCAGTTAGAATCCACCAGCCACTCCAAGGAAGAAAGAGGAAGATTGCTGCTCCCATAAATATTTACTGCCTTGGAAATCCTACATCAGTCGCCATGAATCAAGAGTGACTCAGTAGTCATGGATCTAGAGAGTATATGTGCCAGGTACTACAATCCTTCGAAAATGGAGTTCCCTGAAATCATGTTTCTTCTTAAAATTAAAAAAAAAAAAATGTTAATATAAAAGTGTGACTATTGGAACTATTCTTCCTTCAGCTTTGGAAGACTGATGGGTATAATAAGGAAATTGATTTTCTTGGATGAATTTTTTTCCCTTCTGTGAAATTCTTCAAATTAAGGAATATTTTGCTGCCAATGGAATGGTATACAAGAGAATTGTACATTGAAATGATGATGATGTCATATTTAGGACAGGAAACCACTCAAGTACAAGCAATTTGAAGAGACCTTTAATGGAGTAATTGGATCTCCCAATGCATTTCCATAGGGTCTTAGGGCGGAATATACACCAACCAGTAGGCAACAGGGATTTCAAATCTAACAACTCTCAGCTGAAATCAGGGGCCAACCTAATTATATCCCATAATAAAGTTTATTTTTTGTGCTTGATCTGCCACTGAAGTGTGTGGGGGGGGAATGTATTTGTTTAATATGTTTACATTCCAAACATTGCTTAATTCTTGTTTTGCTAATTCTCTCTTTTCAGATTCTTTTTACTATTACTTTTTGGCTACTGCTAAGGCAGCACCTCACAGAGCAAAAAGCTTTTCAACAAAAGGAAGCTCTTTTATCTGAAGTCAAAATTGGAAGTCAGGAAGATGAAGGAAAAGGTAAGTGTGTCTACAGTGTGTGACTGAAGACATTAGTGAGCCACAAAGCATATCACAAAGCAAAGCCTCTCTGATCCAGACCAAATGAGAGCCAAAGTAACAGTACTGGTTGTTGTTGTTGTTTAGTGTCAACGTGTTTGTTCTGACTCATAGTAGTGACACTGTTCTGAGGAGAGGTTTCTGAGGAGAAGCTGGTGGATTTGAACAACCGACCCTGCAGTTCAACCAACATTGTGGTCCAGTGCTTATCCAACAGTGCCACACCAGGATGAGTAGAAGTAACATTTAGAGGACTGGAGACTTGATAAGGAGTGTTTAAAAATATCATATTATATACTATCATATCTGTTGGAAATATCAATAAATAGCAACTTATCGCTGAAAAAAATATTATCATGTTATTGGATCCTCTCCACAGTGATTTCCATTTAACCAAAAAATAATCTGAGACTCATGGAAGTTAAATGAATTCCCCAATATTGCACTTTTAGTAAGTGTTAGAAACAAGAAATGGACTCAAATCTTTTAAATTTGAATCCTTTTCTAAAAATAATCTACCACACAATGAAAGATAAGAGAATATTGTTTTATTACCCCTTCTGAAGTCCTTATGTGGCTCTGTAGGATAAGCACTAGACTGCTAACTACAAGTTTAGCAGTTCAAACCCACCACCTGCTCCTTGGAAACTCTATACAGAGTTGCTATGAATTGTAAGCAACTCCATGGCACTTAACAACAACTGTAGCTTTAGGCTTGTTCTATGGGTGAAATGAGAACTTCCTTACTACCTACCTTCATGAAAATCCAACTTTTAAAAAAGTTAATGTTTGCAGGCTGTTGTTGTTAAGTGCCATTGAGTCAATTCCAACTCATTGTGACCCTGTATAGGGTTTCTGAGGAGGGGCTGGTGAGTTTGAACCACTGACCTTACAGTTCAAACTGACCTTTTAGTCTAGTGCATTAACCTGAGGTGCCACAGCAGGAGTGGAGACTATTGATGAAGTTGTTGTTATTGTTAAGTGCCATCCAGTCAGTTCCAACCTATAGTGACCCTGTATAGGGTTTTAGGAGCAGCTGGTAAACTTGAACCACTGACCTTGCCATTCAAACTAAATTTGTAGTGCAGCATATTAGCCCACAGCACCATACCAAGGCTGTCTTTTAAAAGGAAACCATAAGGATTTCAATCATTGAGATGAAACAAAGTATATAATTGGTTGAATGTAAAACCAATGATCTTGAATGTAAACTTTCATTCATTTCACAATAAAAAATTAAAAAAAAAATTGAGGTATTTTCAATAGCCTCATATGCATGCTGTGGGTTAATGTGCCAGACTGCAAAGCCGTTTCAACTGCAAGGTCATTGGTTCAAGCTCACCAGCCACTCCTCAGAAACCTATATAAAATTTCTATGAGTCATAACTGACTCAAGGGCACTTAACAACAAAACAGCAACATGTATTACACTTTATCAAAGTATGGTAACTAACTATAGCTAAGAATAACATCACAGTTTTGTATTTTGAAGATGACGACCTACAAGATACAGAAGAGGAAGTTGAACACAAAGAGAAGGGAGAAGAAGAGGAAGTAAAGGAAGAGAAACATGAAATAAGGAAAGAAGTAGAAGTAGAAGAAGAAGATGACCAGGACATCATGAAAGTGCTGGGAAATTTGGTGGTGGCCATGTTTATTAAGTACTGGATTTATGTCTGTGGAGGAATGTTCTTCTTTGTCAGCTTTGAGGGTAAAATTGTAATGTACAAAATCATCTACATGGTGCTGTTCCTATTCTGTGTGGCCTTGTATCAGGTAGGTAAAACCATTGCCTTCTACTGTTGTAATTCTTACATCTACCCCAGCTTCATTTAAAGAGAGTCAAAGTTAATAAGGTTGGCGGTTCAAATCTACCAGCTGCTCCTTAGAAACCCCATACAGAGTTGCTATGAGCTGGAACTGACTCAACAACACTTAACAACAACAAATTAATACAATCCCATGATTGTATGCCATATGTGTATGCCATATGGTGGTTATGTGCTGTAGAGTGGGTTCTGACTCAGCGACCCTGTATAAGGCTTCCTAGGCTGTTAATCTTTATAGGAGCAGAAAGCCTCATCTTTCTTCTGCAGACCAGCTGGTAGTTCGAACTGTTGACCTTGAGATTGATTAGCAGCCTGACTGGTAACTGCTATGCTACCAGAGATCCATATATATATATGTTATGTTGTTGTTATGAAGTGCCGTCGTCAGCTCTGACCCATAGCGACCCTGTATAGGGTTTCTGAGGAGCAGCTGGTGAACTTGAACTGCCGACCTTGCTGTTCAAAAGGCTTTGCAGTCTGGCGCATTAACCCACAGCGCCACACCAGAACTCCATATATGGTATCTACATATATAAAATGATAGATATACATATATAAAATGATAGATGAGATTTAAACATGAGATCATAAAAAATGTGAAATGATTCTTCAGTTTTTTTACGATTTTAAACTTTATAGATTCTTGAAAATGTCAGAAAAAAGGTTTTCAAAATTCTTGATAAAGCACACTGAAAAAAGACTCCTGTATAATTAGATTATATTTTTAATAGAAATTTAAGAACAGTGACTAGATAATCTCAAATAGTCCATCATCCCACTATTCAAATTCACTTGAATTGGGGGTTTGGGGTCATAAAAGTATCTATCTATATGTATATCTGTCTCTCCACATACATATTAATAGTATGTCAGCTGCTTTACTATTTCATTAATTTTTAAAATTTAAAGATTAAAATTAGTTAGCCTCTCCACAAACTCAATTTTAACTGACAATAGAAGGGAACCCAATAATAGAAATGAGTATTTTGTTGTTGCTAAGTGCCATCAAGTTGGTTCTGACTCATAGCTACCCTGTATAGGATTTCCAAGGCTGTGCATCTTTGTGGAAGCAGAAAATCTCATCTTTCTCACACAGAGTGGCTGGTGGGCTTGAACTGTCTACATTGTGGTTTTCAGTCCAGTGCTTATCCTACAGAGCCACCATGCTCCCAGAAAATGAGTATAGCAATAAAATATTCTTGATAGTAGACTACAAAACAAGTGAAGGAGCTACAGTTAATAAGAGTATATTTCATGTGGGGCAAAAACATTTATCAGTATTTACTATGAAATCAGAAAACTTCTGAATCTTTCTAAAACTCAGGGTTAGTGTTCTCTAATTAACAGCCACAAGTTTATGGTAAAGAGAGGTATCCTCTCTTTGTGGTTGTTCCATGGTTTTATTCATATGATATTACAGTAAATTTCAAAACTGACCTGGTTTTCTCTATCAATGTTAACTAGCAACAGCAGTAGCTAGCATTGCTTGAATGCCTCTTCTATGCCAGGTATCATGCTAGGAGGCATATAAATATTATTTATCTCATCCTTGAAATAACACAGTAAAGTCTATACTTGTGGAAGAGGAACCTGAAACTCAGTGGTCCTGTACCTTTCCCAAAGCCACAACTAGCAGCAACTGGTAGGAATGGGTTGAAAACTCAGATTCATCCAACTATATTAAAAAACAAAATTTTAAAAATGAAAATTAAATAGACTGTTATCAAACATCACTGTTTGCTGAGTAAACCAAATATTCTTGTGAATGTTCCTGTAACTGGTTTTCATGTTGCATTTGGTTTTCAACATCTGTTTTTCAGGTGCACTATGAATGGTGGAGGCGAATTCTAAAATACTTTTGGATGTCAGTGGTTATTTACACTATGCTGGTGCTTATCTTTATCTACACATATCAGTTTGAAAACTTCCCAGACCTGTGGAAAAGTATTACTGGACTGAAAATAGAAAAGTAAGAAATTTTGATATATGATAATATATGAAAGTGAAAAGCATGAAGTCTTGAATGCATATATTGCTCAGAATTTGTTTAAAGAATATGTTAATAAAAATGTCCAAGATGTGAACAATGTCTGTAAGTTTATGGAGAGCAAGACTCATGTCTTATACATCTTTGTGTTGTCTCGCCCTCTCCCTGAGCTTGACACATAGTATGTACTCAATGAATGTTTAGTGAAAGATGAGGCTTTATCCCTATTTTAATAAAAATGACAGTGTAAAATCTCAGTTTCATGGGAAATAGACCTGTTTAATCCTTTTCTAGTCCTGTTGCTACTCTTCACACTGGAACTCAGCCTTCCATGGTTCATGATTCATGGACTCCTAATATACAGGTAGCAGCATTTCCTCATTCATGTAGCAGATGCTTATATTCTGAAGAGTAGCTGTTTGCAGAGAAAAAGAAATTTCTGTAAGTGCTAAGTAAGTGACAATGACATAATTTGGTCTGTGTATACTATAGATAGAATTCTACCCTATTTCAATTTGCTTCTGTAAACATCTGAAATTTGTTTGGAAATGCAGCCAACAACAATTTTTTAACCAACCAATGTCACAATTGAGAATAGAGCAAAATGCATTGAGAAAAGTTTAAGAAGACAGGATCATAATGTAGCTAGATTAGCACCTCTTTAGGGTATATTGAACACATGTTTTCATGCCACCCCATGCAAAGAGTGCCCTGTGCTGAGAACATGGCAGAACATAAGGCAGGATGATCCCTATGGTGCTGACATTCTAGTAGAGGAGATGAACAGAACACCACTGCTTGCAAATAATTAGTGTGGTGCTATAGGATAAACATGAACTTCTAACCCCATGGTTGGTGGTTCAAACCCACCAGCCACTCTTGAAAACTCTCTGCATAGTCACTTTTAGTTGGAACCAACTCAAAGACACTTAACAACAACATGGGCCTATAAAGAAAAGAGACAGCAGGAGGAGGTGGTAAGAAATGGGAAATTACCTACAAATAAAGTGGAGGTCAAGCTTTGCTGAGAAGGAGGCATTGAAGAGCATGAAGGAGCTTGCCTTAAGAAAAATGTTTGAATTGGTTATTGAGATGAAGAAAAAAAAAAAACAAATGCAAAGGTTCCTTGCGGGACAGAGTTCTGGTGTCTAAGGAGCTGCCTGAAAGATTGGATTGCTCCTGGGGCCAGGAGAGAGTGGGACAAGTTCAGCCAGATACTGGATGTTCCTGGCACTGCAGACAGTGGTGGTTTGTGTTTCATTCTTGCTGAGATTTGAAAAGTCTTTAAAGATCCCTTGGCTAAGAAAAAGTAATTTGTAGGGAGGCAAGAGCAGAAACAAGACCAGTTAGTTAGTCATCGCAGTGATTCTGTGATAGATGGTGGTGTTCTCATCTGGCGTGGTGGTGGCAGAAAGGATGCAAATGGTCAGACCGCAGTGATTCTGTGATAGATGGTGGTGTTCTCATTTGGCATGGTGGTGGCAGAAAGGATGCAAATGGTCAGATGGAAGAGATAGGAGTACGGAGGAAATGTGGATGAAATATGTGTGATGAAAAAGAAAGAGCCAAGGATTGTTTTCTGGTGTCTGAATTGTGTACTATTGCACAACTGATAGTTACACCACATATTGCGAAGAGGGAGATAGAGAATAACTTTGCTGGGGAAAATAAGGAAATCAAGATACTGGGTTTTTCTTTTTAAAAGTATTGTAAAAATATGCTAGCATATACCAATTCAACCCAGAACACTGTTTTGAAACTATTAAATGTCAAATGGCTGTGAAGCCACCAATTTCAGGAAGAAATTTGGATTCAAAGACTCCACAGGGGGAGATTGCTATGGATATACAGCCTAGAGTCAGTGGCATCAAGATGGCATTTAAATCCATGAAAGGAGATGAGCTTGCCAGGAAAAAAGTGCACTTTGAGGAGAGGTACAACACTGAGTCCTCAGGATACTCCAGCCATTAAAAGTCAGTGTTTAAAGAAGGCAAAGATAGTGAAGGAAGAGGAAAACCAGCAAAGTGTGGTTTTCAAGCCCAACAAGAACTAAAGATTGAATTAAAGAGAGAGCAGTAACCACTGAATTTAGAGATATCAAGATTTACTGGCCATTGTAAAAGTAGGTCAATTGGATTGGTGGAAACAAAAACTAAGTTAGAATATATGGAAGAGTGGTGGTGGTGGTTGTGTGCCGTCAAATTGGTTCTGACTCATAGTGACTCTGTGTAGGCTTTCTGAGGCTGTGAATCTTTCTCCCAGGGAGCAGCTAGTGGATTCAACTGCTTGACTTTGTGGATAGCAGCCCAGTGCGTAACCCACTACAACAGCAGAACTCCTTAATGATATAACTGGAGAGTGAAAACAAGTGTGGTACACTTTATGATGAAGAGAGTATGTCTTCATTGTCTGGAAAGGTTCTTGAGTTTTGTTTTGTTTTACAGGCTTGAGGATCTCGGCTTAAAACGGTTCACTGTGGCTGAACTTTTCACTCGCATATTCATCCCCACCTCCTTTCTGCTGGTATGCATTTTACACCTTCACTACTTCCATGACCCGTTCCTTGAACTCACAGACCTCAAATCCATTCCCAGCAAGGAAGATAACACCATCTACAGGTGAGCATACTACTTGGTATCTGGGAAGTCAGCCTTCCTTTCCTATTTTGATTACCCACCTTGTAGGAAGTAAATGATCAAATTTAAGAGTCTCAGCCCTCAATTTTCCTTAAGTACTATCCATAAGTGAATAAAAGAAATGAGACAAATATATAGATGATAACTTTCTGAAACAATTGGTAGTGACTTGCTTATCAATGGTTAATGTAAAGGGACTGTGATAGTCATGTCAAAAGATTCTTTCATCTTTCACCAGTTTCTCTGGTTGATTCAGAGTAGTTGTGCAGACTAAAATACTGTGTAGAGTTGCTACTGTGTATTTACTGTCAGTCAGGCTGTTTATATATTTTTATGACATTTACAGAATCTGGCTAATTCCAAGGATGAGTTTTCTGTTATACTGATTACCAACAAAGCAGCCACTACTAAGAGAACATAGCAAAAGATAACAGGCAGAATTTTCCCTTCTCATTTGGAAATGAAGAGCCTTGGTTAAAAGGCCAGAGTTCGAAAGGACAGAAACTATCATCTTTTATCAGCTTTCTCTTGTTGTCTTCTCATCTATAAATATAGGTGTTTTTTCACAAGTAACAAACTAATACTTATCCTGCCTAAATTTGTTGAACAACCATTGGTTATCTCACATCCCTCAGTCAGCTCCATCACAAGGAATTATAAACATACTTCAAGTGACAACTAAGACTAATTTCTTCTGAACTGTATTAAGAGGGAAATGTAAGCTCCAGTTAAAAATCTCCTATAACAGCTTAACTTTAACGGGGGGAAAAAAATGAGTACATTAAAAAGAAGATGAAGTAGTATTTTATCATACACATTTTATATAATAGTAAACTTGCAGTTTTCTACTGTAGTAAAGATTGGAAATGACTCCTAGTATCACTTCTGATTCTTGTGTGTATGTATAGTTAGCATATTAGATTTTTGTGTATGAATAAATATATTTTTCTTTCGTTGGTATCAATACCCTTTTGAAATTTTGTTTCTTCTAAATGTCTCCTAGCTTTATTCTCTCCTCATTGACAGTTTCCCCAATATATTGAAGCTTTTGCTTTTAGTCATTTAAGGTCATGTGTCTGAGCCTTCTGTTATGCAATTAAAAAAGTATATAGGTCACAATTTACCCAGAAAAACAGCAATTTTCAGAGCTACAGAAGACAATATGATTCAGCAAAGATTTTTAAAGCCCTCTAAAAGCACGGTCATTGTGATTTGGTGGTGGTGGTGTGATTGTATGCCTTCAAGTTAGTTCCAACTCAGCAACTCTGGATAGGATTTCCAAGGCTATAAATCTTAATAGGAGCAGAAAACCTCTTCTTTCTCCTGAGGAGTGACTGGTGGATTTGAATTGCTGACCTTGTTGACATGTAACCCATTATACCACCAGGGCTCCTTTCATTGAGGCTTAGGTATGTGAAAAGTGCATTGGTCCCATAGACTTTTTTTAAAGATATAAGTTGTGTATAATCAGGTAGGTTCCTGGAAAGGATTACAGCTTTAGTCAGCAAATTTGAAGTTTATCATGAGATTTCTTTTTTAGTTCTGTGGATAAAAGCTTTTGAGAACTTTTGAATGTTGTTTTAAAAGACTCCTCAACCTTGGAATTTGAATCTTTCAAGAATTTAATATGAAAGTCTCCAAATTTTATCTTTAAACATTTGATATCTATTCAGTCTTTTTAGTACACTTTCTCAATGTAGTGTTTTCCTTAATAATAATTTGCACCTCACAGTATATTTTAATCCTGGAGTTCTAATCAATGACCATATTAAAGTCAAAATGATGAAGAAAGAGACCTATTGCCAGAGTTTGACTTGACTGCCATATTTGTTATCTCTGCCCCCATCTCTTTAATAGATGCTTTACACAGTGGGAATAACCAATTACTTGTATTCAATAAATTAATCTGAACACTATTGTTTCTGTAAATGTCCAACTGTCCTTTTCTTGTCCTGTGTGTATGTGTATGTCTGCATAGTGTAGGCAAATTCCACTAGTGTCTGAAGTAGAATTTATTGTGTTTAGCCTTACAGAGTTTCCAGTGTTAGCATGTAAGTAGACAGTCTCAGGAATATAATTTGGCTTAAATCATGGAAAAAATATAAAATATTATCAGTATGTAATATATGACTAATAATTTATTAAGACTCATTTGAGTATTCATTACTTTTATTTTAGTTTAATTAGTCAATTATTTGTTTTAGAAAACACTGTTACTCATAAAGAAATAAAACAGCTTTATTTTTTTAAATTTTGTGTTAGAAAACATGTGGAATATGGTGTACGCTTTTCCTGTTTATTTTGGAGCAAGACTTAATCTATTAGATAATGTTTTATTTGATCACTTGAAAATTTCAGCATGTACAGTTGTAATAAGGAGTCTAGATGGGGAGGCATGAAAACAATGAAAAGACATGTATCTTCAAGCATTTTTCCTGCCTGTGTTGGATTTCATGTTGCTGCTGAACCTTGATGGATTGACACAGTGGCCGTAACAATGGGCTGAAACATAGTAACTATTGTGAGGATGGTGCAGTGCTGGGCATTGTTTTGTTCTGTTGTACATAGAGACACTGTGAGTTAGAATTGACTCGATGACACCTATCACTGAACCTGGACTATGTGCCAATGACAGTGTGCTTACCGAGATAGGCCTGAAAGGAGCCCAGCTGCTTATTTGTGTCTAACAGTTTCTTTCTCCTCTTTCTCTCTCCTTTCCATCGTATGCTTTCTGTGCTCCATCTCTCCTTGTAGTCATGCCAAAGTCAATGGCCGTGTGTATCTCATAATAAATAGGTGGGTACTTTGATCTTCTCTGTTTTGTTTTCACTAAACTCTGTTTCTTGTTACTGTGTTATCCTCCCTACTGCTTTATAAATGAAAAGCTGCCTTTGGCAGTAGGCAAGGCCTCAGGCACAGTCCCAGGTGTGTACCATTGTAGATTAGAGTGAGGAGTATTGTCAGTTGGGTTTGGAGGTGTCTGGGTACTTCAACTGATGCCCAGCCTTTGGTCCTGGTGCAAATTTATGCCCACCAAATTTGGGGGGGGGGGGCGCGGTCATAATGAATCCCAAGGTTTGCCTAACTACTTGTCTTCTTCTGGAATATATAGTTTAGAGCACAGCTTAAGAATCACCTCCACTACAAACGTTCCCATCAATGCCAGCACCCCCTACTGAAAGCCTTCTGATTCCCCACTGCCTTTTGTCACTGCCAATCCTGTGACACTGTCTCTAGTCTACAACTCCTTGCTTGAGGTAGGAGTTTCTCAGGGCTGGACCCCTGTGTAATCCACCAGATGTCTCCAAACTATTTACCACAAAGCCTCCCATTAGGTGATGCCCAATAGGTATCTGCTGAATGAAGTGAACATAGTCACAAGAATATATGGCTAAAAGAAAATGAAAACATCAATTTCTTCAAATATGTTTGTACTTGAGAGAGCAGCCTATTATTAAAAAAGAGTATTTTACATTGCCAGGTTTTGCAATTTGTTTGGGCACAACAGAAGATGCAAAGATGGGCACTGAGACATGATTCTTCTTTCAAAACACTAATCATCTAGCTGAAGAATTAAAATATGCAAAAAAAAAAAAAAATCCCACACACAAAATTAGTGCTTGATAAGTGTTGTAAATAGCATTATCCACAGAAGTCCATAAGAATACAGAGAAAGATCTTTTGGGATATAATTTTACTAAAAATATTACCATTTTAATTGTTAAGTGCTGTTGAGTCAGTTCTGACTCATAGCAATTCTGCACAGGGTTTCCAAGGAGTGGCTGGCGAGTTTTAACCTTTTGATTCAAACCAACCTTGTGGTCCAGTGTTTTAGTAAATTATATCCCAAAGGACGTTTCTCTGTATTCTTATGGTAATATTTTTAGTAAATGAAAATATCTACTACCATAACTTCATGTCACTAAGTAACAAAGCTAGTAATTTACTTAATACTAACATGCACTTTGCAACGAATCCAATCAACAAAACAAATCTTAGATTTATTTGTTTCCTGATTTATTGCATTTTCCCTTTGGTAAAATTTTAAGAATGGCAATAACAGACTTAGAAAAGCAGGACTTAGAGAAGGAAGTGTGAGAAATATCCTGAGTCAAGTCTGCAGATTGCTGAAGAAGGTGGAAGATGGCTGACTGATTGCTTTGAGAGACAGTTTTGTTGAATTAAAAAAATATGCTGGAGATTGCACAATGGAATTTTGTAAGTCCATTAGAAATATCTTTTATAAACAATATAAACAACTATACACATGGACCTTACTAGATGGAATATGTTGGAATCAAATTGACTGCCTCAGTAGAAAGATAATGTAGACATCAATATAATCAGTCAGTATAAGGCCTGCGACTGACTGTGGAACAGACAGACCATCAATTATTCATATGCAAGTTCAAGTGGAAGCTGAAGAAAATTAAAAGTCCACAAGAGCCAAAGTACAACCTTGAGTATCTCTCACCTGAATTTAGAAGCAATCTCAAGAATAGATTGGTCAAATTGAACATTAACAACAGAAGACCAGACAAGTTGTGGGTGACATAAAGAACATCATATATGAAGAAAGCAAAGGGTCATTAAAAAGACAGGAAAGGTTGAAAAAACTAAATGGATGTCAGAATAGACTATGAAACTTGCTCTTGAACATAGAGAAACTAAATTGAATGGAAGAAGTAATGAAGTAAAATAACTGAACAGAAGATTTCAAAGGGCAACTTGAGAAGACAAAGTAAAAATATTATAGGGAAAAAAATCAAGCCTCAAGTTACAATACTGAAGGATTTTGTGGGCAAAATATAGAATGAACTAGAAAACATCAAAAGAAGATGGAAGGAATACAAAGAGTCACTGTACCAAAAAGAATTGGTCAACATTCAACCATTTCAAAAGGTAGCATATGATCAAGAGCTGAGGACATCAAAAGAAGTCCCAGTTGCACTGAAAGCATTGGCAAAACACAGGATCCAGGAAATGCCAGAATGCCAACTGAGAAGTTTCAGCAAATGGATACTAGAAGTACTCACTTATGCTAAGAAATTTGGAAGGCAGCTACCTGCCCAATTAACTGGAGGTGTTGTGGTTGTTCCAAATACAGTGGTGGGGGAAAAAATGAATCTCTAATATCACACACAAGTAAAATTTTGCTGAAGATAATTTAAAAACCAGTTGCAGCAATACAATAACAGGGAACTGCCAGAAATTCAAGCCAGAGTCAGAAGAGGATGCAGAATGACGGATATCATTGATGATGTCAGATGGATCCTGGCTGAAAACAGAGAATGCCAGAATGCTTACATGTGTTTTATTAGTTATACAAAGATATTCAGCTGTGTGGGTCATGTCAAATTATGGATAACATTATTGAAAACTGAAATTCCAGAATACTTAATTGTGCTCACGTGGCATATGTTCATAGAACAAGAGGCAGTCACCTGAACAGCACGGTTTAAAATAGGAAAAATGTAAGCATCAAGGTTATGTCTTTTCACTATACCTCTTCTATCTGTATGCTGAGCAAATAATCTGAGAAACTAGACTCTACGATGAAGAATCAGGCATCAGAATTAGAGGAAGACTCATTAGCAACATGTAAAATGCAGATGGCACATCTTGCTTACTGAAAGCAAAGAAGACTTTACTGATGAAATTTGCTGATGAAAATCAAAGATCCCAGTCTTCAGTATAGATTACACCACAACATAAAGAGAGAAAAAAATTCCACAAGTGGATTAATAAGCAACATAAGATCAATGGAGAAAAGATTTTTGAAGTTGTCAAGGATTTCTGGATCAAATTGCCCAGGAAAGCAGAAGAAATCAAATAGGTGTATTACATTGGGTAAATCTGCTGCAAAAGACCTCTTAAAACTGTTAAGAAACAAAGATGTCACTTTGAGAACTCAAGTGTGCCTGACCCAAAACATGGTATTTTCAGTTGCCTCATATGCATGTGAAAGCTGGACAAGATTCTGTTTTCATATATCTTGCTGTAATTAGAAGGGTTTGGTAAATTGTTATAAAAGTAGAAAGAAGGTAAATAATCTTTCCTGGAGAACAAATACAATCTGTCCATGATCTATCCAATATTTCTCTGAAATTTCATTGTGTAGACCCCTTCTTTGCAGTCTGTGAAGTAGTCAGAGATTACCTGCACATAGCAGAGTGGACAGATGTTGAGAATACTGTAAAACAGACTCTTAGGAAGGAATGTTTGCTCCTTATTTCCCGCATGGCCATTTTAATGTACTAAGAAACAACCAAACAAAATCTGCTGCTATCCAGTTGATTCCAAGTCATATCGACCCTGCAAGACAGAGTAGAACTGCCCCATATAGGGTTTCCAAGGCTGTAATCTTCATGGAAGCAGACTACCACATCTTTCTCCTGTGGAGCTGGTGCATTTGAACTGCTGACCTTTCACGTTAGCAGCCAAGCATCTAACCACTGTGCTGCCAGGGCTCCTAGTTTAATATACAAATTCTGTCAAAGATTGTGTTGACAGAATTATAGTCTTAGTTTAGTTTACCTTCTTTATTATCCAGGTTTTTGTGACTTCTTCAAAGGCATGTTTATGTAAATATGTTTTTTCATTATCATGAATTTAGGATACTCCAAACCAAAGACCAAACCCACTGCCACTGAATTAATTTTGACTCATAGCAACCCTCTCTAGGATTTCCATGACTGTAAGTATTTACAGGAGCATATAGTCAAATCCTGAAGAGTGGCTGGTGGATTTGAACCTTTGGTCTTTATCCATATCTTATAGATTATTATAGGTTTCTTATAGAGTATTGTTAAGACTGACTTCCAAAATGCTTACTTCAATGTTCTTAGATCTCTTCATCCAGTAATCTGTCCTTACTGTACCTGACTATGCATGGCAATTGAAGACCCTTTTTTTTGTATCCACAGTAAAACCTACAGATAGAGCCTCATCTCTGTGTCACCCCATCCACATGAGTACTTTTCCCATCAATAAGATTGTCATAGCAGACATTCAAACTGTACCCTGAAATGACATAGCAGCCCAGTGTTCAACTCATTGTTCTACCAGGGCTCCTGTTGAAATTATCATCCTAAAAACTACTGAGTATACAATATAAACAACTGAACTGCTTGTCATAATGAGATATATGCAACTTGTAAAATGCAACCATTTGACGAGGTCTAAGAGAAAACAGAGAGAGAGAGAGAGAGAGAGAGAGAGAGAGAGAGAGAAATGAGTCGCACCTGACTGGTTTTGCATTTCATAGCATTTCAAATTGGAGTCCTGACAAAGCAGGAACAGCAGATTTGATGTGCAGCACTGGCTTACAAAATCTGGTGTTGCAATTTCAACAATGGCTCATTTTCCAGAAGTCAGGAGAGTGAACTGACTAGCTTAAGAAAGCTAGAATGTAGTATGTCACATCATTTCTTCCAGTGTTTTTCCTGGTGTTCTGCAAATTAACCGTTTGATACCCTATTAGAGGGAATTTCCTTTGAGTGGTGACCTCTCTGAAAGTCTAAAGACAATGTAGAATCATTACAACAATTATCCAAAATGATACATGTGTTTACAAAATCAAAATCAGTAAGTTGAAAATAACCTTAGATTTTATCAGCAAACTGTGAATTAGAAGACAGGTTAAGTAATTTTCCCTCAACGCGTAACTAGAACATTTTCTATGTAGGGCTTGAATCTGTATCTTTCTTATTTAATTTCTGAATTTATTTTACTTCCTATGAAATGGAAGTATTTCATAGGAAGTAAAATAAATTTTAGGATAAAGAATATGCTCTGAGCTCACAATTATTCAGGTAAAATAATATTATTAATCACCATACTGTCACCAATAAGCTAAAATGTACAGACTGATTACAAATGAAATAGATTCATTATTTCCAATAGATTTCCTCCTGATATTTATTTTCCTGTCCAAAGATGTCATTTAAAACACTCATTTGAATCTTTATAAAACAATTTTAAAAAGTACAAGAGAAGGTTTATACTTGTTATTGCTTACTGAGAAATATGAAGTGGCTCATATTTCGAAAAGTTCATGGAAAAATTCCACTGTTTTTTCATTCCATTTTTCCATGAACTTTTTGAAGCCCCCATAAAGTTGTAACAGGGAATGGTCCAGGCTCAGTGAAATCTCCATCTCCGGTATTTCCCTTTGGCCCAGTAAAAAGCCAGTGCAGAGTTTGCAGTAAACCGCAGAAGAGGATATGCTACAGAGGTTTTAATCCCCAAAAGCTTTGAGCTTCTACTGCATAAACCTCTAAGTGCTTAAGGTGGATGAGTCCATGAAAAGATTAACTGAAAAGACACATTGTTTAAGAAGAATCAAAGCAGTTTATTTAAAATGTAAATGACTTGATACTTGTAGTATGGTTTGTTGCATTACTAAAAAAGCATGATGTAATTTGCCTCAGTAGCCTATATGTTCTTCCCCTTACAGTCCTATTCACTTTTGAATTAGTTGCATAGGTTCTGTAGCTAAAGCACGCTCTTAGCACCATCCTGGAATGCACCCGGCACTAGACCTTTACTGCAGCCAGTGTACAGGAATGCAATCATGGATGTTATGTAGCATGATATGTGATCTCTGACATTCCTTATAATTATTCTGTTCTCATCTCCTTTTTTTTTTTTTTTTTTACCTTTCTATTTCAATTACTTTGAGCAGCATCAAGAAAAAATTACCAATCCACCAAAATGAGTAAGTTCCCCTGTGAAGTCATGAAATGCTTGCTCTACATGATGCCATTTCATGCTTCTACAATCTAAACTCTGACTATTTTATCCCCCGGGGTAAAATGTCAAGTTTAGGTGTTGATAGCTCTCAATACTCGTTAATCATTAGAACCCAAATTAGAAAACCTAACAGAACCTGGGCTTAAAGTTTGGTTTTAGAAAGCACTTTAAAAAAATAAAAGTAACTAGATGCTCACACCCCACATTGAAAGGCCTTTGTACCTGCACTGATATTCAGTTTTGAGTGCCCTTCTTTTATGTAGCCCTCACTGGAGTCCCTTGACACCCTCTCCTCTTCTAACTCAGCTGCTCTCTACCCACAGACTCGCCCATCCTGAAGGCAGCCTTCCTGACCTAACCATGATGAACCTGGCTGTAAGCCTGGAGAAGCAGGAGGAGAAGAAAGAGGAGGAATCCAGAGAACTGACACCTGAGGACTGCTCTAAGAACTTGGAGAGTGGCAAAACTGACAGTAAGGAGTCTGAGGAGGAGGAGGACTCAGAGGAGGACTCAGAGGAGGAGGAAGAAACATCAGGTAAGTAGCCCTCTCTCTACCAGTGTGCTAAGGAAATGCTAGCCAACAGATAGACTGAATAAAACATGGATTGGCTCTAAAAGAAAAACATCTGATCAGAATTTTTTTTTTCTTATAGTTAATGTAATTCTCATTCTAATTGTTCCAGTTAATTCCTTTTAAAAAAGAGTCAGTGGCTGGTTATCAATTATTAATCCAATGCAGTGATTTGGTCAGAGACTCACTGGGTTTTTGTTACTTACCATTTTTTGATCTGAGATTTTGGAGAGGGAAGTTACCACCAGAAGCAGAAGGCATTGAGTTCCTGAAATTTCTAGACATGGTCTCATCAAACACTTCTCAGAAATCATTCTGAGGTTTGTTCTTAGGAAACTGGTCATTGAGAGTCTATCTCTGGTTCTTTTTTAGCGTTTAAGGGTCTGGGAACTGGAGGAGAAAATAATGCAATTGAATAACCATCACTTCAAGAAAACTCTGGGATGTGTTTTGTTGTGATGGTCCTTTTAGTTCATTTTTCCTCTTTCTTTCTAGACTTGAAATGATGTGTGAACATGGCATGATGAGAATGGGATGCCCTCAAAGATCTGACAAATAGTATTGAAAGATAGATAATGTAGAGAATGAGTTTATTCCATAATTCAAAAAAAATAAGAGAAAAACTAGAGAGCACGGTCTTTGGGGCTGGTATCTGGTTACGTACTTTGTTAAGTGCCACCATGTCTTTTTTTGGGCCAAAGTGCTTTACAAATATAGAAACTGAAGAAGCACACTATGGAGAGTAATCTGCTTTACTTAAGACCAACATATTTAATCACATATCCTGGTGTGGCATTGTAGGATAAGCACTGGGCTGTTAACCAAAAGGTCGGCAGTTCAAACCCATCAGCTGCTCTTCGGAAACACTACACATAGGGATGCTATGAGTCATAATTGACTCAACGACACTTAACAACAACAGTAACTAATTTGTAATAGTGTCTAGTGTTTGGCCAAGCAACTTGGCATGATAGCCAATCCAACTTGACACACAAAATTGAGATTCTTAGTATTCTTAGAATTTATTCACTACTATTATTTTGCAGATTCTAGTTCCAATCTAGCGTCCTGGTATGGCACTGGACTACTAATTACAAGGTGGATGGTTCAAACCACCAGCCACTCCTTGAAAACCCTGTATAGTGTTGCAATGTGTTGAAACTGACTCAACAACACTTAACAACAACAACAGGTCCAATCTGGAAGTTCTAAGATATACTTTAAATAGTAACAAAGAACACTTTATTAAGCTCAGGGTGGGTTTCCTGTTTTGCAGACCTGAGGAATAAGTGGCATCTAGTGATAGACCGCCTTGCTGTGCTCTTCTTAAAGTTCTTGGAGTACTTTCACAAGCTTCAGGTGTTCATGTGGTGGATTTTGGAGCTGCACATCATCAAAATTGTCTCATCGTACATGATCTGGGTTACTGTGAAAGAGGCAAGTAAAAATTTGCCATATTGTCATGCTTAGTAGAACCACAGTGACCTATTATTTTTCTTTTCCAACTCAATGATTTTCTTATAACATGATCAGTGTTCTCAAAGGAGTTCCAAGACAGGCACAGATGTTTCCACATACAGAAAACCAAAGATTGTTGCCTTATGAAAAGGAGAAGAAGAAAGTATGAGCAAAAGAGGCCCACGGCTAAGTTTCTGATTGGTTTGTTCATCTTACAAAGGCTATCTATTTTCATCTAGACCTCAGTCAGAGCCTAAGAGAGCAGCTTTTCTGCACTCTATATGCATCTCTATCTCCTTAAATTCTCTTTGAGGAAAACAATGACATTCCAGTTTATATTAACAAGGAATAAACTTAAGTTCCAGACTTTAATAGAATCATTAATACAGTTTATCATGTTTATTATTGGAATTTTTTTAAACCAAACACAAAGTCTTTGAACATAGCAATAATACTTCAGTTTTCTCATCTGTAGGAAGGAGAGTCATCATTCAACCAACAGTTAATTATTTCATATTTATTATATAAAGATTTATCTTCCTTTCAATTTATTTAAAAAATAATCTTCTCATACTTCGAGTTTTCCTAGACTCTTTTTGAGTTGGTGCCAATCCAAAGAGTCTTTGTCTTTTTTACCATTAAATCAGGGAACTACTACTTACAAATTTTTTGAAGTAAATATCACCACCTACATCACTTAAAACATTTAAGTAGGTAGTTAAAGGGTGAACCTTAATTGAATTCTCCAGTCTCAGCTGTAACTTTCTCCAATTCTACACAGCTATTAGCAGTGTGAAATGGATCACTGCTCACTATCAGGTGGGAGCAAGCACAGAGAGTCCTTTCTTTCATGAAACTGGCATATGCTCCATCATTAAACAACCAGGCCTGCTTTAATTGGAACCAAGAATCTAGCTCAATATGTGTATTAACTGAGAGCGGGAGTTTAAATATTCTAACTGTACAGGTGAATTAACCAGTCCAGGCCAAATTTTAGGGTCAGAGTATGCCGAAGAAATGCAAAAGTAAAAGAAGGGATTTGGCTGAAAATGAGAAAAGACCATTCTGGAATTAATCCAATATGTAGATGACTTTCTGTTTCATTAAGTGGCATACTAAGAAAATTTATGATGAAAATGGACTCCAAACAAAAAGAACTTAATGGGAACACAGCACAGAACATCTACTATAGGAGAAGATTCTGAATAATACTTTCTAAACAAATTCTAAACAAAGCACAGGCACTTACTTTTCTTTATATTATCCTTAATGTGTCTAAAGAATATAGTCTTGTTAATAAAACTACTGGGTAAATAAGGGATTATGATCTAGTCACATTGTTATACTATGGCCTGTAACTGGAATTTGACTAGTTGGTGTTTGTTTGTTTTTTCCTTTGTGATTCACACATGCAGACTTGCAGAGAGCCAAAATGTTCACTTCTAGCTTTATCTCTCTCACCTGTAACTTTAAAACCCATCAAAGACTCATGAAATTCTGCTCCTGCTGCTGCTTGCACCTGCTCGATTCCATTGTTAGGGCCCCAGCACACCACTGGTGTCAGCCCTCCAGATGTGGGTTTGACTGTGTCAGCTCACTAGATGTGGGCTCTTAGATGACCCTGGAAACTATTCACAGACATGTCTCACTTGCCTGCCTTTGGTGTGGTATGTCAGTACTAGTTGGCATGTTCATAACTGATTTGTATGAATAAAATATATACGATTAAGACACGTGGAATGTAACCCTAAAACAACTGTATTTGTGACCATCAGTATCCCTTTAAACTGTTTTATCAGGAAGGTTTATCTATGCCCCAGAGTACAAAACACAGGAGTCCCATGAGCTTTCTGGTCATACCTAGCTAATGAAAAGAGCTACTTTTATTTTAAATAGGATTGTCCAGTCACAGAAAATAGTCATAACTGATTGTTTACCCAGGTATAAGCCTCTCTCCTTTCTAGCAACCATAAGATCTGGTCAGGATGTCTGTCAGCTGATGTAGCTGGCTGGTTGCTTCTTTTTCTCATACAAATCCCTCTTCTAACCACCTCCAGTAAACTGACTTGCGTTACTGATCTCTTCCCTGGGAGACTATGGTGGTAGGGGTTCCTTACTGGGCTCACATTATCATCAGAGGGCTTCATGCTCTGATCTGGCAGCTGGCTGAATGACCCTATCTGTCACAGAAACTCTAACGATGGCCTCTGGCTGCTTGCAAGCCACTCCTCTTATACTCTTTCCGTTGGGGATCAGTTTCTGCCTAGGCAACCCTCTTGAGCCTCATACTCTCTCCATCCTTCCTTGCTTTACTAGTATACATTGACCCTGATGCAACAACCCCCTGGACCTGCCACCAAAGCATCCAGTCTCTTCTTGCCAGCTGGGTTTTCTGGGTAGAAGGTAGATATCAGTTCACTGTTCCAAATTACAACTTACTCATTTTGAGATCTCTGGATGGCTCTGCTGGAAATTTTCTCTCTCAGAGCTTTGTTTGGAGAACATAGCATCTGTTACCCGCAAGCCTCATCATCTTGGGAATAGAAGGATACAGGCTAGAAAGAAGAGCCACACCTCTCTACATAGAAGTTTCTTCACATATCCTGCTGTCATCCTTGGTGTCTTGACCATTTATATCTACCTGGTAGATTTTTAAATTCTCCAAATGATTTCAGATGAACTATTTTGAAAATGTACATGGTTGGTTTGCGTCTTATTTTGGAATTTGCTCTCTCTCACTCTCTTCTAGTTCAGTGTTGTAAAATTGGAGAAGAGAGGCAAATCTAGACTCTTTGTATATACTTATTATAAGCCAAAACAGTGTATAGTGGGTCTGAATCCCACCTCATTATAAAAACACTACTTAAAACCATTTGTTTCAAGATTGCTGTGCTGTCCAACTCCAAAGGCATCATCCATATTGTAATCTGTGTGGAGGATAGCCTGGTGTTGTGCAAGTCTAAGGAGTAACTTCTACCTGCATTGGGCTCAACTCACCCATATAATCTATCTAATCTTTCTAGTTGTTATTGTCAGTTTGATCCCAGAAAGAAAGATCTTAAAATAATATAATGCAGATATACTTTACTAGTTAAGCTAAGTTCTTGCTCAGTTGTAAGAAGGTGTCATAAGTATCTAATGCAGCTATAACAGAAACACAAGTGAATGGCTTCAACAAATGGAAATTTATTCTCTCACCATTTGGAGAGATGTCCAAATTCAGAGCACTGGCTTTGGAGAAAGGTCCTTGTCTCCTTTCAGTGGGTCCAGCATTCTTTGGAGATCTCCAAGTGTCTTGGCATCAATCTTCCTCTGGATCTAGGAGCTTCACACTGCAGGGACCCCAGGTCCAAATAACACACTCAACTCCTGGTTCTTCTTTCTTGGTGGCAATGGGTCCCACCTTCTCTGCTCATATCTCTTCTTTTGTCTCTTCTAAGATAAAAGGTGTTGCATACCACACCTTTGAGTATCTCCTATACATCAATCAGGGTCCTGTATCCAACCTTTAATCCTCTTACTGGTTTATCACATCAGATTACATCATGGGGAATCCTCATATAATAGCCAAGCCACTGATAACCATGGTCCAGTCAAGCTGACACATACTTTGAGGGGACATAATTCAATCCATGATAAAAGATATCTGGTGATATTTTTGGTTCAAAATATGAAGATTGTCTCAGGGACAATAATTTGAGGAGCTTACCCATCCTTTAAGGAGCTCTGGTAGTGTAGTGGTTACAAATCAGGCTGATAATCTCACGGTCAGCAGTTCAAAACTACCAACTGTTCTGTGGGAGAAAGATGAGGCTTTCTGCTCCAGTAAAGATTTACAGCCTCAGAAACCCTATGCAGGGTCGTTCTGAGTCGGAGCCATCTCCACGGCACACCACCACCAACACTAACTATCCTTATGATTCCAGAAAGTCTAGATTCCATGATGACTTGAAATTCTGTTCTGTATTTTCTCCCTTTTGTTAAGGATTCTTCTACAGTATCATTGATCAGTATGTTTAGTAATTGCAATAATGGCCTCATCTAGTTCTTTTGGTCTCATGGAGGCATTCCTTATCTTATAGTTTTATGAGTGAAATACATATCATGCCTCTGATAGCTCATAGCGTTTAGAGCCTGGTACATGTATAATAAATCTTTATCAAGTAGTGTATTCTGTTAACTGACACCTGATAATATTAAATGTTTTAACAATATTTTTTTTTAATATTCAGATTTTTTAGACAGTATTCAGAATAACTGGATATTTCCCTTGTTGTTGTTGTTGTTGTTGTCAGGAGCCATCGAGTCAGAACCGACTCAAAGCGACCACATGCACAGCAGAACGAAACAATGTCCGATCCTGGGCCAACCTCACTAC
>NW_006408640.1:1523138-1530154 GCF_000296735.1 Chrysochloris asiatica | reverse complement strand
TCTTTGTTTTGTAGCTCATCTGAAACCTGTCCACCATGGGTGACCCTGCTGGTTATTCAAAACACCAGTGGCATCGCCCTCAGAATCACAGCAACTCAAACCACCACAGCATGACAGACAGACGAATTTCCCTAAGACTGAACAAAATGGCCATGCTTCTACACATTAGCTATGGGAGAACTTCTTGAACTGATAGACATCTCCCCTGATGGATGAATTCATGTGAAACCTAAAACCACATGTTCAAATTGAAGTCATTCTTTCCTTAAACTTGCTCCCTACTCAGCATTTTCTATCTCATTTGATAGTAGGAGGGCAGTCAGTTCTTTACTTTTTCTCCTATGTCATCATCCCCATGCCCATCAGTCAGCAAACCCCTGGTGACTATGTAGTTCTTCTTCCTCTGTCCCAGTCAGACTCTTACACTCCCCTCCTGAGAGATTGCAGCAGCCTATAATTTGGTCTAACCCCATTAATATCCCTAGTCTAATCCCATTAATAAACCCTCATTGTTCAATTATACATATCTAAATTAAATACAAATTTTACCTTAATAGTTCCCAATGTAAACCACTTCAACAGCTCCCTGTATTCCTCAGAAAGGATTTGCTGTGATACAGCATAGTTCTGTAGAAGGGATCCCTGAGATGTAACATAGTTCTGCAGAAGGGATGGCTGTGGCATAGCATGGTTCTACAGAAAGGATCCCTATGCCATAGCATGCTTCTGCAGATGGTACCTCTTTGACGTGGCATGGTTTTAGATAATGTATAGCTGTGACTTAGAATGGTGCACCCAGATGCTCCTCCAGCATTACCTTCTGCTGTTCTTTACTACATTCTACTTTGAAATTTCTAATAGTTTGTGATTACCTACTACTAGTCTGCTATTTCATACTTTCCTGCCTTTCCTCCTGCATCTTTCCCCTGACATTCTCCATCATTCTAGGCTAGGTTCACCTGAGATATCAGCTCTTTCAGGCAGTGGTTCCTGAGCCACCCAATTAGACTAAGAGCCCTTCTAGGGGTGCTGGTGGCAACATGTTCACATCTATAGTTTGACCATTGGTACATTAAATTGGCATTATTGGGTTTAAAGCTGTCTACCACACAGGACAGTATGACCCTGGTGAATAGACCATGACCCATGTACCTTAGCCTCCAGCACCTAAGGCAAAGCTGTGCAAATGCTAGAATCTCAATCAGTCTTTGTAAAACTAAGCTTAACTGAATAATTCAAGTCATCATGTTTTCTGGATGACATGCTGTTAGTATTTTGTCTATATTTCTTAATTTTATGTTTTCAGGTGTCTCTATTCAACTATGTATTTTTGATTTCTTGGGCTTTTGCTCTGCCATATGACAAGCTGCGCCGTCTGGCTTCAAGTGTCTGCACTGTCTGGACATGTGTGATCATTGTCTGCAAAATGTTGTACCAGCTCCAAACCATTAAACCTGAAAATTTTTCTGTGAACTGTACCTTGGTGAGTCTCAAATATGCAGGAATCTTCCCGCTTGCCCTTAGGGAAGTGAGACAAAGCCTTGGGGAGCTTGCATCCCCAAGCACATTTTGTCCATTTTTAAGTCACCTCACTGAATAGATCCAGTCCTTGTGTGCTTGCCCAAAATTCCTTTCCATGTTGGGATTTTCCCTTGGAATGGGTCTGCCCCTCCCTAGTGTCACTTTGCTGAAAGTTGAAGGAAAGCAGTCTATATTCTACTAATCTGTGTAGCCATTTTACTCCATTATGTCTTCTTTTCAGCCAAATGAAAATCAGACGAACATAGACTTCAACCAGTTGAACACATCTATACTTTACAACTCTTCCATCGACCCCACAGAGTGGGTCGGCCTGAGGAAGTCTTCCCCCTTGCTCGTCTACCTGAGGGTAACTGCTTCATTGTACTACACTGATAGTGGGTCCTCAATACAATTGTAGTATGTAATTCTTTCTTTGAGACTGAATATCAGACTGATATGAAACCTGATCTTATGTAGCATTTGGAATTATGTTCCAAACAAATGACTAAATATTAAAATCAGTATTGCATTATGCTAAAAGAAATTGATCAAGTAGTTGAAAACTTGTTAAATAAGTATGACAAATGCATTCACTGAAACATTATGAGTATGGTGGTGTGGTGGTGGTTATGTGCTGTGGAGTCGGTTCCAACTCATAGTGACCCTGTACAGGATTCTGAGGCTGGAAATCTTTACAGGAGCAAAAAGCTTCATCTTTCTCCCATGGAACAGTTGGTAGTTTCAAACTGCTGACCTTGCGGTTCACAGCCTGATTCATAACCACTATACTACCAGACCTCCTTATTACAAGTATATAACCAATAAAAGATTGAGGTACTGAACAAATATGGGAAGACAAATGGTACTACAGCCACAAACATACATAGGTTTCACAGAGGATCTTTCTACATATGTATTTATATACATTGCAAAATGTGTCCTAAAAGATAGTAGAACACCCAGGGGACAACGTTATGAAAACTCTTAGTCATAACCAAACACTTTGAGGAAATGAGTTGCTGGCCTTGGGGACTCAGGCTCATATTTTCAGGAGATAACAAGGCCAATTGACATAGTCCACAAAGACTTTGTTTTACATCCTTCTTGGGTGAGTAGCAGCTGGAATCTTAAAAGCTGGTGAGTAAAGTCTGAATTACTGAGCTTGAAGAGATATCTCTCAATGTTCACTTGCTAGGGGAACAATCAGAAAAAAAAGTTCAAAAAAATTTGAAGATTTATGTAGGACATTATCAGGAAGAACAACCTACTTGTAATTGAAATTCCAGAACAGGAAGAGACAGAAAAAAAAAACAACAAAAAAAAACCCATAAAGATTATTTATAAGGATGGTTGGAATAAAACTTCCCTAGCATCTTGAAAGAGAAGAAGATAGCCACTCAAGGAATTAAATGAACTCCAAACAGTAGACATAAGCACTATATCACAAGGTTGGTTGAACCACAAGGTCTTTGGTTCAAACCCACCAGACACTCCTTGGAAACCCTATACAGGGTCGCTATGAGTCAGAACCAACTTGACAGCACTTAACAACAACAACAATAAGACTAAGCTTTGGTTTCTTAGCAGAAAACATGCAGGCAAGGAGATAATGGAATGAAAAGCTTGCCAACCAAAAATAATACACCCGGAAAAAATTGTCCATCAAATATTATGGTGAAATTATATCATTTTCAGATAAGCAGAAATTAAAAGATTTTGTGAAAAACCAGACCATTTTACGAAAAATACTAATGGGAGTTCTTTGGATAGATAACCAACAATAGCAGACAACCAAAGACTAACATGCATGACAGTATCACCTGAAAGAACGACCCAGATATTTGCTGTTGTTAAGTACCTTCAACTCATAGTGACCCCGTATATGGTTTCCAAAGAACAGCTGGTGAGTTTGAACCACCAGCCTTGTAGATCAAACCAACCTTGCAGTCCATAAAAAACAGATATACAAGACTAAATTTAGAGAATCAGAGATACTGTTGCAACAACAACAAAAATAAAGTAAAAAGAGGAAATAATGTAGTATTAAAACTTTGAAATCCAAGTCCTCACTCTTTAATCCTATCAACCTCCCCAAACACACACAGAAATACACAATTTTAAAAAGAGAACCTTGTGAGTGGCCATCTATTGGTCTTTCCCTAACTGGAAAGTAAAGAAAAGCAAAGACACTTGGAAACACTTGTTCAAAGGATTAATGGATCACACGAACCTTGACCTCTACAACCTGAAACCAGAAAAACTAGATGGTGCTTGGCTATCATTGCTGACTACCCTGAAAGGCCCTGGATGGTTGTTGGTTGTTAATGTGCCGTGGAGTCAGTTCCGACTCATAGCAACCCTGTACAGGGTTTCTGAGGCTGGAAATCTTTACGGGAGCAGAAAGCCTCATCTTTCTCCCACGGAACAGCTGGTAGTTTCGAATTGCTGACCTGGAGGTTCACAGCCCAATTCATAACCACTATGCTACCCAGAGCTCCTTAAGGCCCTGGATAGAGTGGGAGAAAAATGTAAAACAAAATTCAAAATCATAAAAAGACCAGGCTCACTGGTGAGAATATGACTGATGTAATGCTTGAGAGTATGGTCTTTTATCACCCTTTTGGTCTGAAACTGAACTCACCCCCTTGGTTCAGTTTTCATCCAAACAATAGACAGGTCTATAAAGTGAACAATAACACTAGGAAAGTGTAAACACCTTAGTACAATCAACCAATCAAGTATAAAAAGGCAGTATTTGCCCAAGACAAACTCAGAAGACAGGAAAGGATAGGAAAGAAGGAAGAATAAAAATGGGAGACACAGAGAAGTGGGATGACTGAAGTTACATTGTGGAGATTGATTCTATCAATGAAACAAAATGTGAGTAAATTGTTGAGAGGAAAACTGATTTGCTCTGTAAACCTTCCAACTAAATCACAATAAAAGGTAAAAAAAAAAAAAATTAGGCATATTGATCTGTCAAACATTGAAAAAGGTTCTAAACACATTACTTAAAAAATTTTTATTTCAAGGCACTACGTATAATGTGATTTCTGCTAGGCACAAACAAAAAATATTAAATATACCAAAAGGTCAACCGGGATTACTTCTGAAAAGTGGATTTAGAATTACAGGAAAGTTTGCCATCCAAATTTAGAATCTGTATCATTCTAATAATGAGCATATACAAGGGTAAGTCGAAAAGTATTGCAACAAAAATCATTACAACCCTTATTAAATAAAAACATCAGAATGTGAAGCTATTGTCTCCCCACATTTCCTACAGCTAGGTCTATACACTTGTGAAGACTTTCTATCTTAAGCCCTTCACGTAAGAATTCTGTCCTCTTTGATTTACTCCATGTGAAAACTGCAATTCTAGCATTTTCAAATGATTTCAATCATGTTCCTTTTAAATGTTCTTTGAGTTTGGAGAACAAAAAGAAATCTGAAAGTGCAAGATCAAAGCTGTAGGGTAGATGGGGTAAGATTTCCCAATGAATTATCTTAGGACAGCCCTAGAAAAATAAGATGCATTGTCATGATGGGAAAAATTTACTTGACAGTTTTCCTGGCCTTCCCTGAAAATGCAGTTTTCAGTTTCCTTAGAACTTCTTCCTAATAAGCCCCCATGATAGTCCTATGTCCTTCAAGAAAATTTATCTTGATTGCCCCTTTGGAAACAGTCACCATAATCTTCTGAGCTGACCTTTCTGCCTTGAATTTAACTGGCCTAGCAAATCCCCTTAGAAATTGCTGTTTTGATTGGATCTTTTTTTTTTTTAAGGCACCATCCTGGTGTGGTGCTGTGGGTTAATATGCTGGACTGCAAAGTAGGTTTCAACTGCAAGGTCAGTGGTTCAAACTCTGAGTGGTTCAAATTCTGAGGATGCTCCTCAGAAACCCAACTCAATGACAATTAACAACAACAACAACAATGGTACTAAGGAGTCCTGTTGGATAAGCACTGCACTGCTAACCACAAGGTTGGCAGTTCAAACCCACCAGCCATTCATCTGAAACCTTCTGCAGGGTCACTGTGAGTCTAAACCAACTCAAAGCCTTTTGACAACAGCAACATTAAGACAAGTGTATTACTGAGAGCACTAGTCTGCAGCCAACTACTGATCACAGATACATGTTTAAATACATTTTGTTTAGGACAAACAAATGTATGTATGTACTAGAACCCTAGTGGTAGTAGTAAACCACCGAGGTGGTTCTGACTCACAGTGGCCGTGTGTAGGGTTTCCAGGTCTGTAAACCTTTAAAGGAACAGAAAGCCTCATTTGTCTCCCTCAGAGCAACAGGTAGATTCAAACTACTGACCTTGTAGTTAGCAGCCTAATTTGTAATCCACCACACTACCAAGGCTCTTTGATGGTTGTTGGTGGTTAAGTGCCGTGGAATCGGTTCCAACTCATAGTGACCCCATACAGGTATCCAAGGCTGTAAATCTTTATGGGAGCAGACTGCCTCCTCTTTCTCCCGCAGAATAGCTGGTAATTTCCAACTGCTGACCTTGAGGTTTGCAGCCCAAATGCATCAACATCGATATCTTAGGCATTAGTGAGCTGAATGGTTTTGGCCATTTTGAATCTGAAAACCACATGGTTTACTAGGCAGGGAATGACAAAATGAAAAGGAATGGTGTTGCATTCATCGTCAAAGAGAACATATCCAGATCAGTCATAAGGTACAATGCTGTAAATGATAGCATAATATCCATGTGCCTACAGGGAAGCCCAGTTAATACCATTATTATTCAAATTTATGCACTAACCAATAAAGCCAGTGAGGATTAAATAGAAGAATTCTACCAACTTCTTCAATCTAAAATCAATCAAACATGAAATCAAGATGTATTGCTCATTACTGGTGATTGGAATGCAAAGAGGAAGGACCAGTAGTTGGAAAATTTGGCCTTGGTGATAGAAATGATGCTGGAGAAAGAATGATAGATTTCTGCAAAACAAATGATTTGTTTATTTCAAATACCTTCTTTAGACAGCATAACAGAAGACTATACACATGGACCTCGCCAGATGGAACACATAGAAATCAAATTGACCACATCTGTGGAAAGAGAAGATGGAAAAGCACCATATTATCAGTGAAAATAAGGCCAGGGGCAGACTGTGGAACAGACCATCAATTACTGATATGCAAATTCAAATTGAAGCTGAAGAAAATGAAAACAAGTCCACGAGAACCAATATGTGACCTTGAATTTATCTCACCTGAATTTACAGATCATCTGAAGAACAGATTTAATACATTAAACTCTAAAGACCGAAGACCAGAAGGGTTGTGGGATGACATCAAGAACATCATACGTGAAGAGAGCAAAAAGTCATTAAGAAGACAAGAAAGAAGGAAAAGGTCAAGATGGATGTCAGAAGAGACTCTAAAACTTGCTCTCCAGCGAAGAGATGCTAAAGCAAATGGAAGAATTGAAGAGGTCCAAGAGCTTTACAGAAAATTTCAAAGATCAG
>NW_006408640.1:1508684-1521554 GCF_000296735.1 Chrysochloris asiatica | reverse complement strand
TGGAGGGTCAGAGAAAAAGAGGAAGACCCCCAACGAGATGGATCGGCCAGGTGGCATCATTGATGGACTCAAGTGTGTCAGCGGTAGTGAGGTTGGCCCAGGATTGGACATTGTTTTGTTCTGCTGTGCATGGGGTCACTCTGGGTTGGTTCCAACTCGTTGGCACCTGAAAACAACAACATGTACCAGAGCTCCTTAAGGCTCTTTGTTGTTGTTGTTGTTAAGTGCCGTTGATTCAATTCCGAACCATAGCAACCCTGTATAGGGTTTCCAAGGAGCAACTGGTGAGCTTGAACCACCGACTTGCAGTTCAAACAACTTGCAGTCTGACGCATTAGCCCACAGCGTCACACCAGGACTCCTAAGGCTCTTCAGAACCCTAGTAATAATTCTTAGCCCTACTATTATTTTGTTGTTTTTAAGTGTCATCAAGTCAGTTCTGATCATCAAAAAACAATATTCTTCAGATTTTTTCAAATTTGACTTTGATGAATTCTCTGACCAATAATATTACACTGACAATACACTTAAAAACAAAACCTTTATACTTAACACTTGGACTTAAGTGGATTAAGCATGCCATTTCCTTTGACTGTATAGCTTTCTAGTTTTTCCTTATAAAGACATAAGGGGATATTATACGGTTAAATCAAATTGATAACTGAAAAAGATGATGTGTCTGGCAAAAAATAAGGGTCCAATAAATGGTAAAGTTTTTATTACATATTTTACTGTTGACACTATTATTTTTTCATTCCTATCATCCTTTTCAACTTGATTCTCTTTCTTACCAGATCTTGGAGACATTATAACATTGCCCCTCTAGTTTACATCCCACTCCTCCAGCTAGTCTTGTTCCCAGAAGTTTCCTGCATTAATTTATGCTTCTCCAGGCAAACAAGATTGGGCCACCTTCATAAGATAACAAGGAAGTGTAGTATGTAATTCTTCAGAAAGGGAAATAAGCAGGGGCAGTCTTTTGTCTAGAGATTCTAGATCCTATTATTGTAGAAATCAGTGTTATTAACATAATGGCAATAATTCTACTCTTGTTATAATAACACAGGGGAAATAGTTTAATACCATAACTATATCTTGTAGAAGTAGAATTTTATCCTTTTAGACATCAAGAATTAAATAAAGTGATTTATTATAGGAATTGCTTAAAAGTAACAAACCATAAAGCATTTGACTTTACACAGTTGTGTTTTCTTGGTTTTTAGAATAATCTTTTGATGCTAGCTATTTTGGCCTTCGAAGTGACAATTTATCGACATCAGGAGTACTATAGAGGTCGAAACAATCTTACAGCCCCTGTGTCTAAAACCATCTTTCATGATATTACGAGACTACACCTAGATGATGGAATTATTAATTGTGCCAAATATTTCATAAATTACTTCTTCTACAAATTTGGATTGGAGGTGAGTTTCTTTGCTAGTGTATTTTATTTATCTTTTCTGTGAAATTCAAATAAGTACATTTGGTCAGCTGATCACTGTAGCTTCATTGCACATCTTCAGACCATTTGATTGGCAAACCTTTGGATTGACAGAAGTCATTTATACTGTGTAGTTAACCTGTCCAAGTTTTCCAAGCCCAGGTCTCAAAGCTACCCTACAGTGCACTAGTAAATTGACTTCTGTAGGATAAGCACTGGACTGGACCACAAGCTTGGTTTGAACTGCAAGGTTGACAATTCAAACCTACCAGCCCCACCTCAGAAACCCTATACAGGGTCACAATGAGTCCAAACTGAAAAACTGACTCAAGGGCCCTTAACCACAACAATAACAACAGATCTCTATAGTCATAGAATTCATGAACAAAAGTTGTTAGACTGACTTCTTTTTTTTATCATTGTTATTGTTGCTAAGTGTAGGCAGTTGATTCTGACTCACAACAATCCTGTATAGGGTTTCTGAGGAGCAGTGGATTTGAACTGCTGACGTTGTGGTTAACAATCTAGTACTTATCCTACAGCACTACACTTCTTTTGGTTTTATGAATTCTGAAAGTGCTACCTCTACACAAAATGAACTGATTGAATCTAAAATAGTTGGGTGCCTGTTCCTTACTAAATGAATTTGAAATAACTAGGCTCATGAAAGTGGTTATTATTAACTACTGTAATACAGTGAGTTTTTCTTTTGAGAATAGTTTGAACAGTATTTCTGTCTTCACATTAAAAGACATCAAGAAGAAGTAAGGCATTATGAAAAAGGTATGAGGCTGTAGGATATGCACTGGACTGTTAACCTGAAAGTCAGCAGTTCAAACCCACCAGTTGCTCCTCAGAAAGTCTATACAGGAGTGCTACGAGTCAGAACTGACTTGATGGCACTTAACAGTAATAACAACAACCCTTAGAAAGGCAGGGCTTCTGCTCTCTATACAGGGGCACACCCTGACACCATTCTCCTTCCCTATAAAGCCAATCTTTTGCCTTTTTTCATCCTCACACAGACCTGTTTCCTAATGTCAGTTAATGTAATCGGCCAGAGAATGGATTTCTACGCCATGGTCCATGCCTGCTGGCTGATTGCTGTCTTGTATCGGCGAAGAAGAAAAGCCATTGCTGAGGTCTGGCCCAAGTACTGCTGTTTTCTGGCGTGCATCATCACATTTCAGTATTTCATCTGTATTGGCATCCCACCTGCTCCCTGCAGAGGTGAACCTGCCTTCCCCAATACCTGTTTGCTTCCATAATTCATTATGAAGTAGACATTAGGAAGAAGAGGAGAGGAGAATAACACTGATTCACTGCCTCCACTTCCCTCCATGCAGATTACCCATGGCGGTTCAAGGGTGCCAACTTCAACAACAACATCATCAAATGGCTCTACTTCCCAGATTTCATTGTGCGGCCCAACCCTATGTTTCTCATTTGTAAGTGCTTCAATCACAGGGCCGTGGAATATTGGTCTTTGGTTTTATATTTGCTAATTATTTTTCAAATGTTATGCGTTAGTATCTTGCTTCCTCCACTGAAATTCTATTCCCATACAAAGTTATCTTAATGCATTATTATCACTAGTTGATACAACTGCAAAATTAATAAACACTGGGAATACCATAATCTTCATTTTCATGATACCATCTTCACAGACACTTCAGAACACAAACTAGAGGGAACCTTATATTTTGCTAGCCAGCTGTTTCTGGCTGTTGCTACAGACAGACAAAACCTAACTGCATGACTTTGTAACTGGGAAGATGTGACCCAAACAAATGTCAAGACCTCTGGAGCTGGGCTAAAGAGTTCTGGTGGCATGGTGTGTAAAGCATTGGGCTGCTAACTTAAAGAAGGCAGTTCAAACCTATCAAATGTTCTGCTCCTATGAAGACTGACAGTCTGGAAACCAAAAGGAGCAGTTCTGCTCTATCCCATGAGTCAGAATCAACTTGATGGCGGTGGGTTTGCAGATGAGATGCAACTTCAAACCCTTTCAAGGGCAAGGATGATGAACTGAATGTTTGGCACAGCTCCACCTAAGATGAAAGAAAGCTCTGTCCCAAGGCCTTCAGATTTCTCATTTAAAACCACCAAGCAATGACACTGTAGTGATGAAACCTAAGGCTTAGTACTCCAGGGTCCAGACTAGTTTAGTCTCTGTTTCCTGAGCAGTTAGCTCTGAGGGAAGCTCTGTAGGACTTCTCCTCTGTACCTACACAACTGGCTTTTATGCATCTGGGAGCAGCCTCAATTATAAATGCAAAGGGAGACGTGTCTGCGTCTATTCCATGTGAAAAGTAAAATTTAAATGACATTTTATTTGCATTTTTCTTTAAAAAGTTTATTGTGTTGTTGTTGTTAAGTGCCTTTGATTCGGTTCTGACTCACGGTGACCCTGAATAGAGTTTCCAAGGAGCGACTGGTGGGTTTGAACCACTGACCTTGTGTTTTAAATCAACCTTTGGGTCGAGTACTTATCGTACAGTGCCACACCAGGACTAAAAACTTTAATGAGAGAAAATGCAAATAAAAATTATCAGATGAGAGCATAATATAGACTAGTAATTAGTATCTAATATTTTCACTCAATAACAAGCAGACAAAAATCCAGATATTCATCCATTGAAAGCCCTTCTTTGTCCTCCAGGTCAGGAAGAAGTGACTTGGTCCTAATATCGAAATACAAGATAAACTGTACGATAAGCTTTTGGGGAAAAGCTCACTTAAGAGTTGAGGAATAGCTCCTACAATGCAATGACTCTTATATTAAGTAGTCCCCCCAAAAGAGAACAGAATATGATTATCTTATTTTTGACTTGCCAGATGACTTCATGCTGCTTCTGTGTGCCTCCCTACAACGACAGATATTTGAGGATGAAAATAAGGCTGCGGTACGCATCATGGCAGGTGACAATGTAGAGATTTGCATGAATCTCGATGCAGCTTCATTTAGCCAACATAACCCAGTACCAGACTTCATTCACTGCAGGTAACAATAACTTTACATTTTTCATGAGCTTGTGGCTATGTACGTTTCCCTTATATTATACCCCATTTACAATTCTCTTTCTGCTATACTTGGCGTATTAGATTCCTGATGCTGTCATAAGAAAAAATACCACATGTGGCGGTTTTAAAGAACAGATGCATATTTGCTCATAGTTCTGGAGGCTGAAAGTCCAAATCACTGTGGTTGTTGCTGTTGTTATTGATAAGTGTCGTGGAGTTGTTTCAACTCATAGCAACTCTGTATAGGGTTTCTGAGGAGCAACTGGTGGCAGTTCAAATTGCCGACCTTATAGACTGGGGTCCAGGGCTGATCCTACAGTGCTACACCAGGAGCCCAGTCACTTGTGGTATGATCTCATTAATGTGACAGAAGAAAATCGCTGTCTCCAGTCAGAGTCTCTTTACAGGTACAGGTATTAGATTTCCACATTGATTTTTTTTTTAATGTTTTATTGTGAATTATGTGATTGTTTACATGGCAGAACATTAGCTTTACATTCATCCTATCGTATATCATTTCATTGCCATGGTTACAATTCCCTCCAGGCATCATCAACCAACCAAAGAGTATACACTGCAAGCCTGCCCCCTGGTTGTCAGCGCACAGCCCCTCTCCCTCTCTGGGTCTAAAGTCCCTAGCTGCTCCATCACTCCACCCCATTGTCTCTGCCTACACCTGCTGGTGTCACTGCTTCTCTGGGTAGGGTCCTGCTCGCCACCCTTCTCCCTTGATGGTTCCAGGGACCTAGTCTCCTGGACTGCATAGTCAATCACTCCCCTCCTTTTGCTACAAAATGTCCACCTTTACAGTTCCAACCCTTGCAGTCAGTCCTGATAACAATTATTCACTATTGTATCCAAGAGATCTATCCCCATCTCCTTTCATCAGTCTCGCCCAGACAAATTGGATACTACTCAGTGGAGATTCTACCTTCCTCCACACCCTCTGGATCTAGGCTCCCTCTTGAAAGCTTGTAAACCAGTCATTTCTTGCCTTTGTAGCTCCCCCATTTCGGGTAGCCAATGTACAAGTTGCCCATCTCTGTCTATTCTGTGTATGGAGGGGGTGGGAGTGATCCCCACTGTAAAGATTTGTTCCCTCTTTTGAGCTACTGCATCCATATCCACATTGATTTTTTGAGTAGCACAATTTGATCCATAGTACATGAGAAACAGGTCATCTAAAGTGTACACAGTGAGGTGAATAGGTGTGGGACAATGTGGCTTCCCCATACCTAGAAGCTGAGCTGCAGAATTATACATCAGCTTCTGCTTTTGTCAGCATTTACCAGCCTTTTCTTGCCTTAGTTTTCCTTTTTGTACAGAAAACTGACTTGTGCCAATAGCACAACTTCCCAGTCATTGTTCCTCAATGGAGGTTCTCCACTCTAAGTATTCAGGGGTGCTGAGCAGGAGCTTGGTGCCCTTGGCCTTTTCCCAAGCTAAGGCCCTCAGTGCCAGGCTTCTTTGTGAATATTCTTAGACTCCTTTCTATTTGCTTCTCCCCTCTGGTCTATAGCTTACCTTTGCAGCCTGGCCATCCTCTCCACCGAGTTTGTATTTAAGCCAGGTTAAATGTCTTGCTGTGCATTTCTTCTCTACTCCTTCTTAGAGAGTATGTCCTTCCTAGTCAGATCTTATTCATCCTTCCAAGACATGAAAAATCAACTCAATAACTAACTTTATAAGTCTGTTAAAGTTGGCTTGACATATTCAGTCTCCTTTACTAGCTGTGTGACTTCAAACTAATCACTTAACTTCCCTAATACTCACTTATAAGTATCTACACTAGGGGCTTGATGACGGATAGGGTAGTGGTGCAGTGAAGATCTCCTTCAGCAATACCACAGAATACCAGACAAAGCAGTTTCGGGGCAGAGCTTCAAAACTCTGAACCACATATCTAGGAATATTTTTAAAGTTTGAAGGCTTATAGCTAGTGGAACTTGTAGTGGAAGTAAGAAATCTCATACTTTAGAATCTGCCAGGCTCTACAGCCCAGAGCCCATAACTTGGGCAAGATCAAATGGCAAAATCAAGTGGGGGAGCAAGCAGATCCACCAGGGAATAATGCCACGGGAGCCT
Source organism: Chrysochloris asiatica (assembly GCF_000296735.1). NCBI lineage: Eukaryota > Metazoa > Chordata > Mammalia > Afrosoricida > Chrysochloridae > Chrysochloris > Chrysochloris asiatica. The sequence goes on along the minus strand of NW_006408640.1, from coordinate 1,515,004 downwards.
TGGAGCAACAGTGGACAAAATAGTTTGTCAGGTTAGCTTTGTTCTGATTTTTTTTTTTTTCCTTTGTATCTGTTCATTGGCCCCCCACTGTTTGTGCACCTCCATTCTGGTGACTAGAGGGGGTGCCCGAGTGAGTAGACACCTCCCACCCCCACCACTTGTGGGTTCTTCTGCCATGCATGTGCACAGATACTCTCAGCATTTAAAGAGACAGGCAGCTCAACAGCCAGCCCTGAACTGTTTATTAATAGGGAAAAGGCCAGAACAAGGGGTATAGAGAGGGAAAGAGTTTTTTCTTTAAAAAAAAAAAAAAAGGCTGAAAATTAAATAGTGAGGTACAGCATGACAACCAACAGTGGCATCTTAAAATTTATCAGGCAGCCTTTAAGGCAAGAAGCTGAAAGAGTATATTAAAATCATACTCATATTAGGCTACACATCCTTTTTTCCCCCTTCTCTCCCTCTTGTCCTTTTTTTGTGATTATAGACTACAGTATCCATTCTAGTTTTTTTGTTGTTGTTTTTTGGTGCTTTTTTTTTTCTTTTTTCTTATTTTTTTGCTGTTGCTGTTTTGTTGCTTTTTGTTCCCCCTTTTACCTTTCGGGGACTCTTTCTCACCCTCTACTACCCAAGAAGAGACAGCAAGTGCTGTCATATAGTCAAGCTACAATCACACCGTATAATACCAACTACCATACACCAAGGAGGCAGACAACACTTGCGAAAGTTACTCTGAGTTAAGCAATAAGAAGAGTGAAAAGGGAAGCCCACATCCTGATCACATCTACCTGGAGGCAATCAGAAAGCATAAAAATTACCAAAACACACATTCAATTAAGTATTAAGGCCCACATATAAACACTAAGCATGTCCAAGAAAAAAAAGCAGATGACCATATCAGCACATGTCCAGAAACAAGATAAAATGTCTGAGACAAATGACCTAGAGGTAGACCTGGACTCCATTCTGGAAGGAGGGCAGGCATTGGAAATGCTTGAGAAGGAATAGAAAAATTATTATAAAATGTTTCAAAACACTTTACAATGGAGTTAAGAAAAATAAGGAAGAACTCAGGAAAGTGCTACAGGAACAATCAAATAAGATAGATACAGCATTAGCAACAATTCAAAACCTACAGAAATAGGTCCAAACAATCAATAATACAATATCAGAAATAGACAATACACTGAAAAGGCAAAGGAGTAGAATTGAAGAGATGGAAGCCAGAACTAATGATCTGGAAGACAAATCTCTCAATACCACTAAGGTAGAAGAGCAAACAGAAAAAAGGATTAAAAAATCTGAAGACGGTCTAAGATTCATGTTGGACAACATGAAGAGGAATAACTTAAGAATTCTCAGCATTTCAGAACAGGAAGAAGCACACAAATCCATAGAGGAAATCGTTGAAGAACTGCTGGAAGAAAATGTCTCTAACATCCTGAAAAGTGAAAAGATAAACATTCAAGAAACTCAACAAACCCCAGGAAGGATAGACCCCAAAAGAAAATCACCGAGACATATCATAATCAAGCGCTCCAAAATCATAGATAAGGAAACACTTCTAAAAGCAGCCAGGAAAAACAGACATGTCACATACAAAGGCAAGCAAGTCAGGTTAAGCTCGTATGTCTCAGCAGAAACCATGCAGGCAAGAAGGCAATGGGGAGACATATATAAAATCCTGAAAGGTAAAAAACTGCCAACCAAGAATCCTTTACCCAGCAAAGCTATCAATCAAATACGATGGTGTCATCAAAACATTCCAGGATAAACAGAAGCTAAGGGATTTTTACAAAGCCAACCCTGAACTATAAGTAGCTACACTAAAGTGCTACTGTGGTACTAAATAAGAAGTCACTTGTACATTCGTGACACATGAGTGCTCTGCCCAATGGTGGGTATTATCAGGATGCAAGCCACTGCTGATTCCCTGTGCCTGAAGTGAGCTAACTCCTGATCTCCCATAGTAGCTTATCTGTTTAGCATTCATCACATCCTACTTCAGATTGGTTCTTTAAGAATCTATCTTATGAAGACTCTATCTATACTCATGGAAAGAGAAAGGCTGTGTGCTAGTGGCTGGAGGCAGGCTTACAGAATGTGCCATTTGATTGTTTAAGTGATTAGATATTCCTGAGTATTTTTGTGTGCATCCTCCCCCAAAAAACCAACAAACAAATGAGGGAATAGAAGCAAATACTATTGAATGATGCACAAAAGGGATTGGAATCATTGCAATGAAACGATGAGTGTAAAACTGATGTTCTCCCATGTAAACTATCACTCAATTCACACAAAAAAAACTTTAAATAAATAAATTTAAAAAGAATCTATCCTATTTCTCTTCTAAGGTAAGAGCACCTTAGGGTGAGGTTCATTTCTAAAGTGTATTTATATTTGTCCCATTCTCCACCTTGTGATGTTTGGCCTTCAGTGCATGTATTATTGTTGGTGTCAGCTCTGTCCTAAGTGTATCACTGGCATGAAGCCACATTGCCCTAATAACAATGCTGTTTGTGTTATACCCTGCTTATAGATGAGAAAACTGAGGCACAGAGATGATACCTAAACAGTAGCACAGCAAGAATTTGATCAGACCGTAGTCTAACTCTAAAACTGGATGCTAAAGCACTTACCCCCTCGTCTTTCCAGAACATATAAGACATTTACAGTGAATTTTCTTTCAAATGACAAGTTGTACAGACTTGAAGATGTTTTTGCTGAGTAAAATATCATTGTTTGTTGTTGTTAAGTGCCATTGACTCAGTTCTGATTCACAGCAACCCTGTATAGAGAGTCCAAGGAGTGGCTGGTAAGTTTGAACTGCTGACCTTGTTGTTCAAATCAACCTTGCAGTCCTATACTTTATCCCACAGCACCACAAAAAACTGATATGGAGTCTTGGTGTGGCATTGTAGAATAAGTACTGGAGTGCATGCTAACCACAAGGTCAGCAGTTCAAATCTACCAGCCACTCCTTAGAAGCCCTGTACAGGGTTGCTATGGATCAAAACTGACTCCACACCACTTAACAACTGCAATATCACCAGCTACTCCTTGGAAACCCTATACAGGGTCGCTATGGGTCAGAATCGACTCAATAACAAAAACAACAATGATGCTGAACAGTTTTCAGTGGAGCTTCCAGACTAGGAAGAAAGACCTGTCATCTTCTTCTGAAAATCAGCCTATGAAAAACATTATGGATCACAAGGGTCCACACACTGTGAGTGGAGTTGCCATGAGTTGGGTGCTGGTTTGATGCCTGCTAACAACAACAGCATAAAGTACCAAAGAGGAATTTTGAGTTCTGATGTGGTACTGTAGGATAAGCACTGGACTGCCATCTGAAAGGTTGGTGGTTCGAATCTACCAGCCAGTCCTTGGAAATCCTATACAGGTTCACTATGAGTCAGTAATGACTTGATGACACTTAACAGCAACAATAAGTGGTAAGCATAATATGTTCCTGTTGGTGAGAATTTGGGACAAAACAAGATAATGACAAGTGTACATAATGCTTTCATTTTTGTCTCTTCACCTATTATTTAACATTTGAAAATTACCTTTGTCGCAGGCAACCTCAAGTAAACAATGAATACAGCACTTGGTATGATTGCCAAGGGCTTTCATACATAGTCTCAGATGGTATAAGCTTTTCTTCCTGGTTAAAGTGGAACCTCTTATTTTCTTTTTGTTGTTGTCATCTTTTCACTGTTTGTTTTTGCTTTCAGGTCTTACTTAGACATGTCCAAAGTGATTATCTTCAGCTACCTCTTCTGGTTTGTCCTCACTATCATCTTCATTACGGGAACAACCAGGATCAGCATATTCTGCATGGGTTACTTGGTGGCCTGTTTCTACTTCCTGCTATTTGGTGGTGATTTGCTGCTGAAACCCATCAAGAGCATCCTGCGCTATTGGGACTGGCTGATTGCATACAATGTTTTTGTGATCACAATGAAAAACATACTGTCAGTAAGTGGCTCCCCCTGAATAACACATTGTGGTTTTCATGTCAGCATAAACAGTCCATCAGTGGTTATAAAAGCACATCACAGTGCACTCTTAAAAGCCCCAAGTAATATGCTGCAAATTCAGAATTCAGCGAGCCATTTACTCTTCTGTTTTGCTACATTAACAGAATCCATTTTTGTTCATTTCTATCACCTCAAGGTCACATGACAAGAGAATATGCATTCATAGGAATAAACTCTAAAATATGTCTTATTCATTGAAGTCTTATTCCTGATAAGGAGCACTTTGTCATCATTGATAATTATACTGTGTGCTGTCAAGTGCTTGTTTTACGAGCTGAATCAGTCACTGAGTCTGCAAAATCGTTGTCACTTGGAGCACAGTTCTCTTCTCACACATACGGAGTTGCCATGAGGAGTTGTCTTGATGACAGCTGGATTTATGATTTAAATTTATATAGGGCCAGGCAAAACACATCTCCATCCCTTAACTGTTAAATAGATTTGTGCTGGGCGCAACAGTTTCCTAGACTTAGGAGATAACTCAAACTGCTTGCTAGTAATTCTAGACTCTTGTAAGTTTTTCTTTAAGCCACAAGGACACGATTTAAGTTATTTATTGCTTCAGGAAATGAAATAATAGACTGTCATAAGCTGAAGGAGTTCATACCTCTCTAACTAGCCCCAGTTTACAGTTCATCCCTGTTCTACTACTCCCAGAGTACAATTGATAATGCATTAAAGGAACGATGATGTAATGATTTCCTGCTTTTCCCCTTCCTAGCTATTCAAGGATGAGCTCACCAGGCAATTTAACTGTGAAAGCTTTTTTTTTTTTTTTTTTTTTGGCACGTGTATTACTGTGGATAGAGGTATGGAAAGCCAACTCTATGAAGTCATGAATATGTATTTGAATAATTCATTATGCTTACAACCACTGAAATGCTGATTTTCTAGTTAATACTAAAAGTAACTTTTATTAAGTACTTTTACCCCAACAATTTTTTTCTTTTTTGGGCAATATTGAGAACTATTGGAGAGGGTATAAGATAGGGCAACACACTACCAGTTTATTCAAAAAACAGTCTGATTTCAAGAGATCTGTTCCTTGAAGCTGACCTCTGCAACCACTCCTTGGAAATGTATGAATACCAAGAGTACTCAATCATTCATTCATGCCATAAGCCTATAATGCAGACATGTTACTTTCATGACATTGTTTTATATCTAGGAGATAAGTAGTACTCAGGTACTACCCTCTAGGAATTCACATTAAAAAAGGGAAGATAGATCTATTGATAAGTAATTATAATATAATCCATCAATACTAATATACTAATATTTTAGGAAAATAAATTTTGAAGAGTGCCTAAAATTGTACCTAAATAAGTTGGAAATAAGATTCATATAGAAGATTCCATTTGACCCCATCAGAGACTTAGAAAATAGATGAACAGATCTATTGTTGTTGTTACGTGCCATGGAGTCAGTTCCGATTCATAGCGACCCTGTACAGGGTTTCCAAGGCTGTAAATCTTTACGGGAGCAGAAGGCCTCATCTTTCTCCCATGGAATAGCTGGTAGTTTCAAACTGCTGACCCTGAAGTTAGCAGCCCAATTCATAACCACTACGCTACCAGAGCTCCTTTTATAGATCTATAGAGAGATTTTAAAAAGGAAGGAAATTCGAAACACAGAGAACAATAACACAGACATAGAATAATGAGGTGGGAATATTGATTTGAGAAGCATGTTCCTATTGTCTGGGAAACCTATACTAGGGTACTACTAGTTTGGGAACAAATCCTAATTATTCTTTTACCTCACATTTTCCCAAAATATATGCAATTTAGCCATCACTTTTATGCTGTTGCTTGTAATAATTAATATTTGATTTAACTCCTCTCTGGGAATTTAAATTTAACCCTGAAAAGCAAGATGATTCATTTACCTAGACAATTGGCAAAAGAAAATTTCAAAACACATTCTTTGACTTTGTTCCTATTCTAAGAATTGTACATTGTGGCTGTATTTTTTTTTTTTTTAATCTCGTGGAGAACATTGTAGGTTTGATTTTTACTTTTAAGAAAATAACTCCACTTGCGGAGCCTTGGCAATACATAAAACTATAGGTAGAAACCAGAACCACATCCAGATCTCCAGAGATGAGAAATCTCCACTTGAGAGAATGAGCAGACCAGCCTGGAGCGGCTAGAAGAATGAAAGATACCTCTTGAAAGAAAGACCTCCAGGAAAAATGGAGGAAGATGGGCTGTTACTACAAGAACAAACAAATCGCTTCCCTAGAAAACATCAAGGCAAGTGGCCAGGTCCTCTCAA
>NW_006408640.1:1479354-1508379 GCF_000296735.1 Chrysochloris asiatica | reverse complement strand
CCACGTGACCTGGACCGGATGACTGGATGATCGGTGCTCAACCAGGAGAGGAAAGAAGAGGGGAAAAAGAAAAAAAGAAAAAAGAAAAAAAAGAGTGAGCTGATACAGTCTGATGAACTTGACCTATACCTATGGAGCAGCGACTCAAAAGAGGGAACAAATCCTCATAGCAACAAACATTCACACACACCCCAACACACAGAGTGGACAGAGAAGGGTAGCTTGGACATTGGATACTCAAATGGGGAGGGGGGGGGACTACAAAGGCAAGAAGTGACTGGCTTACAAGCTTTCAAGAGGGAACCTGGTGCTAGGGAGCATGGCAGAAGGCAGAAGCTCCAGTAGGTACTATTCAATCTGTCTGGGTGTAGCTGATGAAAGGAGATACAGATGGGTAACTCGTGATACTGTAGTGATTAATGCTTATCAGAACGGATTATGAGGGTTGGAAATGCAAAGGTAGAAGTTTTGTAACAAGGAAGGGAGTGATTAATTCTCCAGGATAGGAGCGGACCGGGCCTCTGGGACCATCAACAGAGAAGAGCCGAGGGTGGGACCCTGCCCAGAGAAACAGAGATGCCTGAGATGGAGACAGTGATGATGACGTGGAGTGATGAAGCGACTGAGGAATTTGGACCCAGAGAGGGATAGGGACTGTGGGCTGAAAACTGGGGGGAGGAGGGAGAAGTGTAGGGGGCGGGTTTCTGGGATATACCCTTTGGGTAGTTGATGATGCATGGAGGGGATTGGAACCATGGCAGTGATATGATATACAATGGAATAAATGTAAAACTGAAGTTCCCCCATGTAAACTATCATATAATTCACAATAAAACATTTAAAAGAAAAAGAAAAGAACTCAACCAAAATCTAAGTCCTAGGGTTCAGTGTTCTGCTCAGCCATTTAGTACCCCAAAGTTCAGTTTGTTCCTATGATAATTTAAATTTTCCACTTTGGAAAGAAAATTGACTCCAAGTTTAGGAAGCTTTACACTAAGGGAGCTTCTTTTATTCATTTGGTTTCATTTCCCCCAGGAAATGATGGTGCTCCTGAGGTATCTAATGTGTGATCTCATAGTGATTACATTTTAAAATATGATTGGTGCTGTGACTTCTTGTATATGTTGGGTTTACAACACACAAAACTTTTTCCAGGGGGCAGAGTATCGGGATTGACTTCCTCCGCTGTTTTTCAGATTGGAGCATGTGGATACATTGAGAGCTTGGTTCACAATAGTTGCTGGTTGATCCAGGCATTCAGCTTGGCCTGCACAGTCAAAGGCTACAAAATGCGTAAGTATGAAAAGCAGAATTAGATATGGAAGGGGAGGAAAGGAAAGACAGTTGTATTGTTCTTGTCTTGAAATTAGACAAACAGCACATTAAAAAAAGAGAGATAAAAGTAAAAGTCAATCTTATCTCTAGATGAAGGCTATAGGACATTATGGAACTATCACCTATATTCTTGGTATTTGCCAGACCTGGCAGATCTGGAAATTAGGTGTGGTGCTACTTTACTACCTGAACTTCTTCATCTTTTTTTTTTTAACTGTGAATTGAGTGACGGTTTACCGAGAAGATCAGTTTTCCATTCAAAAATTCATTTACATTTTTGTTTCATGTCATTGATTGCAATTCCCACAACATAACATCATTCATCCCCCTTCACCCCTGTGGTTACTGTTTCCATTCCTATTTCTGTCCTTTTGAACTTTGACCTCGAGTACATGTTGGTCTTCTGATCTCAAATGGTTGGTTATTCTGAGGTGTTCATAATTCCCTAGTGTTATTGTTCCCCATATTGACCTGTCTGTTGTTTGACTGAAAATTGAGTCATGGGGTGAGTTCATTTTTAGACCTGAAGATTGTATAAGAGGCTCAGGGGTTCCATTAGTCTCTATCCAGCCAGTGTGCCTGGTCATTTTTATAATTTTGAGTTTTGTTCAACACTTTTCTCCCAATCTGTTCAGCACCTTCTAATGTTATCCCTTTCAGAGCAGTTGATAGTGGTAGCTTGGCAACATGTAGTTCTTTTATCCCCATGGTTGTGGAGATATTTTTGTGGTTCCATGGCCCACTGAACTAATCATTTCCATGCCTCTTCAATTCTCTCACTCCTCTTTCTTCCAGAATGAGAAAGACCAATTGTTGCACCTTAGATTTCCACTCATAAGCTTTTAAGATCCAAGTTGCTACTCACCAAAGTAGGATATAGAACATTGTCTTTATGGACTGTGTTATGCCAGTTGACCTTATCTCCCAAGACTGATCCCGAGCCTCGAAGCCCAGTGACTTCCTCCCTCAAGGTGTTAGGTTATGTCTAAGAAATTTCCTTGACTTTTCTCCCTGTATGCGCTACCATATTCATGGATATATTTACAGCATAGGTAAATACATGTGTACAGATATCCTCTGTTAAATGTATGTATGTTTGTGAATATACTCTTACTCATCATCCCACACCTGTTCAGCCTGCGTGTCTCTCCATGCATTCACTCATAGATCACTGTTACTGTAGTATATAGTAGTATTTACCTCTGTTGGCTTTAATTCTTGGACTCCTTCCAGTATCTACCCCTGCCTCCATCTTTTTTTTTTTTTTTTTGCAGAACTATTATTTATACTGTTTTCTCTTCCACCCAGATTAATATGTAACTGCCCACTAGCCAGAGCCTTGATAGTATAGTCAATTATGAGCTGTGCTGCTAATGGCAAAATCAATACTTTGAATCTACCAGTTCTTCCACAGAACCAATTATTTTGTCAGTTTGTTTACCGTTTTTGCCTAGTTTACGCTGTGTTTTCAGCTGTAGTTTTCTTGATCTTTCTCATTATCCATTGAAGTTGTCTAATTAGTATTCTTTTAAAATCCTTATCAGGTATTTCCAATACCATTTCTGGTATTATATTTTCTGACTCTGCACTAGGAATCCTGGTGTGGCCCTGTGTGATAGCACTGAACTACAAGGTCAGTTTGTACTACAAGGTCAGTGGTTCAAATTCACCAGCTGCTCCTTGGAAACCCTATACAGGGTCACTATGGGTCGGAACCAACTCAATGGCACTTAACAACAACAGCAGCATTCTGGCCACTTGTTTGAAGATCTGTCTTGTTTCTTTGTGTAAGCTGACGCTGTGGTGTCATTTATATTTAGTTGATGAGTATATATTGGTGTATTCTCAGGCACTCACTACCTGTGGATATAGTAGAGACCAGAAGTATGAACACAATTCTCTGTTCACTGCTTGTGTAGCACAGTTCAGGGCAGGTTCCTATATCTTCAGAAGCAGGGACACTATGCTAGGCACCCAACCCCAAGAAGAGCAGAGGCTGTGCGGGAAGGGGTGCCACTGGCCACTCACTTGGTGAGGGAGGGGACCAGCCACATCCCCAGCTACCTGGAAGGCATGGGAATGAAGGAGAATTGCACAACCTTGACATCACCTCCCAGCCACATCCTGTGCCCACAAGCCGCTATATCAACAGCAGCTCCCAAAAGCTCAAGATAGCTGCACCACGCCTTGCTGATCCATAGTCTGCCTGCTTTTCTTCTTTTTTCTCTCTCACTGCTCCTGTTCAGCTTCCTCTTCCAGTCAGCACTCAGTCTACCTCTCTGCCCTCTCCTCTGATGCTCAGGGTTCCAGGATCATCATCTGTATCTGTTTCACTCAGTCTCTTATGTCTTTGTTGCAGAGGGTCAGCTCAGTGCATCTGCTTACTCTGCCATGTTGTCCTAGACTCCTCTGCCCATTTTTCAGTTGAATTATTTGTCTTTTTATTATCAGGGTATTGAAGTTTTCTATACATTTTAGAGATTAGGCCCTTGTTCATTCTGTCATTGTCACTTTTTTTTCTTACAGTCTAAAGGTTCTCTTTTTTTTTTTTGGTGGAATCTTTTGATACACATAAGTGTTCTAGTTATCTAATTTGTTTTCTGCTGTTTGTATGTTTTTCATTTTGTTTGATCTGCCATGTTTTAGGGCCCTAAATTTACCCCTACATTTTATTTACTCATCTTTATAGTTTTAGTTTGTACATTTAGGTTTTTGATCTATCTTGAGTTCATTTTTGTATTCAGTGTCAGATATGGATCCTGTATCATTTTTCTGCAAATGGATATAGAATTTTGCCAGTAAAAGTTGTTAAAGTGACTACCTCTTCCCCATTTAATGAGTTTGGCTATTTGTCAAAGATCAGCTGTCCATAGGTGAATGAATTTACTTCCAGGCTCTCAGTTCTGTGTCACTGATCTGTATATCTGTCATTGTACCACTATCAAGCTATTTTAACTATCATGGCTTTGTAATATTTTTGAGATCAGGAAATGTGAGGCCTCCTACTTTGTTATTCTTCTTTAATAATGCTTTGCTTATCCAGGGTCTCTTTCCTTTCCATATAAATTTGGTAATAATTAGTTTATATATCTCTTTAAAGGGTGATGTTGGGATCTAGATTGGGATTGCATTATTTCTGTAGATTGCTTTGGGTAGTATTGACATTTTTGCAATGTTATCTTTCTATCCATGAGAATGGTATATTCTTCCATTTTTGTAAGTCTCTTTGGGTTTCTTGTAGTGTTTTATAGTTTTCTTTGTGTATAGGTCTTTTGTTTCTCCAGATAGATGTATTCTTACGTATTTCATCTTTTAGGTGTAAGTCTTTTTTGGTTTCTTGTAGTGTTTTGTATTTTTCTTTGTATAGGTATTTTGTTTCTCTGGTTAAATTTATTCCTGAGTATTTTATCTTTTAGGTGGATATTGTAAATGGTATTGTTTTCCTGATTTCCTATTCAAAGTTCTCTTTGTTAGTGTAAAGGTATTTGACTGATTTTTGTATGTTGATCTTATATACCCTTAATCTTATATATTCTTATTCTTTGCTAAATCTTTCAATTAGTTCTAGTAATTTTCTTGCTGAATCTTTTGGATATTATATGTACATTGTTGTTGTTGTGTGGAGTGCTGTTGAGTCGATTCTGACTCATAGTGACCCCTGTGTAGGGTTTCCTAGGAGCAGCTTGTGGGTTTCAATCTCTGACTTTGTAGTTAATTGTTGTTATTGTTGTTAAGTGGCTTCAAGTCCGTTTTGACTCATACTGACCCTGTATAGAGTTTCCAAGGAGCAGCTGGTGGGTTTGAACTGCCGACCTTGTGGTTCTTAATCCAGTGCTGATCCTAAAGGGCTATACCAGGAGTCCTGTGTATGTATTTTTGTTGTTGCTAAGTGATTTTGAGTCAATTCTGACTCAGAGCAACTGAGTTTCCAAGGAGCAACTGGTGAGTTTGAATTGCTGACCTTGTGGTTCAGACTGACCTTGTGGTCCTGTGCTTTATCCCACAGTGCCACACCAGGGCTTCTTTGTATGTATAGGATTATATTACCTGAAAATGAGTTACAAGTAGGAACATTACAGGAACCCACTCAAATTTCTAGTTGTTGAAGTTGAAATCTTAGGTCATCAAGGCAACTATGACTTCTAGGCCCTTATCTCTTTAGGAGGCTAAGAGAACTTCAAGCTCACAAAACAATTGGAAAAAGCATGAGGTTTACTGAATTTAGACTCTTTGCCTAGTCAAAGTTAAAAGTCATGATTACGCTACTCTCACCTGCCATTCTAGAACTCAGGGCAACATCACACATGGTCTTTATGTGTACCTATATCTGAAATCCAGTCTACAGTCCTCCACTCTACCAACTGAGCTATCAAAGGGTGCATGCTTGAAGACTATGGTGCGCCTGATCCAAGCCATGGTATTTTCAATAACCTCATATGCATGTGAAGGCTGGACAGTGAATAAGGAAGACATTAGAAAAACTGATGCTTTTGAGTTATGGTGTTGGAGGAGAATATTGAAAGTGCCATGGGCTGCCCAAAGAGCAAACAGATTTGTGTTGGAAGAAGTGCGTGCAGCCAGAGTGCTCCTTGGAGGCCAGGATAGCCAAACTTTGTCTCTCATACTTTGGACATATTGTCAGGAGGGACCAGTTGCATCAGAAGGATATCATGTTTGTTAAGGTGGCAGGTCAGAGAAAAATAGGAAGACCCCCAGCGAGATGGATTGGCAAAGTGGCAGCATCAATGGGTTCAAGCGTGGCAACGATAGTGAGGTTGGCCCAGGATCAGGCAGTGTTTTGTTCTTCTGTGCATAAGGTCGCTAGGAGTCGGTACTGACTTGATGACACCTAACAACAACAACAATATCTGGCATCTTGGTGTGGCATGTAGGATAAAGCACTGGACCACAAGGTCTGCTTGGACCATAAGGTCAGTGGTTCAAACTCACCAGCTACTACTTAGAAACCCTATACAGCGTCACTATGAGTTGGAACTAACTTGACAGAATTAACCAACAACAACAGTGAGTCCTGGCGTGGCACTGTAGGATAAACACTGAACTGCTACCCACAAGGTCAGGAGTGCAAAACCACCAGCTGCTTCTTGGACTTATGCAGGCTTGCTATGAGTCAGAACCAACTTGAACCGATTTGAAGACACTTTACAATAGCAACACAGTGAGTGCTACAGGAACACCTCCAACCCAGGCTACACTTTGCTGAGGATGAAAAGTCCCTGGGAGCTTTGTTTTGTTTTATTACTTAGGGTAAGATGTACTGTTGGTACCCACCTTCTTCTAACAGATGACACTGTGTATACTGTTATTCTGGTTACAACTGTGTAGAACCCATTCCTTGAATGGTTGCTTTCTTTTATATAATAGCATTATTTTTTCTGGTACTGGAATATACAAACATCATTTCTCCAAGGCCCTTTTTAGGGAAGAAGAAAGTTCTCCTCTCCTAAGGAAGGAAATATTTAGAATTCTTCCTTTGCAAAGAGACCTTCCTATGCCTCCCATTGTTAAGAGCACACTCCAATGATCAACCTTATAAATTGAAGCTAATATTAGGTTGAAGAATGTGGCTTAGTTGTGAATAAATCAACTCATAAATAAGTGAATGTATCAGAATTATATTCTAATGCTTATGTGATTTGCCAAGACTGACTATAGCATAGATTTTATTAAAAAAAAATTGAAATAGATGATGATTTTAATTTATTTTTTCTACTTTGTTACCCTAGCTGATGATGACTCATCATGTAGACTGCCCAGTGGGGAGGCAGGGATTATTTGGGACAGCATATGTTTTGCCTTCCTCCTGCTGCAAAGAAGGGTATTTATGAGTTACTATTTCCTACACGTCGTAGCTGATATAAAAGCCTCACAGATCCTGGCATCGAGGTAGGTCAGGCCATGGAATCAAGTGATTTCTCTAGGAAACCTGTTTGAAAGTAAGTTTCACCATACTTTCTGTCTTAGCTTGCTTGTATAACCCTAATTTTATTCTAATTGAGAATCCCATCCAGGAAAACTGATCCAAAAAGGCTTTAGTGTGAGGCCTTTAGGACCTCACAGAATAGTAATAAGAAAGCCTATGGGGCCACATCACACTTTTCCAAGGAATTGAGATACTGTGGAAGGTATGCTTTTCTAGGTCCAAAGACACACTGGGCTAGAAGTCTCACTGTGTAGCCCACCTCCCTGGAAGAGTTCATCCTGACCTCAGTCAACACAGTACCTAGACCACATCAATCTAGAGTTCAGTTTGTCTTCCCCATCTCTGCCTCCATTAAGAAGAAACTTTTATAAATAATGTTCTATGAAAATTCAATGAAGAACTAAAGTATTCTGCTAACTTTATTTTGAACCCCTCTTATTTATTTTCATTATTATTATTATTTTTTTTTTTGCTTGCTTTTAGTTTTTTCATCTTCCCTGGGCCAGTGGAACTATGTACATTACCATCTTTTTTTACCAAGTAGACTCCAACCTTTCCCCAGTTTCTCCCCCATTTTTACAGGTTTAGGAATAAAGGCTGGGAAGAGGAATAGATATTAAGGCGAGTACAACTGTGATATGGGTACATTGTCAAGGTGTGTGATCTCTCTGTACTGTGCATATCAGAGATGTTGACCTTGGCCTAAATTGTTGTTGATTCAAGAGGCTCAAAAAGCTTAGACACTTTTGGTCTTATCATATGAAATTTCCAGTGTTTTATCATTTTTGACTTACAATATAATCTATGCCACCAGTTCCATAGGACCTAGTCTCTTCAATGCTAGTAAAAACAAAATGTTTATTTTAAAAGTCCTTGTATGGGGACAATTCCAGGCCTTTGTCACCTATTTGGAGCCAAATACAAATGGGACCTACATTTAATCCACAGAGACTTGTGGCACCCTCAGCCCTCACTATAAATGAATGATGACTTAATTTTACATACTATATTGACCCTGAAATTTACCATTATAATTGATTTTCTAATACTGAGGACTTCATTTTCAAAGTATAATATAATGTCTCATCCTAATAGGAACCTTATTCTCTTGTACATAGCATCTGATATTTTGTAAGTGCATCTTTTTTGCTTTCCTTAAACATTTGATCCTTAGAATATCAGTTCATACTACTAAGCTAGTATCTTTTCCACAAAGTTGTCACAGTTTTTTACAAAGCATGAGCTTCATGTAACAATGATGTCTTTGGTTCACAGAACAGCTCATGTTTGTCAAAGTAAGGCAATGTCCTCATATAAGGCACTGAACTCTCATGCAGCTTCTAAATATTGCACATTCATTCATCCATCAATTCATGTCACCACTGTTCTTGCCCTTATAGAGCTTGTAGGTCAATGGGAAGGTAAGTTAACCATCAAACAATTACAATAAGTGGGACTAGTATGACATAAGGAGACAATCAAGAGCATATCCAACACAGCAGGTGTGGAACAAGTTTGAAGAAAGAATAGGAGGTAGCCAGAAAAAGGATAGGGGAAACAACATGAGAGAGTTCGCAGCCTAAGTTCCCAGAATGGCTAAAACACAAAGGTTTGAAAATAAGGATAGTGAGTGGTCAGAGGTATGCTAACAAGGACATTAAAAGCCAGACACTCAGGGGCCTGATACACTGTGCTATGACATTAAAAGTGATCCCACAGACAATATATTCAGTTAATGAATAACTTAATTGATACGTTTAAGCAAGTAAGTCATGTACATTGTAGAAAGATCACTCTGCTTGAGCTGTGGACAAGAGATTGATGTGAGTAGGACTATAGGTAGAGGAACCAGTAAAGTGGCTTCTATGATGACTTGAGATAGAAATAATGGCTAGGACAAAGATAGAAAGATATTTAAGACGTAGAATGGCACAGTGAGACAGTGGTTGGAAGAAGAAAAGATGGTGATGAATAGGGAAGGGCAGATGGGTAGCATGCCCAGGATTCTGGTTTGAGCAGATGGTAGTCCCAGGTGTGGAGGAACTAAAGCCTGGGAGGAAAGAAGGACTACAACTGTAGAATTTTAGGTCTTGTTCCATTGATTAAAAAAAAAAAGGTTGTCATCAAGTCAATTTCAACTTAATGACTCTTTAGGACTGAATAGAACTGGCCCATAGGATTGCCAAGACTCTAAATCTTCACAGTAGCAGACTGCCACATCTTTCTCCTGTAGATTAAATGATGGATTCATATTATCAACCTTTTAGATATCAGCCGATCAGTGAAACAGTTTCAGCAGAGCTCCTTGATCCTTTTAGACCCCATGAGTACATGAAACTTAACAAGTTGGGAAGTCCAGAGGGCAGTTGATCATACAAGTCTGTAAGTAAGAACAGATTGGAGGGTCATTTTATTTAGATGGAATCAAAGCAAGTAAGTGATTGGAATTGCCTAAAGAAAATATGAAGATTGGGAGAAGGGGCATTGAAGAGATGGACAGAAAAGGAGGTTGCAAAGGAGACTCAGAAGGCTGAGTCACAATGGAAAATAGGAGAGCCCAGTATCTTAGAAACCTATGGAAGGTTGTTTCAAAGCGGAAGTTCAGCAGATGTGTTGTATAAGGAATACTTTCATTTGAACATTGAAATTTGTGACCTTGGTAGGTCAAGGCCAAGTAGTAGTGGGATGAGAAGGCAGAGGTAGAGACGTGAAGACAATGATGGCCAGAAACTGGACTGTGAGCACCAGTGATTTAAACACATAGAAAAATCTGAAGTGGACATGGCTTCTTTTCCATTTTCTATGTTTAGCAAGATTAGAGCATGATTACATGCTAGTGAGGACACTTCAGTAGTGATGGGAAGATTGAAAATGCTGAAGTAGAGGGATAAATGAAAGGACGGTGCTTTAGGCTGCAGGAGGGAAAAGAATCTGCTGCAAGAACAGGTTGTAGGCAGTGAAGTGCTACCTTCTACCCACCCTCAAACTCTTGTCACTGGAGGGAAGGTGTCAGCGGGACAGCAGCAGGAAGGTGAGGAAGTCATTGTCTCAGGTCTTACATTATTTCTGGAAGCTGGAAGCTGGGACATTTTTTGTTAGGTGTTGTCGAGTTGGCTGTGACTCACATAAACCCTGTGTATAACAGCATAAAACACTGACTAATCATGCACCATCCTCACATTGCAGTCACTGTGCTAATCCATCTCATAGAGTCTCCCTCTTTTTCACTGACTCTCTACTTTGTCAAACATGGTGTCCTTCTCCAGAGCATCTTCTGATAGTGCCTTCTGATAATATGTTCAAAAGACGTAAGATGAAGTCTTGCCACCCACCCCTCTAAGGAGTGTTCTGGCTGTACTTCTTACAATGCAGATGTGTTCATTTTTCCATGAACAAGTCCATGACATATTTAATATTCTTCACCAACACCATCATTCAAAAGCATCAATTCTTTGGTCTTCCATTTTCATTGTCTAGCTTTTACTTTCATATGAGGAGATTTAAAATATCATGGTTTGAATCAGATACACCTTAGTCCTCCAAATGACATCTCTGTTCTATAACATTTAAAGAAATCATGTGTGGCAGGCTTGCCCAAATGCAGTATGTAGTCTGATTTGTTTGTGTATCAAAGTAAAATAAAATCCTTGACAACTTTAATCTTTTCTCCATTTAACATGATGTTGCTTATGGATCCAGTTGTGAGGATTTTTATTTATGTTTTCTTTATGTTGAGGAATGATCTACATTGAGGGCTGTAGTCTTAAACTTGGAAATTTACTAGGAGTGGAAAGTCACTTGACCGAATGTGAGCTATAGGATACTAGGCAGGAGTTTGAAGTAGCTGCTATAGAGAATCAGGAGACTTTCCAGGTGGTATACAAGGCTCAGGTAGCATTTTTCTCAGCTGCTGCCTGAGCCATACTCCAGTAGGCCAAGTGCATCATCAGGTACCCAGCAACTTGGAATTTGACAAGCAGATGTAACCAGATGTTAATGGCATAACATTAAGGGTATTAAGAGGAACTGAGGAGATATGTGGGATAACAAGTTGACTTGAAGAAAGAACAGAGAGAATCGAAGACAGGAGGGAAAAGGTCAAAGAGGCAGGGACTGGAAGTTCCATTGATAAGCAGGAATTCGCCATGCATATTTCCTTCAGGAAGCCCTAGACCCACCCCACATCCTCATGGGCTCAATGAGTAGAAAACCAAACCAAACTAAACTTCCTCCTCCTTGTAAAGTCCTCCCTCATAAAAGATCAAATGAGAGACATTTTGCTGAACCACAATGTTTTGGTGGACAGATGTGAAGAAGTGCATGACCTTTAATATCTTGGAAAACAGGCTGTTTTATTTTCACTGATCTCATAGGGTTATGAGAAGTCCACTAACTCCCAGGTGGAAGGCTGTGCATTTTTTTTTCATCCTCTGGGAAGGTACTTCTGGACAGGGCCTTGGTAACTATCACTCCTAGCCAGGAAATTTCAGTGAACGTCCAGAAGAGAGAGCAATCATTTTCAGGGGAAGGTGAACAAGACAATAGAAATGCTCATTTGTTCTGTTTCCAATTTTCCTTTAGAGGAGCTGAACTTTTCCAGGCCACAATTGTAAAGGCTGTAAAGGCAAGAATTGAGGAAGAGAAAAAGTCAATGGACCAGCTGAAGAGACAGTAAGAATATATTTCACTCTCATTCTCCTGTCCTTTTTTCTTTTTTTTTTTTTCCTGTTTAACCACATTCAGCAGGTCTCAGCTCTTAGGGATCCTCAATCACCTGAAAAATCGATTTGTGTCATTTTTTACCACTCCTCAAGTATTTACTCTTGTGTCAGGGCAATACGCACTGGACTTCAAACCCCAATGTCATCAGTTCAAATCCAGCGCTACTCCTCAGAAACCCTATATAGGATTGCTATGAGTTGGAACCAGCTCAATGCCACTTAGCAATAACAACGAGAATGAAAATGAATTTATAGTTTAAAAGAAAATTAGCTGCAATGTAGTAGAAAAAGAAGCTGACTCAAATAAGACTACAATTCAAATACTGGCCTAATTGCTGATTTTGAAGCTTGAACAAGTCAAATTTTCTATTTGTAAATTTCCTGGGGTTTATTGAGCTATTGAATTAGACAGGAGCATACCCAGTACCAAGCACTTGGAAGTACATGTCATTGCATCTGTGGGGTAAGGAGAAAATTGGTGGAATCCTAGTTATGGAAGGGAGTGTGGTGGCTCCACCTGATAAGAACTGGACTGTGAACCACAAGGTTCATGATTTGAGCCTACCAACTACTCCACAGGAGGAAGATGAAGCTTTCTGCTCCCTTGAAGATTTAAAGCCTCAGTAACCATATACAGTATTGCGGTGAGTCAGCGCTTAACAACAACAATAGCTAGGGAAGGAAATGTAATTCAGTTTCTTAGGGAAGAAACTGAGACAGCATGGCATTAGATAACATAATTGGCAGCTAACTTGAAGCAGCATGAGAGATACAACTTGTATTTTCCCCTATTCATTGTAAAGTGTTATTCTCCCCACATCATGCTGGGTAAGTCCAGCAATATGCTAACTGGCTAACTCTACTCAAGATTTGAGGATTCCTCCTTTTTTTTTTTTTTGGATTAGCCTAATGAATAAAAAAATTCTTATAATAATTAAATTTCCACTTGTGAATGGGACTTCTGAAGCTATGTGGTATTTCATATATTTGGAAATCATAGAATTCAGAACATAGCCACTTCCCTGAGCAATTGGAGACACTCATCCTCAGACCAACAGGAGAGCTCTCCAAGTTTGCTAGTGTGGCTTCATTCCATCCTGACCCCATTTGCCAGCTTTTCCCTATAGGGAATTATGTGCTAGGATAAATTATTCAGTGGTATGATTATCTTCACAATCAAAGCTATACATTTTATGTTGTGACTGTTGCTGTTTCTAGTTGTCTAAGTCAGGTGTAGAGGAATACGAAATTTGGACCTCCATTTAGAGTATGTTCCTAATTTTTCATGAGTGAGACCATTACTATAATCCACTTTGCTGATATTTTCCACTTATTTAAGAATGTAAAACTTGAGAAGATAAAAGACTTCCATTTAATAATATGCCATGTTCAGAATGACTAGAATAAATGTATGTGGACATTTAATATTTGCATATTAAACTTGAGCGTGATGATGATTATTATTGATCATATTAAGAATAGTCACTGTGCACTGCTAATTAAGATGGATGTATTTTTTTGAGATAAAGAGATTCTCGTTGCTAATAAGTAACCTGTTCACAATTTCCAAGTAATTGACCACTTTGTCCATGATTTCAGTTAAATACATTACAGTGTAAGTCCGAAGTGCTGCCCTTATGATAACTATGAGTGGTATTCTTGGTGTTACTGATGTTATTTGCTTTTGCAGGATGGATCGCATCAAAGCCAGGCAACAGAAATATAAAAAGGGTAAAGAGAGAATGCTGAGCTTGACCCAGGAGTCAGGGGAAGGCCAGGACACCCAAAAGATCTCTGAAGATGATGATGAAAGTATGTCCAATATTTGTCTCTGCTTCAAGACAATGAATATAGCATGATATGGGGAGGACTGTAAGATCAGGTTTCTTTTCTGCCAATGTTAGCAATGTACTGCTTTTTTAACTCAGTAATCTGTGTCTTACCATTGTGAAGGGGATGTTTCTTAAACAAAGTATACTTTTAATGAGTCAATGACTTTAAGCGTATCTATTCTTCAGCAAAACAGTTTTTACATGCAAGTAATCTAGCTTCTATTTCAGATACTTGTTTCTAGAAGAAATTAGCATGTATTTGCCTAATTTGTTCCTTTAAGGAAGATATTTCAGATATACAGTCTACCATTGTATAAATTTTATACAGAAATGGAAAACATATCCATATTTTACCTAAATATTGGTAAAGTATCATTCAATTATTGCCTATCCTAATGAAACCTAGCATGAATATCTATTGTATCTAATTATGTATTTATTGTATTTAATTAGAGTTAAGAGTTCTATGGATATTAGCATGCCTTTCTATTTGAAGAGAATGGAGAAATAATGCATGGTGTTGTTTCAGTACATGCATAGTACCGACCAGTCACCAGTGAATTTCTATTTCCCAACCATATATAAAATGGTTAGAAGCAAATTTTCTGGTTATTGGAATGTATGCATTTTAACAAATTAGTTGCCACTAAATTGTTCTGTTAAATTTGGGGTTGATTCTTTTTAGTTACTTCAAAAGAAAATTCGGTGTGAGATGCCTTTTTGACAGGAAATCTCTCCCTTTTTATGCTTATTTACATGTACTCAGTGGCTAAGATGAAAGTGGAAATACAGCATAGTGTACAATAATAATTAGCCTTTGCCTTATGAAATCATCTGTTATTATGTGCATACTTTACAGAATCATTATAGTTCCTTTTCCTAACCTTTGCTGTACTTTTACAATTGACCTAGATTTGACAATTGAGTTGTTAAAGCGTGGTTTTCAAACTTTGTTTTCTTACTTTATAAGAATTAATATTTGGACGTATTTTATTTTAGGAGAAGCAGACAAACAGAAAGCCAAGGGCAAAAAAAAGCAGTGGTGGCGGCCTTGGGTTGATCATGCTTCCAGTAGGTTTTCGCGATCCTCTTACAATTTCATCAACTTTAACCCTTATATCCTTGACCAGAATTCAGGCATCCCCATGACTGTGTGTTCCGTGCATGGTTTGATCTTTGTGACTTGATAGGGGGTCTGAGTGTGGGAAATTGTGATGCAAATGGGTCTCTGAGCTCTGGGGACAGATTCCAGCTAATGAAACTAAACATGTGGCTTAAGAACTCCTGAGCTCATCAGGCTAGGAGACTTGATTACCTGATTATCTTACTCTGAGGTCTGGAACCCTGCTGATATTCTCCTGTTTATGGCTAAAAAAATCTTTATTAGAAATGATTTTTTTGCTCCTACCTGGACTCTGATTTAAGTATAATTATTATGTTCAAAAGCATTGATGACCCTCTTTGTAAGGCACTAGGCATGGATGCCAATGAGCCTCCCCTCCCCTCTTTCCCAGAGCTTTGATTTAATTTGCATTTAAGGTTTTTTGGCATATAAAGATGGGGATGACTTAAATGCACATACTTTCTCTCTTTGCCTTCTCCCCAATTTCCGGAAGGTTCTAAAGCTGCACTCAGAATCCCAGTGTCTGGCATGTGTTGCAGCCACAGAGCCATCTGCGATCATCAATTAAAAGCAAAAGTTGAAAAACTGTTTTTGAGAAGTGGAGTTTGATAGCCACATAGAATATAGTATGCTTCCCTTCTGATCAAAACGTTGAACGAGGACTTATAAAAGCTAGTGACTATGTTTGCTCTTCTCCACCAAGGAAATATCACAGTATTAAACAATAGTATTATAATAGAATGACCCACTTCAACCAAATCCTCCTTAAAATTGTTAGAATATTGAGTAGTAATTATTTTGTAACTGACTTGTAATGTCTTCAATCTTTTGTATCCTATGTCTCCATAACTGTAACTAATCTAATCAGACAGGGAACATCACCAAAGCCCATAAAGTCATGCATGGCTGTGATAAGCTCTGCTAATAGAATATTGGAAACCACTTTAAAGTCAAATATACCAGAATTTTGCCTATTCCTAATTCTTAGTGTTACTTAGACCTCATATTGGCCTTTGTCACCCAAGCAAGCTAATTTAATGATGCAACATTTAATCTGCTCAGTATATTTGTAAGTAATTAAATTTAATTCCACATACTGACTTGCAGCATTATGTCAGAAGGAATCCATTAGTTTTGAATGAAATGCATTTCATTTCATTTTCTGCCCAAATCAAAAGACAAAGATTCAAGTTAAAATTCTGTGTGACTATCTTATGTATTGTTCATTGGCTTGTTGGTCTTGCCTACAATCTAATCACATAACATACCATATGCTGATTTCTATCAAGTCACAAGTAAACTGTGCCTCTCTTTCTGTTTGAAAGGGCCTTTTGCCAGTTTAGAGAGACCTGTCCATTTCAAAATTTTGTCATAATGAATGATTTGTCATTTCACCTGAGGTAAAATCCCATTGCAATTGTGGTTGTCTTTCCTTTTCTCATCTAAATGTTGCATTTTGGAAGAAATTGGATATGGTCTTTGATAATCATCTTACAAGTTGGTAATAATTTATTGACTTTTACTTTTAACATTTTAAATAATTTAAAGGTTATCAGCTTTAATTTTTCTGACTTATTTCACCCTCATTATATCAAGTTCTTAAAAACTGATATTAAACTAGATGTGCCTTGTTATAATACCTTATGATGCAATCATGCAGGAATGTGTGTAAATCATAGTTTGGAATCAAATTATGAAGGTAGTATTAAAATCTTTTCACAAACTATACTTTGTTTTATAACTTGTGAGGAAAGAACATGTGGCTTATTTTTTAGATTATGATGAAAGCTAAAATGTATCTTTAGGTCTAGAAGCACTGTAGTAAAATCCCTTATTCTGATCTATTGAGTTTTAGACATTTCTTTCTTTCTTTCTTTTTTTTTAGCGATACTAATTGTAAAAATAAGTGCAGTTGAAATATTCATGTGAAAATCTGTTGGTAATATAAGCATATTGTTATATTAGTGATATAATTGGTGAACAATGGAGATCTTAGTACAGTCTGTGAGTGACACACCTTCTATTCCATACCTATGTATACACATATGATTGCATTATTGCTGTTCAATTATACCTTCCATTCCATGCCTCCATAGCAATTCAGTACTCCCTAAACCAATGCCAAGCCTACATTATTGTTAAATAGATGAAATAAAGAACCACATTTCTGGGGATTCATGTGATAGGATTTCAAAAGCTAATTTTAAGCTCAGTAGTTCAACAAAAGCACTGAAACCCAGCACATATATAGACAAAGCAAGAGAGGATGTCTCTTCAGTCACAAATGTATGTGTAATAGCTTTTCTTACAATTATTATAGATAGCATTCAAGAAAGTATTATTTAGTATTTTGTTAGTTTTATTTCAGGAACATGTTATTTTTTAAAAAATTTCCTTTGTATATGTTTATTCCATATATTCACATAGAAATTGGTGATATTTTTAATAATAAAATCAGTATTGTGACTGCTTGAGATCGAAACTGCTTGAGTTCCCTCTGTCCCTACGGATACAAGTTAGAGAAGGTATGATTGAATACAACTCAAGCTACTGTTGATTTTAGAACTTATAATGAGGGTAAAATGCTCAGTCTTATAATACTGTTTTTCCCAAATGACCATGTGACATAGAATCTATGTAACTTTCCTGCAAATCTTTCGGCTTACATGAGGCATTACTTTTATGGTCTTCCTCACTGTCAAATGTAATGCTGTGACTTTGGTTTGTTCTGCTTATTCTTCTTACCTTAAGTTGTACTGCACTGATTTCCTGAGACCTAGGCCCATCACTGTGAGCCTGGTTTTTTTCTTCAAAATTAAAATAACAAATTATAGAGCTTCTGTTCAAGGATATAAGGCCCAATTCATTGACTCTGCATCTTCATGAATGGAGACTTCAGTTTCATCTGAAATCATGGACAAAAGCACTTTGCTTTTGACCATGCTTAGTAACACTCAAGCAACTAACTGATTGTTAATAAGCCAAGGTTTTCCATTACCTTACAATGCATAAGTCCAAAAGATAATTTCAGACATTATGTTATGTCATCCAAAAATATCTCAGCATTTGAAAACCTGGATATAATTTGGAAATATTAGTATGTTTTCCTGCAATGATGGTGCAGCTATTGTAGCATCAGAAATGTATATACGTGTTCTTTTTATTTCTCTGATAAGCTTAAAATAATTATCAAACTGATAAAGATTTAATATCTCAAATTTCTTCAAATCTTGGGACATTTCATTTTTCTCTGCTCCAAACAGTTGTTATCATAAGCAACATGTTCTCACAGGGAAATGTCAAATGAGGCAAAGATGTTCCACACTGTTTGTGCTGTGTGTCCTATGGCCAAGATAGTTATCTTACAATTTAAATAAGCTATGAGTAGCCCTGGTGGCACAATGGTTAAGCATTCAGTTGGTAACCAAAGGGTTCATGGTTCAAATCCACCAACTGCTTTGACAGAGAAGATGTGGCAGTCTGCTTGCATAAAGATTATAGCCTGGACACCGTATGGAGCGGTTCTATTCTGTCCTATGTCACTATGAGTTGGAACCAACTCAACAGCAATGCTACTTTCTCTGTGTGTGTGTTTTTAAATGGGGTGCTCTTTGTTGGCCAGAAGACAAACAGCACTACACCCTGTGGACAGATCTGCCAACATCTCAATCTGTTCCAATAGAAATATGTTGAAATCGACCAAGTGATAGTGGTGGCATTTTTATTGTACTTTTGGGGTATTTTTTAATATCAGCTGTCCTTTTCCTGCTCATGGCAATACTTTTTTATTACTCCTCCAAATGTATTTCCGTCTATGTTATTGCTCTGAATAACATGTACGAAAGCTAGGTCTGCACAGTAGAAAGTGAAGTTGGAGGCTGTTGACACCAATTCTTAGTCCCCAATAATCCTGACTGGCCTGTAACCACTTGGGGCTACTATGAACAGTGACGGATCCTCCACTTCACTTTGACTTTGTATGAAGGACCAAAACTGCTGAACTGTAAAACCATCATTTCATTTAGTTTGACCATCTTTCTAACCAAACTAGTTGCTGCATAGTTGATCTGACTCATCTATGTAAAATTGACAAAGAAGATGGAAGGTGTCTGTACTGGCTAATTAGCTTGTGTGGTATAGACAAGGCCTCATATCCGGTGGAGTAAATTATGCCAACACCTCATAGCATTAGCCTGAAATGACTTCGGTTCCTCTCTTGTTTCTTCCTCACTACCCACATCTCTTGCTGTGGTCCTTGATGGACAATTTGTTTATCTTTAGAGGTCATTTCATTACTAAGCCCCCAATTATCTCGTATCTCATTCAAGAAATAAATAAATATTTTGTTTTGTTTAGTGGTCAGAAGTGGAAATTATTATTTATTTGAAACGGATAGTGAAGAGGAGGAAGAGGAAGAATTAAAAAAGGAAGAGGAAGAACCTCCAAGAAGATCAGCTTTCCAGGTAATTTATGGGCCTAGGAAAAATAATGTCCTTTGCAAGCAAGCCAAATTTTCTTATCGCCAGATCTTGACTACAGGTTTGGATCTCTTACATCTTATTCATGTGTGCTATAGCTTTCAGAAGCTTGTCCTTTCCTTCTGACATTGCTGATCTTTAACTCAACTGTGGTACTGCTTGCATACTGCCCTGCAAAAGGTATGGGTCAGCCTAGTCTTCATTCATGTGCATCAACAAATGTTCTGATGCTATAAACAGAAAACAAAGCTTCCTCAGGTGAACTTTATTTTCTCGTTGCAAGGAAGGGGTGAAGAAGACTTCTTTCCTCTAGCACTGCTTTGGATTGCTTGAATGGATTTATGTGTCAATATGTGATAAAATGATTTTAATTTTTAGTAAAGCACTTTCATTTTTGTGATTAGACAAGTTGTCATTTAAATGTTGCTTCATAATTTGAAAATACCTTTATTTCTAAAGGTTTTAGAGTTTATTTAAGCATAAAAGTATTTAGCATAGTTCTGAGCATCCTTGGTTAACTTACTTTCTTTTTCAGCACCTGCTGTATCTTTCTCAGCTGTATAGCTTGCCACTCTCATATGGTGTCTGGTGAATGTATAATAATGGATATTATAGATGAGGCTTTGATTTTAGCATGACACCTGGGATAAAAATGTGTTCTGCTAATGATACACACTAGGACTGTGATTTTCCATAACCTCTTTTTTTAAATTACAAGGCACACAGAATGACATCCATCAGAATCACATGATATGGGCATTGGGAATTGCTTGTGCCCATGCTAAGGTCAGGATAAATGCCAGGTCTTCTCAAACTGACGGGTTACACCCACCACTATTCTCCCAATGAAATGGAAGAACTAATTATGGAGATACCATGCTCTGTTGCTTTCTTATTGGCTCCATTGCTATCTATATGTGTTTCTTGATAAGCATGCTTGTATGCATGTGTGCCACTATCTTTTCTGATACTAATGACTCACTTGTTTATTTTTATCCTGATGAGGTGTGTTTCTAACAGTTTATCATGCAGCAAAAGAAAGAACATGAATACTTCACCATTTTAATTTTGTGAATAACATGTGATGATTTGATATGTTCCTTATTCCTAACTTGCAAGCAAAGCACATTTTATTCTAGCTTCAATGATTGGCACATTTTAACTTAGTCAATGTAATTGTAGAGATAAACTCATACTGACGTTATATATTAAATTACTAGTTTTTTTGGGTTTTTCTTTTTCTACTAATTATTCTTGCTTTGTCCTTCTTTGTAGAGAGCTATTGGGAAGTTTGCATCAGCCATTTTAGCCTTGCCAAAGTCTGTCATTAAACTTCCCAAAACTATTCTTCAGTATTTAATCAGAGCTGCAAAGGTATTTGATGTTTTACTGATGTGTAGCGTGTGACTCTCTGCTCCATAGAACTTTAGTAAAATATAGCCCTGTTGCCCTCCATCTGCATTTTCCCTGCCCTATAGTGTGTACAGTGAAGCATATGAAACTTAAATATTAGCCAGACCTCCTCAAAAAGAGTTCTTAAAAGCCAAAAATTTTTAATTACCTGACTCTTGTTTTAAAGTTGATAACACAGAATATCAAAAAATAGGAAGAGAAAATGCAGATACACATATACTTTCTCTTTTCTCATAGTTTTGCCGACACCACATCTTGTTTTAAAAGGGTCACTTCTGGTTGCATGCATCAGATATGATTTGTAAAAGTAAGATAATTTTTCTCAGAAAGCTGGTAACATTCTGGAAAAGCAATAAAAAGGCTCATTTTGCTCGGCTTTCATTTAGTCTTCATCATCCTAAATTTGATTGTGAGGTCGGTGCAGGACTGAGCAGTGTTTCATTCTATTGTGCATAAGGTCACTTTGAGTCGGTACTGACTCAATGGCACCTGACAACAACAATCCTAAATTAGACCTCCTGTTTATGATTCTGAAATAATAGTATTTACTATTCTGAAATAATAACTAGTCCCTATCCGGGTAGTTTTGTTACTTGGTACAGTCTGCTTAGTGCCTAGCTACCATGTAATCAGTGATGTTCCTTTGAATAAACTGTTAAAATGATTTAGTGATTAACCTAGGAAGTCTTGGTGTGATACTGTGGGTTAATGCACTGGACTGCAAGGTTGGTTTGAACTGCAAAGTTGGTTGTTCAAGCTCACCAGCCACTCCTCAGAAACCCTATACAGGGTCACAATGAGTTGCAACTGACTCCATAATGATTCTTCCTGTGAAAAAGCCCTAGTGGCATAGTGGTCAAAGCAATGCTGCTGACCAAAAGGTTGATGGTTCAAATTTTGTGTTTTATAGAAAATTGTCTCTCTTGAACTCAATCTGGGACTTTTTTTGTTCATTAGTCCTCAAGTTATTTAATGTAGGTAATGGTTCAGCAGGTTGAGTTGGGACCTAAAATTCTGCCTCAGGTGAAGTGAGACTGCTAGCTCAGTAGCAGAGTCAAGAACTCTGGTCTTTTTCATTTTCCAAATGCCAGGAGTTTAGCACTCACTGCTACTGTATCTCTTTGACTTATTGTCTCTCTTTAATGACCACATTAGTCCCTCAGTTCATATTTAAGAGTGTATTTGAAAGAAATATTACAATGTAACTATTCCCAACTGTAAACCAAATCATCTCTTTATATACAACATAAAGAAGATCCCGGCTAGATGGTGAAATTTACCTATTTCAGTGAAGGTATTGGCCTCAATATAGCTCTCCCTTATTTAAAAGAATAAATGTCTTTTTGCATAATAAATTTCTAGTAAAATGAATCTCATTTCCCCCTAAGATCTATGATAAAATATAAATTCAATATTTGCAATGCATGTTAGGGCACTGGAACTGGAGAATCCAGAAAAGTGGAGAATCCAAAGGTTATTGACATATATACTCCTTGTATCTTTTTACTTATATCTAGTGGTGCCTGTGGCTGATTCCTAAGAAAGGCCCATCAGGTTGGATCATTTTTACAAAGTAAGAATTGGGAAGTTTTCCTAAGAAACTTCCCTTTCTTTATTTAATAAGAATTTTCTCTTCCATCTTTTTTACCAATGCTTACCTGTAGCAGACTGAGATAAAACTGACACTGTAGCAGAAGTTCCTGGAACTGTAAAATGTTCATATTTCAAACCTTATCATTAAAAGAATTTACCTACCAATAAAAAATTACCATCCATCCCTTTTTCCCTTCTTATTTGGTTCTCATCTCAGTAAGAAAGATTTCTAAACTTAAGTATCTACTGTTGAACCAGGAGTCCCTGGTCTACTCAGAGGTACTCCAAATGAAAGGTCTAGGGATCAAAATCAGCCTTTAAAAACCTATGGAGCACGGTTCTAGTGTGACACACACGGGGTCACCAGGGATTGCAGTCAACTCTATGACAGCTGATTAGTAGTTTACATAGAACCAGTTTTCTTCAATACGTCATGTTAGTGGTATGCACCTTTCTGGGGAACTTTTCCTATATACCCTTAACACCTGCCTTGCTCCTTCTCTCTTTCTATTAGTTGTTTCAGTTTTTTCTCCAGATCAAAAGAATTCCTCCAACTTGTGTGTCTAGTATATTCACAAATCCTGACTTTATTTTTGTTCCCTATTTTTGGAATACTTATATTCTCTAAAAGTAATATGGTAATAATACTTTTTAAAGGAAATACAACTATGTGTTACTCTTAGTTTGAAATTTTTTGAGTTTAATAGTTCAGGTTCTTTTAAAAGAATCAGTGAAGCAAGTTTGCTTATTAACATACTAAACCTCAGAGACACTTTTGATAAAATTCCCAGTTAACATGACTTTGTTCTGTCCTTTTCCTTCAAACTTCAGTTTATTTCTCAATTTTAAACATATGAAGGAGCTTCAAAAAGTTCATGGAGAAATGGAATTCAAAGTTAATAGAGTTTTTCCAAGAACTTTTTGAAGCCTCCTGGTATGTTATTGGGAAATACTACAGATGCTGCTTTTGTGTTAGTTGCCCCTAGGATTTAGATTTCTAGCAGTGAAAAAAACACACACAAATGTTCTTCCTTACTAACCTATGACCTTTATGTTTTCATACATGGAAAATTGAATCCTTTATTTTCTGTTGATTTCACAATGCCAATGGTTTGCTTATGGTGTGTCTTTCAAAGATTTCAGAAATCTGAAAATAATCTAGAATAAAATAAAAGTGTCTGGGTTTACAAGAGCCCCAACATAGCATTCATGTAACTTTTATCATCATAATGGAAAGCCCAGCTTCTCTGAGACCCAGGTGTGTCAGTGGGTGCATGAGGGGCATGTGTGCCTGGCTTGAATCTTGTAGATGGCTGACTTTGTATACCAAGGTTTTTTCCGATACCTTCTGCATGACTTGGGAGACTGTTGATGGGTGGGTTTTTCAAATTGCTCTATTGTGGCTATTGGTTACCAGGTAATATTAACTATAACTATTTTTAGCTTTTGAATGAAAAAGACAACCTAAAGCACCACAGTTTTCCTTCCATACTATTCTGGAATAACTCCTTAACCATTTCAATCACCAGTGCTCACTGTCTTGGTGTTGTTGGAAGAAAACATTAAAATATCATGTTTTTCCTCCTTAAAATATTAATCTAAAGCCATTTCTCAAGATTCTAGTAATGCTCAGCTGTTATTCACAAAGAAGACTATCAAACATGCAAAACTATTTACCCTCAAGGAAATAAGATTATTAACAATTTTTTTTTTTTTTTCTAAATCAGTGTTTATTTAGGATGGGAGAAATTATTCTAATAATACTTAGTGAGGCTTCTGGCTTGCTCCTATATGTATGATGCAATGAATCAGTAAGTAATTATCACAAATAGTGGTGGCAGTATTTGGAAGAAGTGGCTATACCACAGTTTATCACATGTTTATCTATGGCACCTAGTAAATAAAGTCTCTTCCCAAAATATCTGTTTTCATGTTTTAGCTCATGATAATGAAATTAGCAGAAATCAACTCAACATATCCAGGTGGGAGAAGAATATTAGTTTTTTGTTAGGAGAAACAAAACATTTCCAAAAGTCAGGAAGATTGTCCTTGTGTATTTTCAGGTATAGGCCCCTTTTCTTTTCATTTCATATGGTTATATAGCCAGAAAATAATGCAATTTACTCCCTCTAGTTTGTTTATCAAGCCTGGATAACTGATCCTAAGACAGCCCTCCGACAAAGGCGCAAAGAGAAGAAAAGGTCTGCCAGAGAAGAACAGAAACAACAGAGGAAGGAATCAGGGGAGGGTGAGTATTGCTAGTGTGCAGCATTCATAGCCATTGCTCCCTGCTTCTGTAGCCCTCAAAGACAAAGGAGGAATTGCAGGGAACAGAAGTTGGCTGGGGAAGCAAACATTCTTGAAGTCTACAGAGTGCAAAGAATTGTATGTGCCCTTAATTGCCCACGTCTGACCCTTGGGATAAAATACAACATCTATTTAGGTGAAGGTACATATTATAGAATGGGAAGAGAAAAAAGGAGCAACATAAATCTAAAGAAAAGAAAAATTCAGCACTGAAATTTAAGTAATAGAAAGAAAATAAAAGATAAGATTAAAACCTGTTCTTGGGACAAGCCAATAAAAATATTTTTGCAATTTGATTAAGATAAAATACACTTAGACAATACTCAGAAATATAAAATGAAGCATAACTACAAATACAGAAGAAAGTTGTAAAAGGAAGAAAAAGTTCCAGATTACAACAAAACACACCACATCAAAGTAAAACTGTAAGTGGCACATTCAGGAAAAATACTTTTATCATATATATCAACCTAAAGGTTCTGTAAGATAAACACTGGATTGGTAATAGCAAGCTTAGCAACTCAAGCCCACCAGCTGCTCTTGGACACCCTATATGAGTCAGAATGAATTCCATGGCACACAGCAATAACAACAGAGATTAGTGCTCTAAATATATAAACCCAAACCCACTGCCATTGAGTTGATTCTGACTCATGGCAACCCTCTATAAAGCACTCTTAAAAATCAATAAAGGAATTTTGGAACTTTTTTTTCTATCACAACACAACTGCTCATTCTTCAAGGATAACAAGAGATATCCTGTGGCAATTTCCTTAGGAAATGGGTACCGACTCATAGCAACCTTACGCAAAACAGAACGAAACACAGCCCAGTCCTGCACCAATCTTACAATCATTGCTAACCTTGAGCTCATTGCTACTGCCACTGTGCCAATCTATCTCAATGGAGGTCTTCCTCTTTTTCACTGTCCCTCCTCTTTACCAAGCATTATGTCCTTCTCCAGGAACTGGTCTCTCCTGATAATTTGTCCAAAGTATGAGAGATAAGTCTGGTCATCCTGGCTTATAAGGAGAATTCTGACTGTACTTCTTCCAACACTGATTTGTTTGTTCATCTGACAGTCCATGGTACTTTTAGTATTCTCCTACAGCATCATAACTCAAATGCATCAATTCGTCTATGGTCTTCATTATTCATTGTCCAACTTTCACAAGCATATTAGGCTACTGAAAATACCATGGTTTGGGTCAGACACGCCTTAGTCCTCAAACTGATGTCTTTGCTCATGAATACTTTAAAGAAGTCTAATGCAATAAATTGTTTGATTTCATAACCACTGCTTCCATGAATGTTGATGGTTGATCCTTGACAACTTCAAACTTTTCTCCATTTATTTTGATGTTATTTATTGGTCCAGTTGTGAGGATTTTTGTTTTCTTTACATTGAGGTGCAACCCATACTGAAGAATGTGCTTTTTAATATTCATCAGTAAATATTTTAAGTAGCTCTTTGCTTTCAGCAAACAAGGTTGTACCATCCACATATCACAGACTGTTAATGAGTTTTTCTCCAATCCTGATCCAATGTTCTTCCTCATATTATCCAGCTTCTTGGATTATTTCCTCAGCATAGAGACTGAATAAGTATAGTGAAAGAATACAACCTAGGTGCACATCTTTCCTGATTTTAAGTCATTCAGAATCCTTTGTTCTGTTTGAACAACTGCTTCTTGATCTATTTACCTGTTCCTCATGAGCATCATTAAGAGTTCTGCAATACTCATTCTCTGCAGTGCTGTCCATAGCTTATCATGATCCATACACTTGAAAGTTTTTGCAGTCAATAAAGCACAGGTATACATCTTTCTGGTATTCTGTTGCTTTCAACCAAGATCCACCTGACGTCAGCAATAATATACCTCGTTCCAGGTCCTCATCTGAATCCTGCCTGAACCTCTGATAGCTCCCCGTCAGTGTACTGCTGCAGATGTTTTTGAATTATCTTCAGCAAAATTTTACTTGCATATGATATTAATAATGTTGTCCAATGATTTCTGCATTCCGTTGGGTCACCTCTCTTTGAAATGGGCACAGATACAGATCTCTTCCATTCATTTGTCCCAGTAGCTGTCTTCCAAATTTCTTGGCATAGATGATTGAGTGGGTCCAGTGCTGCCTCACTTTCTTGAAAGATTTCAATTTTGATTCAATCAATTCCTGGAGCCTTGTTCTTTGCCAATGCTTTCAGTCCACCTTGGACTCTTTCTTTAGTATCATTGGCTCTTGATGATATGCTATCTCTTGAAATGGTTAAACATCAAGCGTTTCTTTTTGGCACAGTTACTCTGTGTATTCCTCCCATCTTCTTTTGATGCTTTCTGCATTAATCACTTTTTGCCCATAGAATCCTTCAATATGGAAAATGAAGGCTTGAATTTTTTTCTTCAGTTCTTCTATCTTGAGAAACACTGAGTGTGTTCTTCCCTTTCAGTTTTCTAATTCCAGGTCTTTGTACATTTCATTATAATAGTTGACTTTGTCTTCTTGAGGTATAACCTTTGAAAGTTTTTATTCAGTTCTTTTACCTCTTCATTTTTCCCATTTGCTACAGCATCTCTATACTGGAGAGCAAGTTTCAGAGTCTCTTCTGACATCCATTTTAGTCTTTTCCTTCTTTCTTGTCTTAATGATCTTTTGCTTTCTTCCTGTATAATATTCCTGATGTCCTCTCACAACTCCTCTGGTCTTCAGTCATTAGTGTCTAATTTCATGAAATCTGTTCTTCTGATGATCTCTAAATTCATGTGGGATATGTTCAAGATAATGTTTTGGCTCACATAGACTTGTTTTAATTGTCTTCATCTTCAGCCTGAACTTGCATATGAGCAATTGAGGGTGTGTTCCACAGTCTGCCCCTGGCCTTTGTTTGGCTGATGATATGGAGCTTTTCCATCATGCCTTTCTACAGACGTAGTCACTTTGATTTCTGTGGATTCCATCTGATGAGATCCATAATTATCTTTTATGTTGTTTAACTAAGGGTTTTACAAAGAAGAAGTCATTCATTGGTCTTGCAAAATTCTATTAAGCAATCTCCAGCATAATTTCTATCACCAAGATGGTATTTTTCAACTACTGATCCTTCCTTTTCACATTCCAATCACCACTGATTATCAATACATCTTGATTGCATGACTGAAGTTGGTGGAATTCTTCAATTGCATCATCACTGGCTTTTATGGTTAGTGCGTAAATTTGAATAATAGTTGTATTAACTGCTCTTGCTTGTAGGTGTATGGTTATTATTCTACTTCCAGATAGATCACAAAATATTCTCTTTGATGATGAATTCTATGGCATTCCTCTTCAACTTGTTATTCCTGATATAGTAAACCATATGATTGTCAGATTAAAAATGGCCAATGCCAGTTCATTCAACTCACTAATGCTTAGGATGTCAATATTTATGCATTTATTCCATTTCATTTTTGACAACTTCCAATTTTCCTAGGTTATGATTGCTTCATACATTCCATGTTCTGATAAGTAATGAATGTTTACAGCTGTTTCTCTTCATTTTGAGTTGTGTCCCATCAGCAAATCTAACTTTATTGTATAAAATTATTCCATGATTTGCTATTTTCAATTATCCCAAGTTATGATTTGTTCCATAAAATTGTCATTAGTTTAAAAGACTGATAGAAAGATCAGCTCTTTGAGCTAGCTAATCTTGTGCAAAGCTTTTGGTACCCATTCAGTTGAAACAGCTGGCTAAAGCCAAAATGTTCACATAAAATTGAAAATGGCATATCATGTGAGATCCCAACTTCAGAAACTGTCATATTGATGATAGTCCTATGATCTTCACCAGGTTTTGGACTTCAATCAGTTTCTTCTTTCATTGAGGTTAACAGTCTTCCCTCTCAGCTCATTTCTCAGATCTTCCCAACCCTCCTTAAAATGGTTTTTAATCCATCTAAAACCTATTGTTTCATATGAGGCAGCATTCCCATAAATGTGGGGCAAAACTTCCATGATTTGGGAAGATGTCCACTGAGTTTTCTTAAAAATTTGATATTAACCCTGACTTTAAAATTTTTATTTCCCATGATACGAAAAGTATCCTTTTATTTATTTTTTAAGTACCTTAAAGAGACTAAGATAAGTGTACTGCAGAGAGAACTTGTCTGCAGCCATTCACTGATTGCATACGCATGATTAAACACATTTTATTTGTAATACATTTTTACATGTATGAGCATTCCTCAAATTAAGTATTTATAAAACTATATAATATTTTAATAACTGTAAAATATTG
>NW_006408640.1:1472513-1477395 GCF_000296735.1 Chrysochloris asiatica | reverse complement strand
TTCTTCCCTTTTGGTTTTCTAACACTAAATCTTTGCATATTTTATTATAGTATTTGGCTTTATCTTCTCGAGCTGATCTTTGAAATTTTCTGTTCAGCTCTTGGACCTCTTCAATTTTTCCATTTGTTTTAGCTTCTCTACACTGGAGAGCAAGTTTCAGAGTTTCCTGTGACATCCATTTTGACCTTTTCCTTCTTTCTTGTCTTCTTAATGACTTTTTGCTCTCATATATGTATGTATGTGTGTTTAAATGTGCAGAAAACAGTCAAGAAAATGTGCATTATTATTATTTATATTCATAGATTATTTAACATAGGACTTTGGCCCAGGATCAGGCAATGTTTTGTTCTGCTGTGCATAAGGTCGCTATGGGTCGGTACCAACTCGATGGTACCTCACAACAATAACAACAACTGAGTTAAGGATGTACCTGCATTTACTTTGGAGTCCTGGAGTAAGATAAGTACTGGACTACTAATCGCAAATTTGACAGTCCAAACCCACCAGCCACTCCTTGGAAACTTTATAGGGTCAACTGTGAATTGGAACCAATTCAATGACACTTAACAACAACTTTTACTTTAATAGCTGTATCCTCAAAGATTTAGCAACTTATACTCCTACAAGTAAGATATTTGTAATTTGTTGTTGTTGAGTGCAGGAGAGTCAGTTCTGACTCATAGTAAGTCTATATAGGGTTTCTGAGGAGCAGCTAGTGAATTTGAACCACCAACCTTGCAGTTTAAACTGACCTTGCGGTCCAGTGCATTAAACCACAGTGCCACACCAGTATTCCTGTGTAGGCAGGTATTGCTGTTGTTGTTGTTACGTACCATCGAGTCAATTCCGACCCACAACAACCCTGTATGGGGTTTCCAAGGAGTGACTGGTAAGCTTGACCCACTGACCATGTAGTTCAAACAGCTTTGCAATCTGGCGCATTAACCCACAGTGCCACACATGTCTATTTTCCAATAGCTTTATATGTAGGATATTACTGATTTTTGTTATTTGTCTTTTTGATGGATGACAAAGACTTTTATTTCCATTTGGATTTTCCTAATTTATGAGACAGAACATTTTTTGTTTTATATTTCCTTAGTAATTTTAATTTCTAATTCTAAAATTTAGCATTTATATCACTTTTTTCATAATGCTATGCTATTGAGTTGTCTTCTATTAATTTAGGGGTTACTTCTTTGGTGGCAATGTAGGATAGGCACCAGACTGCTAACCACAAGGTCAGCAATTCAAACCCATCAGCTGGAAAAAGAGGAGACTTTTTGCTCCCATCAAGATTTATAGCCTTGGAAATCCTATACAGGGTTGTGATGAGTCAGAATTGACTTGGTGGCAGTGAGAGTTTGTTTTTTGAGTGTACACCAACAACAACAACAACATTAGCGATGTTATCCATTTTTCATGTGTTACAAATATTCCATCCCAACATAATACTTATATTTTTGTTTGGTTTATGGTTTTTATTAATTGCCTTTGAGTTGTTCTGAATTATAGTGACTCTGTATAGAATTTCCAAGGAGTGGCTGGTGGGTTTGAACTGCCAACCTTATAGTCCAGTGCTTATCTTATAGCACCAGATCAGATATTGCCTAAATAACTTTTGATTTTTTTGATAGTAGGCCTAAATTCCTCTGCAATTTCTATCTAGAGTCCAATTTTGCTTTATAAAGTTCCTCCGCCAAAATATGTTTTTCTATATTTCCTTTTAATCTTCTTTATATCTTGATTTTTTTTATTATGGTATGAAGAAGAAACCTAATTTTGTTTATTTTTAAATGGGTAGGCAATTATACTAGCCCTATTTATTACATCAGGCTTCCTTATTATATTGAGTTTGTTGTTGTTGTTATGTGCCGTGGAGTCGGTTCCGACTAATAGCGACCCTGTACAGGATTTCCGAGGCTGTAAATCTTTACGAGAGCAGAACGCCTCATCTTTCTCCCATGGAACAGCTGGTACTTTCAAACTGCTGACCCTGAGATTTGCAGCCCGATTCGTAACCACTAGGCTACCAGAGCACCTTATATTGAATTTAGGTGCTACTTTTATCAGCTTAAAGTTCCTGTTGATTCTTAGGTATGTTTCTAAACTCTGTATTCTGATTCACTCTTCCATTGTCTAGTTCTGGGCCAATGTTAAATGCCTTTGAGTTCAATATTTGTAGAGTTTGGGGGTCGTCGTGGTTATGTGTTGTGGAGTCAGTTCTGAGGCTGTAAATCTTTATGGGAGCAGAAAGCCTCATCATTCTCCTGTAAAACTGCTGGTAGTTTCGAACTGCTGACCATAAGATTAACAGCCCAACACATAACCACTGCTCAACAGAGCTCCTGTAGAGTTTGGAAGCTGTATTTTTTCGTTGTTTTTGCTTTTCTCAAACATTAGTCCTTCCAAAATAATTTGTCTGGTTCTAAAAATGTGTCCTTTAGACATCTTGATAGCATCTCCTTCCTGTGTATCGCATGGAGATGTACTGCTGTGTTCCAAATCAAAGTCAATGAATGTTTCAGCAAGGGTTTTAGTGTATTGGGGCCTGAAATAAATTTACTGTTTCTTTTTTACCCCAGAGATCTTTTCTCAGTCTGTTATGGAAAGATGGAGCTCATAGAGTCACCTGTCTGTACTAATGCTAGGTATTACTGAGTCTCTGATATACATTAACTCATTTAATTTCCACAACAGCCTCAGGGTGTTTCATTATCCCTACTGTACAGGTGAGCAAATGGAGTCCCAGTAACTCCAATAATGCCTCAGGGTCACACAGCCATTAAGTGAATAGTGGACCTGGAAGTCACACCAGTCAACCATAGTCTTACAGCCTTTTATCTTAGCCAGTAGGGAAGACATGAATAGAAATCTTTTTTTTTTTTTTTCCTTAATGACAAAGTTAGGGCCAAAAAAAACCCACTTTCCTACAGCTAAGTTTGTTGTTAAGTGCCATGGAGTCAGTTCTTAGTCATAGGAACCAATATAGGATTTCTAAGGAGTGACTAGGGAGTTTGAACTGCCTACCTTGAGGTTAGCAGTCTGGTGCCTGTTGCTGATAAGTGCCATTAAATCGTTTCTGACTCATAGTGACCCTGTATAGGAGCAGTTGATGGGTTTGAGCCGCCAATTGCTTGGTTCACAGTCTGGTGCCTATGCTATAGGCTCTAAAATGTGACTGCTTTTTTTGTTGTTGTAGTTTGTTTGTTTGCCCTGATGTGGTGCTGTGGGTTCATGTGCTAGACTGCAAAGTTGGTTTGAACAGCAAAGTCAGTAGTTCAAGCTTACCAGCTGCTCCTCAGAAACCCTATAAGAGTTGGTATAAGTCAGAATTGACTAGAGAGCACTTAACAACAACAATAACAAAGAGGAGTCCAGGTGTGGTTCTGTAGGATAAGCATTGGACTGTGAACCTCAAGGACAATGGTTTAAACCCACCAACCACTCATAAATCCTGTAGAGGGTTGTTATTAATTAAAACCGATTTGATGGCACTTAACAACAACAACAATGACAAAGTATCATTTAAAAACAGCTGCTGCTGCTGCTGCTGCTGCTCCTATGTGCAGTTAAGTTGGCTCTGAGGGTTTCTGCTGGTAGACTCAAATGGCTGACTTGTGGTTAGCAGCCCAATGCATAACTCAAACATCAGTGAAGATAAAATACTGTCAGACCACAGAAATAAAAAATTACTTGTAGCCAAGAGTATCAAGGGATGCTTTATGGTAAAGGTGGTGCTTCTGCAGCGCCTTAAGCATTCTGGCTAAGCACTCAGCTGGTAACTCCAAGATTGAACCTACCAGCTAGTCTATGGGAGAAAGATGTGACAGTCTGCTTCCATAAAACCTTGCTGGTGGTGGTTGTGTGCCACCTAGTCAGTTCTGACTCTTAGAGACCCTGTATAGGGTCTGAGGCTATAAATCTTTATGGGAGTAGAAAGCCTCATCTTTCTCCTGAAAACTGACTGGTAGATTTGAACTACTGACCTCGGGGTTAGCAGCCCAGTTCATAATCCACTATGTTACCAGGGTTCCTTCTGTAAAGACTTACAACCTTGGAAACACAGTGAGCCAGTGCTACCCTGTCCTTTATGGTCACTATGAGTCAGAGTTAACAACTGAAACAATAGACATTAAAAATTAAATTTCAGGGGAGAACAAACAAAATGGTGGAATGGGTGCAAGTGCCGCAAAGAGCTCCGCCAGCAACAACACAGAATACTTGACCAAGCAGGCTCATGGGATGGTCTTAGAACTCTGATCCACATATAAAGGAATATTTAGAAGATTGGAAGGCTTACATCTGGGGAAATTTGTGACAGAATCAAGAAATCCATTGCTTTCTAGTCTGGGATGCTCAGCTGCTCCAGGAGCTGCCATCTGGGGGAAGGATCAGTGCGGCGACAGACGCCTGGCAGAACCACAGAGATAAAGGTGTGGACATTCTTTTCTTTCGGTAGCTGTTCATTAGTCCCTTGCGGTCTGTGCACCTCCATTCTGGTGACTGTAGGGGTGCCTGAACTAATGGACACCCCAGCCCTACCCTCAGAGGGTTCTACTATGCACGTACACAGGTCTCATTGAAATTTAAAGAGACAATTTCCAATTAAAACCAAATGGCCACAGCCGGCCCTGAACTGTTTACAACTAGCAAAAAGGCCTGAATGAGGATTGTAGAGTGGGACAAGCAGACAAAATGGAAATAAGCTGAAACTTAAATCCTAAGTTACGTCAAAACAACCAACAGTGGCATCTTGAAATTTCTCACGAAGAAGAGTGAAAAGGGAAGGTCATTTCCTGATCACATCTACCAGGAGGCAATCAGAAAGCATAAAAAATACCAAAATACATACCCATCTAAGTATTAAGGCCACAGATAA
>NW_006408640.1:1456093-1470910 GCF_000296735.1 Chrysochloris asiatica | reverse complement strand
TGATTGGAATACCTAAAAGGGGTTCTACAACTTGCCCAGTGAAATAGGCCTCATACAAAGCCTTTACAGAGTATAGGACCTTAGGTGGAATCCTGAGTCCTATCCACAACCTTGTGAGGTGAGACATTCCCACTAGAAAGGACAAGCAGACTGGAACAGCTACAGTGACAGAAGATACAAATCTTCATAATGAACCTGACCTATACTCAGAGCGGTAGTTACTCTAAATATCAACAGAGAGGGAAAGAGTCTTCAAATCAAGTATCAATGCTATCCACTCCATACACAGGGTAGATAGGGATGGGCAACTTAAACATTGGCTACCTAAAATGAGGGGGCAATAAAGGCATGAAGTGACTGGATTACAAGGTATCAAGAGGGAGTTTAGTTTAAGAGTATGGGGGAAAGAAAGAGTCCCCACTGAATAGCTGTCATCTTGTGTAGATGGGTCTAGTGAAAAGAGATGGGGATAAGATTCGTAAGATTCAATAGTGAATAACTGTTATCATGACTAATTGCGACTGTCACAATTGTAAAGGTAGAGTTTTGTAACAAAAAAAGGGGAGTGGTTATTCTTACAGTCCAGAAACAGAGGACCCTAGGACCATCAAGAGAGGAATGCACAAGCAGAATGCGGGACTTTATCCAGAGAAGTAGCAGTGTCAGGGAAGGAGGCAGAGATGGGGGCATGGAGAAGGGGAGTGGCTGAGGAGTCTAGATTCATGGACTTAGAAGAGAGGGACTAAGAGGTGGTGGCCAGGAGCAGACTTGCAGAATGTGCCCTTTGGAGATGTAAATTATTATATATGCCTGAGTGGTTTTTTTGTTTGTGTGTTTTTTAAAAAGCTAAAGTGGATAGAGAGAAATACTGTTAACTGATGGTACATGGAGGAGATTATAATTAATGTAATGAAACAAGGTATATGATTTGTTAAATGTAAAAGTGATGATTTACCCTGTAAACTTTCATTCAATCCACAATAAAAACCTTAAAATAACATTAAATTTCACAAAATTTTGTTTTGCACAGAATATTACTGTTACTTAGATTTTTTTCAATATTTATAAATATAAAAACCATCTAAAAACAGGCAGTAGGCCCCAGAGCTATAGTTTACTGACCCCTAATACTTTGTTGTTAAGTGTCCTTGAGTCAGTTCCTACTTATAGCAACCCTGTATAGGGTTTCTGAGGAGCAGCTGGTTGGTTTGAACCACTGACCTTTTGGTTTTAGCAATCTAGTGCTGATCCTATAGCCCCACACCAAGACTCTCACCTTGATATATATGATTCTTATTCTGGATTAGAGTAAAGGAGGATCTGAAAGGTGTAAATTCTTCAAGCTTTACCCAATGAACTCTGAAAGTAGGAAGAATGCCTTGCATGTGATGATAAAATTCCTTTTAACCTGAAAGACATTGGTATTCATTTTAACCTAAAAGAAATTTAACTTCTTTATTGGTAGGTTCTGTGGAATGGGAAGACCGAGAAGATGAACCAATCAAAAAGAAATCTGATGGTCCAGGTAAACAAATTAAAGAGGAAATATAAGCTGTTGGAAATTTAAGATGGCACTTACCCAGGACGTATGTATGTAAAGCTGGCCAAAATAGAATTTATCAAGTCCTATTTCTAAAATAGGTAGTGCAGTGGCTCTGTATGATGAGCAATGGACTGCAAACAACAAGGTTGGTGGTTCGAGTCCACCACCTGCTCCATGAGAGAATGATGAGGCTTTTGCTCCCACAAAGACTGATAGACTTGGAAATCCTATACAGGGTCACTATGAGTCAGAATTGACTCAATGGCTCTTAGGAACAGCATTTCTAAAACAGGATTAAATCATGGGTTTCCCTTGAAATCTCCTTTCTGCTAAAATTGCAGAATGACTGCTAAAATAAATCTGGTCATTACGTTGTTGGATTAAATGTTGGGTTAGCATCTGTTTGTCAACTACTCTATCCAAATGCCTTAAAAAGGGATTGTGGGAACAAATTCTAAATGTCCCACGGAAGCTATCAGAATAGAGGCACAATTGATTTTAAGAAGGTAAGTAGAACTGCCGAAAGAAGATACTACACAGGCTTGGGCAAGCCTCCTCATTTTGGCAGGGGAAACCAATCCTCATCAGGTTTGTTGTTTTCTCATCATTTTGCAGTTACTAGTGACTGTGTCCATGGAAGAACCCATGTGTTTTCACTCCCAGCCTGGTGCCCAGTGTCATTTGGGTTCCCCATAGGCATATTATGTGATGGATCAGGATTTCTCCAGGCAAAAATAACAAAAAATATTTTAAGACAAAAATGAAAGCCTCCAAATCAAATTAAATTAAACGTCTCTCTAGTCCCATACCTACCATTGCCTCTCTTTCATATCCCAAGAACTCTTTTCACCTTATTTATCAGTGGAAAAGAGATTCAGACTAATTTTCATTGAACACACACTTCCAAGAATATTATCTGCTATCACAAAATGAGACTCACAGGCCCTGTCTGACCTCCTTTGTGAAACCATATTATAAACCTGGCTCACACATACATGGGACTGGTTATTCTAATGATGCTACAAAATTTTATACAGTGATAGCAGCTAAATTTTTGGATTATACATGTTGGTTGCCCGGCACTGTACCAAGTGTTTTAGTCACCTTAATTTGTTTAACCATTCCACCCCCTCAAAATAATTAAATAAACTTTCCCCCATTTAGTAAATAAGGAAACCAAGTGAGTAACTGAATCACTTAAGTTTTTATCAACATTTGAGCCTAGTGTTCTTTTTCTTTTTAGTGGGGCTGGTGGTGGTGGGGTGGGGACATTAGGATACTTCAAGGAGATTTATTTTTCTTCTTGTTGGCAATGGGGGTGGTAGTTTTAACATAAACACCAATTTTGTTGCTACAGAACCATTTTTATTTCATTGCCATGTTCACTAAGTATTTCCTTTTGAGAAGTCAATGATTGAAATAGTTAATAATTCTAAATTTTATGATGTTAGATCAATCACTAAGTGATCAAGATTCCACAGTATGCCTTTTAGGGTTCATTGCATTCCAGCTGAGAAACCATCAACTTACACCAATGATGAGGACAGACTGTTAATATGGTATCTTCCTTCTCTTGATTTGGTTTT
Source organism: Chrysochloris asiatica (assembly GCF_000296735.1). Taxonomy (NCBI): domain Eukaryota; kingdom Metazoa; phylum Chordata; class Mammalia; order Afrosoricida; family Chrysochloridae; genus Chrysochloris; species Chrysochloris asiatica. The sequence continues at coordinate 1,467,781 of NW_006408640.1, read as the reverse complement.
GACTCAGAGCAGTAGGTCAGTTATGAAACCTATTCAGACCTCATCAGAAATCTGGATGCTCATGTCTAATTCCTTGAGGGTACTGGGAACATCACTTCATAACACAGTTGGCCTCTGAGCAGAATTTAGCTCTTGGCAGGCCCTTGAGTCACATCCACAGCTACAGAAGAGAGCCCAAATGAGATCCTCCCAACTACATCAGGCATCTCATTTGGAGCAGATTATTCCCATGCTAAAAACTTTGATGCTAGCATAGCTCAGTCTAACTAAACAATATGATGGAGATAATTCAGTGGTACATATAGTTGTTGTTATAGGTGTCATCTAGTCAGTTGTGACTCATAGCAACCCTGTGTACAGCAGAACGAAACACTTCCTCATCCTGGGCCATACTCACAATCATTGCTGTGTTGCATTCACTGCATCAATCCCTTTTTTTAGTTGACCCTCTACTTTACTAAGCATAATGTCATTCTCTAGCACCATCCTTGCTTCTAAGGAACCATCATTGCTGTGTTGCATTCACTGCATCAATCCCTTTTTTTAGTTGACCCTCTACTTTACTAAGCATAATGTCATTCTCTAGCACCATCCTTGCTTCTAAGGAACATTCTGGCTGCATACTCTTCCAAAACAAATTTGCTTATGATCTGGAAGTCTGTGGTATATTCAGTATTATTCACCACCACAATAATTCAAAGACATCATTTCTCTGGTCTTTCTTATTGATTATCCATTTTCACATGCCTATGAGGTCACTGCAAATACCATGACTGGGGTCCTCAAAGTGATGTTATGGCTGTTTTGTGTGTTTGTTTTTAATTGTGGTTTGGGTAAAAGTTTACAGAGAAAATTAGTTTTTTGTTCAACGATTTTCAAGTTTTTTTGTTTAATGATATTAGTTGCAATCCCTTCAATGTAGCAGCAGTCTTCCCACTTCCTCCCTAAGATCCCTATTTCCATCTTCATTTTTAACACTATAAAGAGGTCTTTTGCAGCAGATTTACCCAGTGCAATACATTGCTTGGTTTATTGACTGACTGCTGCTTCCATGGGCTTTGATTGTGGGCCAAAGTAAAGTTAAATCCTTGAAAGTGTCAATATTTTCTCTTTTGTCGTACTATGGTGGCTGTGTGTTAGTGAGCTGCTGAAAGCAATGGTACTAGTATTTCAAATACCAGCAGGTTCACCATAGTGGCCAGGGTTCAGCAGAGCTTCCAGACTAGGACAGACTAGGAAGAGGACTTGGTGTTCTACTTCTAAAATACACTGGCCAGTTAAAATCTTGTGAATAATAGCAGTACATATAGACATACTCTAAAATAGAATGAGTATTTTATTGAATTCTTTACAAAATAGCTTTTAAGGTCCTTTGACTAGAATGTAAATACAGTGGGAAGCATCACTGCTACTGCATAAATAGAATTCTTCCCAATTACAATTATTATTTAAGAAAAAAGAAGCAAAAAGCATTAAAGGACCCAGTTGTTGTTATGTGTCGTGGAGTTGGTTCTGACTCATATCGACCCTGTACAGGGTTTCCGAGGCTATAAGTCTTTATGGAAGCAGAAAGCCTCATCTTTCTCCTGTGGAACAGCTGGTAGTTAGCAGCCTGATTTGTAACCACTACACTACCAGAGCTCCTTTTACCTGGGTAGATATAGCTGTTTCTGTCCCTGTGTTCATGAGAAATATTTTTTAAATGTAATGTCTACTTTTAGTCAAGCCTGTTATCTGTATATGGACCAACTTTGTCTGATATTAAAATCAAAGTTTAAAATCACACCCTAGTTTGCTTTAATCCTGTTATTTGTTGCCTATGTGGAAAGATTCACAGGTAAGCTCCCTATGTGCCAGTATTCCCCCACCCCAACAGGTGCCCCCAGTGAGTAGGCAGGCAGTATAAGACCCTGAGCCCAAGTGTTGATGATATCCCACCCTTTTGAAATGTTGTTGCTTCTTTCCTCCCAGATAATATCATCAAGAGGATATTTAATATTTTGAAATTTACCTGGGTCCTGTTTCTGGCAACAGTGGACAGTTTCACAACTTGGCTAAACTCCATTTCAAGGGAGCATATTGATATATCCACAGTTCTGAGAATTGAACGGTGCATGCTGACCAGAGAAATTAAAAAGGTAACACTGTATAACGCTTTTTCCTTCTTTCCAACATTATAAAGACTTTAAAAGTCAATCTCCAGAACTCCAAGTAAGATAAGATAAAATATTTTCTTTCCAGTCTATCTGTATAACCCTTTTATTCTTCAGAACATTAAAATGTATTCCAAGTTAAGGATTTAAATAGTCAAAACACCTCCACCACTCTTTTTTCCAACTCCCATCAGAGTTTGCTGGTCTACAGGCTCCTCATAGGGAAAATTATTATATATGCACAGTGAAAAAATATAGTCCTATATGTTTTAAGGTTCTAGTTTTAAATAATGGACCTACTACTACTATGCTTTAGCAAAAATATGTACATATGAGAAGAGATTTCTTATTTAGAACTACTTAGGTTCTAATGTGCCAGACTGCAAAGCCATTTGAACTGCAAGGTCGGCGGTTCAAGCTCACCAGCTGCTCCTCGAAAACCCTATGCAGAGTCACTATGGGTGGGAACTGACTCGACAGCACTTAACAACAACAACAGTACTTACTATTGGAGGGAGCCCTGGTGGGATAACTAGGTTGGTAACCCAAAGACTGGTAGTTTAAACTCACCAACCATCCCATGGGAAGAAGCTATGGTAGTGTACTTCCATAAAGACTTACAACCTATGGGACAGTTTTACTCTGTCTCATAGGGTTACTATGAGCGTGAAAGAACTCAATAGCAACAGGTTAGCTTTGTTTTGTTATTCATTTAGCATGACAGGCACAATAACAGCAGTTATTGGTGGTGCAATGATTAAATGTAATCCAGACCCTACCAATAGCTCCATGGGAGAAAGATGTGGCAATCTACTTCCATAAAGATTTCAACCTAGGAAACCCTATGGGGAAGGTATACGCTGTCCCTAACGTTCACTATGAGTTGGAATCAACTTGACGGCAGTGGGGTTGGCTGTTCATCTATTAAATTAATTGACATCAGCCCCCAATATAACTAACTTTGTTTGCCCCTTATTCAAGGTGTATATGGCCACTGAACGCACGCTGTCTGCAATGAGAAAGGAGATCTGGGGAGTGCCCTGTAGTTGTATGTGCTGGTGCTTGCCAAATAATTGTTTTTCCTTCTCCCCAGGGCAATGTTCCAACTCGGGAGAGCATTCACATGTACTACCAGAACCACATCATGAATCTTTCCCGGGAGTCAGGCCTGGATACCATAGATGAGACCCCTGGTGCTGATGCAGCATTACAGGCAGCTCAAAGGATGGACAGTCTAGATTCTCACGACAGTATTTCCAGGTACATCATTTCTAAATATGGATTTGCTTTCAGGAGAAGTGAATGTATGAAGTAAACATTAATTGAAAATTCACTTGGATTTCTCCCACTTCAGGCTGTTCTTGCATGTACAAGGTAAAAGAAATATTTTCCTCCTATATGTTGGTGCTCTGGTTAGACTTTGTAGGGTAAGCACTAGACTGCTAATCTCAAGGTTAGTAGTTCAAGTCCAAGAGCCACTCTCGGAAACTCTCTACAGGGTCACTATGAGTCAGAACCTACTCAACAGCACTTAACAACAACGAACAAGATAGGCTGGACCAAAAGCAGTTACCAATAACAAGCTGTTAGAAATCCCTGGGTGAGTCCCAGGCACAGTGTAGAGATTAGAGAATGATCCTTCCTCACCACAGAATTGCTGTTTGTGCCAAGGGTTGCAGCTTTAGTGCTTTTAAAAGCAGCTGTTCCACAAAGTATCTTCTACATTAGAATCTTCCACCACTGATTGCTGTTGTGTTCTTTTCCTGTCAAACTTACTGCAGTGGTTCTACTAGCTCTCATCTTCTCTGCAGGTTATGGTCCCTGCATTGTGAAAAGCAGGATTGATATGTGACCCACAAACTGGGCATCAGCCATATACTAGCAGTGAGGACTCTACCTGTGTAACCTCATTATATCCTTACAATACTATGTGCATATCCTGCTATTGTCTCTGTTTTACAGAAGATGTAGTCCAGCTACAGGGAGCTGGCATAGCTTAACAAATATCCCATGGCTAGAAAGTCCAGTAAAGCAGACCCAGGGTACAAACTCGGCATAAATGGCTTGGAGCAATGCTTGCTCTTCACAAATACTGAAAATGTTGTAAGATGAGATAAGGGTGGGAAAAGGGCTCACCTAATTGATATCAGAGCTATGATGCTGATCCATATGTATTGTTGTACCCTCCTCTACCACCATGTCAATTCTGACAGTAGCAACCCTATAGAGAGTTTTGGAGATTGTGTATCTTTCCAGGAGTAGATACCTTTATCTTTCTGGTGGGTTTCAACTACTGACCTTGTGGTTAGCAGCCCAATGCCTATCCCACAGCACCGTATGGAAGATTACAAATACACACATACGTAAAAACTCAAATTCTAAAACAATATGATTGTTAAGACCTCATTTTAATTTATGCATTGATTCTTTCGAAGTCCTTTGATGGATAATAAAAGACATTGTATTTTCCCTTTAATTTGGGAATAATCTGTGTTTAATCTGCACAGCAAAGAAGTAAATGAATTTCAGCTAATAAAGATTTTTGTGAGCAGAAGAAACACTTAGGACAGATACCTCTTAAGATTTCAGGTCAAAGCATCTATTTCCTAATTGAGCTTCTGTTCAAGACAGAATAATTCCTAGAATAAAGTAACTGATGATTAGAAAAATATGTCTTAGTTATAGGGGTAACAACATTAGTAAGATGTGCCAGTGATGGAATGGTCAACCATTCAAGATCAAAAGAGCAACATTTATCTAAGGACAAAGTACAGAAGGATTGGGAAGGACTATGGACTGGAAGTGGGATAATTGTTGTACATGGAGGGATTGGAATCACTGAGATGAAACAAGGTGTGTGGTTTGATAAGTGTGGATAGATGGTCTGCTCTGTGGACCTTCACTCAAAAAGGAAGGGGAAAAAAAATTCTTTTTCATTCTGCTTCACACTTAGCTTACACAAAGTTTTCATTCATTTCCCAAAGATACAAAGTGTTGTATCATTAAATTTGCAATGGTTTTCCATAAAATTTCAAGGTTTTCATTGGTATCATGAATCATTCATTAGTTGGACATGAAACTGTCTACTCTTGAACCAAATTCCAACTTAAGAGACTCAAAGTCATATAGAAAGTGAATAGAAAATAAATTTTTCATAAAATAAGCTTATAATCCCTATGTTAAGGACTTCACTACATGACAAATGATAATAAATCTGATTAAAAAATAAATATGACAAATAACTTGGGGGGGAACAGAAGAAAATAGGTTAAAAAAAATCGAGTAACTGCCTTTAAATCTAACGTAAGATTTACCATTATAAAACTATACCTATGGTAAAATGGAATGTGGAAATTATCGGACAATATCTTTGATATCCCATGTGAGTAAAGTTTTAATAAAGATAATACAGAAACAGCTGCAAGCATACATTGACAGAGAACTTCTAGAGGTTCAAGCTGCATTCAGAAGATGATGTGAAACAAGGGATATTATTGCTGATATCCGATGGATTTTGGCTGAAAGCAGAGAATACCTGAAAGACATTTACCTGTGCTTTATTGACAATGCAAAGGCTTTCAGTTGTGTGGATCATGACAAGCTATGGACAACATTGCAAAGTATGAGTGTTCTGGAACACTTAATTGTGCTCACGAAGAATCTGTACATGGACCAAGAGGCAGTTGTTCGAACAGAACTTGGCAACACTGAATGGTTTAAAATTAAGAAAGGTGTGCGACAGGGTTGTATTCTTTCACCATACTTATTCAACCTTTATGCTGAGCAAATAATCTGAGAAGATGGGTTCTATGAAGAAAACGTGGCATCAGGATTGGAGGAAGACTCATTAACAACCTGTGATATGCAGATGATGCAACCTTGTTTGCTCTAAGTGAAGAGGACTTAAAATACTTACTGATGAAGATCAAAGACCAAAGCCTTTGATATAGATTGCATCTCAATGAAAAAATAAAAAATCACCACTGGACCAATAAACAACATTCTTATCAGCAGAGAAAAGATTGAAGTTGTCAAGGACTTCATTCTTCTTGGATCAACCATCAATACTCATGGAAGCAGCAGTCAAGAAATCAAATGATGTATTGCATTAGGTGCATTAGGCAAATCTGCTGCACAAGACCTTTTTAAAGTGTTGAAGAGCAAAGATGTCAGCTTGAGGACTAAGGTATACCTGAACCAAGCCATGGTATTTTCAATAACCTCATATGCATGTGAAAGCTAGACAGTGAATAAGGAAGACCATAGAATTGATGCATTTGAATTATGGTGTTGGAGGAGAATGTTGAAGTGCCATGGACTGCCAAAAGAACCAACAGATCTGTGTTGGAAGAAGTGCAGACAGAGTGCTCCTTGGAGACCAGAATGGCCAAACTTCGTCTCTCATGCTTCGGTCATATTTTCAGGAGGGACCAGTCTCTGGAGAAGGATATCATGTTTGGTAAGGTGGAGGGTCAGAGAAAAAGAAGGCGACCCCCAGCAAGGTGGATTGGCAAAGTGGCAGCATCAATGGGCTCAAACATGGCAAAAATTGTGAAGTTGTCCCAGGACCTGGCAGTGTTTTGTCCTGTTGTGCAGAGAGTTGCTATGAGTCTGTACTAACTCTATGGCACCTAACAATGAAAGCAGCATGGTTAAAAAAATTTGTGAGGTTGGAGATATTTAAATTCATTGATTGCTTTTTTAACCAAAAATATACCTCAAATTATAAAATGGTCAATTAATAAATGAATTTACAAGTAGGAAGCCAGTACTTTTCAAATCAATGTTTAATCTATTTATCATTTTCTTCAACCTAAATGAAAGGGAGACAGAGGAGAATTAGTTATGTTTTTAGGAAATGAGGTACCACATATGCCCTGCTCATAATGGGAAAGTTACATTTCTAGTTTCTATGCTTCCAGGAACTTTCAAATCTCCAAACTATCATTTGCGTAAACTAAGGTCTACAGAAAACCATGCTGAATTCTGAAAAAACAATACTCCTCCATAGAGGAGACTGAGTGCAGGTGTTTCTCTCGGACACTATTTTCTTCAAATCCAGACCTTAAATGCCACACTTTTTTTTTTCAGTATTTTATTGTGAATTATGTGATAGTTTACATGGGAGAACATTAGTTTTACATTCATCCTATCGTATATTGTCTCATTGCCATAGATACAGTCCCCTCCATGCATCATCAACCAACCAAAGGGTATATCCTTCAAGCCTGCCCCTCTGGTCCTCAGCACACAGCCTCTCTCCCTCTCTGGGTCTAAAGTCCCCAGCCGCTCCATGTCTCCACGTCATTGTCTCTGCCTCCATCTCTGAATGCCACACTTAAAAAAATTTTTTTTAATGAACTTGATATTAGTTACCTTTTCAGAAAATAAATGAACTTCAATTGGTGTAAGAAACATTTCAGTTACATTTTAAAGAGAATTTCCAGATAAGAAAGAGTGATTGTTCCTTGAAATGTGTCACCTACAAGACTGCTCAGTGCCTTAGAGAACTGTATGCTGCATAGCTCTAGGTAATGCACCTGGCCACCTGGACCTGCTATCTGGGCCTTATTGAAAATCTTCTCCCCTTCCCTTCAAGTTTAAAACTGTGTTGATGATAAATTGGTCACCCTATAAATTGTGGTTCTGTAGGTTAATACACGTGACCAAAAGGTCAGTTTGAATCACAAGATTGGCAGTTCAAGCCCCTTGGAAAATCTATACAAGGTTGGAACTTAACAACAACAACAACAAATAGCCCCACATATTTGAGATAGTGTGGGTTTTTAAGGTGGGATGATGTGACTGTAGAATTAAGAGAAACATCCCTTTGGGATTAAGACAGTCAGTGCTCAGAACAAACAAACAGAAAGTTTGTTTTCAGCATTCAGTTTCCTAAAAATGCAATGGCCTGCCCCTTTAAAAAAATGAGGATCCGGTTTCCTCATTTCATGAATAGTGAAATTGGAGTCCAGGGAGGGAAATTGATTTCTTTAAAATCCAACAGCCAGCTAATGGAAGAGTTGGAACTGAAGTCCAGTTCTTTCTCTGCCAAGTCAGTGCTTAATCCTGTTGTCTTCTACTCATTTAGTCCCATCCATATAGTGACATCTGAAGGGGTGAGGTCCTCATTTTTCCATCCATCTCCATTTTTTTTTTAAAGAACAAGTGAAGACACTCCCCTTCACTTCTTTACCACATTATCCTCATCTCAGCCACATAATTGTGCACAGAAGAATGGTTATACCATTGCCCTTTGGCTGAAAATCCCACTTAACAACAATGAGTGAATGACTCAGAATCCCTCTTCTCCAACTCCCAAAGACTGGATGGCTTTCTGTCCTCAGTGTCTGTGACTGATACTGGCACAGGTTGGCATGTAGTGAACATCCAGCTCAGCCTTCCCTGAACCTACAGGGCCTGCACACCTGTTGCAGCAGGCTGCCAGTACTCAGTTTAGAAGATAAGTATTTCAGTAGCCTCCTGCACAGGTTCTTTGGAGCTGTTTGCCTCTCCTTCTAGTGGAACTCCATGTCTGAACTGAAGTCATGCTTGTGTCATAACTCTTAATTTTCTTTTCTCAGTTAGTAGCCTCAACTAGTAGCCTCTCCTTCCTGAGCCAGTCAGCATTTCCTCCCTAGTTGTTGCCTAATTGGTCACAGTCAACAGGTCTTCTCCCTGGTGTTATCTTCTCAAGACCTAAGATATGCTCCATAAGAAATGTGAGGCAAAATGAAAAGTTAACAGACAAAATGAAAATGAGCCCTGCCATGGCTGGAAGTTTTTTTGTTATTTTCTTTGTAGCACTTTGTTTTACTTTTATTTTGATGTTGGTTTATATCCTGTTGCATATCAAACCAGCATCTCTTTTTACACGCAAGGCATCTAGTTTGGCGTCACTGAGCATCACTCAGAAAATGGGGTGGAAACTTCATTTTGTTGTGGTCATTCCTGAGCTTTCCTCCCTCATTTTTAAGACTGTTTAATAATAATAATAATAAGAAGATTGAAATCTTACATTCGTATCTTCATGTAAGCAGATATTTCTGCTTAAATAATTCGGTTATAAAAAAAAAAAAAAAAAACAACTCTTAATGAACTCAGGATTGAGAGCTCCAAGTAAAGCATATTTTCTTTAAAAAAATAAAATAAAACAAACACCTCTAATCTGTAAGAGAAAATTTGGGACTTGTAGCTATTTTCCTTCCTTGTCCCAACCAGAGTAGCATTTTATAATTTATCATGATCCAATATATATTTTATAATTGGATAATCTTATTTTATGATCTTGCCAAACAGGTCCTTTCCTTTGTTGTGATGGTCATTATAATTGGTGTTTGTGTTGTGTGTGATTTGCTGCATGGCCGTATGTTAGTCAACTGATCCATGTGTGAATTGCTCTACCACTGGTGTTTTAACACTGTGTCTCTGTAACTGTTTGCGCTGCTAGCTGCTACACTGAAGCAACCATGCTGTTCTCCAGGCAGTCTACCCTTGATGATTTAGATGGACCAGAAACTGTTCCTAAAACCAGTGAGCGGGCTCGACCTAGGCTCCGTAAAATGTTCAGCTTGGATGTATCCTCCTCATCAGCTGACAGTGGCAGTTTAGCATCAAGGTGCTTAACTTGTGCATGCTTTGTTCTGTAATATTATCAACTTTCCCCTTTATGTCGTTGCAAACATGTGTTCTTGTGATGTCAGTTTTGTTTTGTTTTTATATTATTATTTTAAGAATTTGCATGTCTAACAAAAGCATAACCACCACCCCTTCTGAGATTTAAAGTAGCTCTCAGCAAAGTATTTTGTTAAAGTAACTGCTTCTTAGTTTTTGTCTGTTAGGGATTTCTTGAAATCTTTATTACTAATAGTGTCCTCTGTTTTTAAAGTGGTTCTCACTTTCCATTGTAAAAAAAATAATTATATTCTCTCCTTAATTTAGAGCTTACATAGGCAGTCCTTAAAAGGGGAAATCTGTCATCTGTATATCTATACATGTATCATTTGATAAAAATCACGAGATTTTATCTCAATGTATAAAAATCTTTGATATGCAGTCAGCTTTGGTTGTTATGGAAAAACCTGTTCTTTTGGAGAAAAAAAAATTCTAAACAGTAAGAATTATTGTTCATTTTTAAATAATAGTTAGAAATAAAGTTGTTAACATACAACCCAAAACCTCAATTTTGAGTTGCTTTAGAGTGATTTGCAAAGGTATGGAAGCACCAGCACCATTCTGCTTTTCCTGACACCAAAACAGCCCTCTCCCAAACCACCTCCAGTCTAAATGTGGCAGATCAGATGGTACCACCTCCCTATGCTGGGAGCTGCCTATCTTAATCCAGTGCTGCAGTGCATGGGTGCCTGGCACTAGTGGAGTTGCCTTGTTCTTTGAGATATCCTTGGCAGACACATGCTCTGGTGTATACCTGTTGACCCCTGAAGACACCCTCAACTTCTGAATGCTAGATAACTCACACTTGGTTACAGTAGCGCTGGAAGTGAGATGTGGTGTGGGGTTGGCTCCAGACATCTGAAAGTTCCTGGGTTGATGGGTCCATTTCACAGTCATCCTAGGAGGCTGTGTCTAATTGAGGTAAGTCTCAGAAAAACTCTAAATTGCTCTAGCATTGTCAGAGTATTCATGTGATGTGCACGGTCAGGGATATTAAACACCTGAATAAATTGGTTCTTCAGTAACAACATGCTGTGACGGGCTTTGCCACAGGCTCATTCACTGATATGTTACACCAGTATCTGTGACAAGAAAAATGGGTACAGCTGTATACTTGAGAACCTCAAAATTTATGTACCCTGGTTGATACTATATGGCATGCAATTAACATCTTTATAAGTCTAATATGTTACAATCCTACATTCATCACATTCTAAGTCTCCAGGTCATTTTTATTTTCTTTCCTTTTGAGACTGCTCTAGCTTCATTTCTAATCTTTGATGAAGGAACTGACAAACAAAGGTAGGAAACATAGAGAAAAAAGAATGAGAAGAAGGATATAAGAGAAAAGAGCAGGACAAGATAAGAGCTGAGAAGTTTATGGAAATTTGCCATAGAAGGAATTTTGAAGTAGTTGGGAAAAGGGGGCACAGATGTACACTTTATGGGTGAGAGGGAGGGGTAAGGAAGGGACAAGCAGTTAAAAAGGGAGAAGAGCCTAGGAGAGAATTACAGGGCTTTTCCATATATAAGGCAAGGGAATTCAGTGGGGAATGGTTGGAGAAATAGTGAAAACTCAATTAAATGTAGTAATTACCAATAAGCAAAAGTAAAAGGATGGAAAAACAAGGAGGAGATATAAATTCTAAAGGAGTAAGATATTTTAAATAAAACATACAGTGATTTAATTTCACCAAACCACAGTTTTGTGCCAATCATTCCCTATGGATCTGGTTACATCCATTTTGTAGGACTAAGAGTAGAATATGTCTTGGTCAAAGCTGATAACACAAAACTGGCAAGGATCCTCATGTACATCTGAGCTTTTAAAAATAAGTATTGAAATATATATGCATTTTAT
>NW_006408640.1:1445382-1455928 GCF_000296735.1 Chrysochloris asiatica | reverse complement strand
TATATTTTTTTTAATCTATAAAAGGTGGGTTTGGTTCCTGTGAATCATGTGGCTTGCTAAGGTTTTAAGCTCTGTCAATTTTCTCTCATGAGAGACAGCTGTTTGCATCTTCTGTAGAGCATGGTAATGAATATACTGAAGGAGTAAAGCAGATGGGATGTAGAAAACAAGTGAGGGATTTCATTTTTTCACATTCTTCTGTGTTTTTATTTGGAAGTTCTTCTAAGGATTCATCAGAGCTTGAAAGTATGCAGTATTCTTGAGGTTGAGAAAAAGCTTCTGTGCCTGCCTCTCTCCTAACAGCGAGCCCACACAGTGCACCATGCTGTACTCACGTCAGGGGACCACAGAGACCATAGAGGAAGTGGAGGCTGAGCAAGAAGAGGAGGTGGTGGGCCTGGCATCTGAGCTTGGGGATGCAGATGATGAATATGAAGCCGAGGATGAGGTAGAGGCCGAAGAGGTCAATCTCCCCACGGATGCTGAACTGCCCCAGTATTCTACCATGGATGGAGATGTAGAGGTGCCACCCTCCTACAGCAAGGCTGTCAGCTTTGAGCACCTCTCCTTTGGCTCGCAGGAGGACTCCATAGGCAAGAACCACATGGTGGTCAGCCCAGATGATAGTCGAACAGACAGACTGGAGTCAATCATCTTACCTCCTTTGACTCATGAGTTGACAGCCAGTGAGCTGCTTCTGAACAAGTAAGGGCCCAGTAAGCTGAAAAGACAGCTGCTATTGAGTAGACATCCACATATGGTCTCCCCATGTGTGTCAGATTAAAACTGCATTCCTTAGGGTTTTCAGTGGCTGATTTTTTCAGAAGTAAATCACCAGGCCTTTATTCTGAGGTGCTCTGGGTGGACTGGAATCTCCAACCTGAGCAACTGAGAATATAAACTATCTGTACTCCTCAGTAAGTAGGACAACACTATATCTAGTCATAATCACTTAAAAGTAGACTGAATTTTGTATAAGGAAAACTTCATGCAAAAAAAGTTTATCTAGGTATTTAGAGCAAACAGAAACAAGCTTCAATATTTCTGTAGCTGCATGATAGAACTAGAAAAAAACGTTTATCAACTTGTTCTGGGGTTCTGTTCCCTAATTAAGTGATATGAGAAAGGTTTAGAGCTATAGGTGGTCTCCGAGAGAAAAAGAGGAGGCATAGGACATGTGGGGTGGGGTATAGCAGAAAGGATCATGCAAAATGGAGATAAGTAATTTGGAGAAATTAACGACAACTGTATAATCATTTGGTTTTATTTTAATAGAATGTTTCGTGATGATGAACTGGAAGAGTCAGAAAAGTTCTATGTTGGCCAGCCACGATTCTTGCTGCTCTTTTATGCTATGTACAACACTCTAGTGGCCCGCTCAGAAATGGTGTGCTATTTTGTGATCATCCTCAATCACATGGTCTCCGCCTCCATGATCACCCTTGTGCTCCCAATCCTGATCTTCCTTTGGGCCATGCTCTCTGTACCGAGACCCAGCAGAAGGTTCTGGATGATGGCCATTATCTACACAGAGGTATGGGTTTATAGATCCCTCTGCCCATCACTCAGGTAGCTGCCTGGCTCCAGGAAGCCCACAGCTTTGTCCTCAAGCATTTTTGCTACAGTGATCTGCCCTGACTCCTGGGAAGAGTCACAGAGAACAAGTGAATAGATATTCTTAGAAACAAATTTTATAACTCAGTTATTTCATGCTATTCATGTAGCATTTCACATTGAATCCTGCACATAAAAAAGGTGCTAATATAATTCCCATTTAAGAAATAAGGAAACAGTTTTACTGAAATTAAACAATCGGCTCATGCTCAACTGGGGTGAAGTAGGTTTTTGACAAATGTGTAGTATTAACCACTAGGATAGTAACACTCTCTTTCATACTCAAACATAGAGCCTGATATCAGTAGATATCAATGTACAGCATTAAATAGTACAATGCAATACTGTAAAGCCCTTTGAATATAGTTTGATGAAACATACATATTTCTCATTTTGAAGCCAACAAGTCAATTTCCACTCACAGAACTACACAAGAGTTCCCATTTAAAATCTAAATGACTGAAGGGAAGAATTACCAGTCTGTTTTTCTTCACATGTGAGGGAGCAAGGTGCACTATGCCAAATGATTCAAACCTGCCTTCCTGGCTTCTCTTACACATTCTATGAAAACGGCAGCACTGGAAATAAAAACAAGGCTTGGAAGACTTTATGTTGGCAAGTACTATTGTTCTTTGCATTTTGTAGGGTTTTAAACAAAATTAATCTTCCTATCTGACTAGCAAGGAAAAGTTTTAATTTTGACAACATAATTGGGTCTTAAAATATATTACTCATGAGAGCTGTACAGTTTTAGAAGTTTTGTAGTTTTATAAGCAATTCAACAGGAAAATTAAAACAAAGATGTATATTTAATCATTTCACAAGTATTCGTTCAGATTAAAGTATTGATAGTGTGTATCTTGTTTCCATAATGAAAATCAGAGATACAAAGCCAACTGTATATCGATTGCTTTGACTGGTCTGCCTGTCACAGTCTTGCCAAAATAATTGTCATTTTCATTATGTCATTTTCTGATCACAAACATAAAATGACTTTCTATTTAGGAATCCTAGTGTGGCACTATAGATTAAGCAATAGACTAAAAGGTTGGTGGTTCAAACCCACCAGTCTTTTCTCAGAAACCCTATATAGGATTGCTGTGAGACAGAACTAACTCGACAACATTTAAAACAACAGCAGCAACTACTCTCTAATAACTCTGTGTGCCTGAGTCTATCAGATCCCCTTTCTTATCTTTGAAAAGAGTATGAAGAGATCCTGAGAATTTGGAAAAGGGTAAAAGACTACTTATATAATTTCATCTTAAAAATAAAATATTTCTGGTTAACTAGACTTGGGTTCTCAATCTTCTCTGTCACAGAGATGTTAATTAACTTCAACATTTGGCATATGTACCAAAATCAGAGTCCTGGTGTGGCACTGCAGGATAATACACTGATCTAGTGATTCAAACTCATCAGCCACTCCTTGGAAACCCTGTACAGGGTTGCTATGTGTTGAAACCAACTCAACGGCACTTAACAACAACAACAACAAAATGCTAGGCATAAGAATGCAAAGATATTTAAAAAAAATAAAATAGAAGCTGTTTGGGTCTTGAATAGCTCACAGAATCATGTGACAGACAAGTCTGATCTGAGCAAATACTTGACGTACAATGTGCCACAGACCCACATGAGAGGCTTACACCAGAGTTAAATTTATGCCCTACCATATTCAGCCTGGGGAAGTTAGGGAGAGATCGATTATTATGAAGACCTCCCATAGAAGAGAACTTAGAACTGAGTCTTAAGGGATAAGTATAACCTCCCAGGAGACAAAAAGCAAAGGTTACTGGGTATATAGCCTTTGCAAAGAATAAGAAAGAAGGTATATCAGAGAGCCTGGTATATGACATGAATTGTAGGTGGTTTATTGTGGCAAGTGATGAGTGAAGAACACTGTAGAGGAACTGGGAAATATTGGTAGGGAATAGGCCAAAGACATTATTCTATCAATAAAAAATTTAATCAGGGCATGAGTTGGTCAGGTTTATGGTCTATGAAGATCATATAAAGAGTGGATTAAAGGATGGTGAAAGTAGAGGCATGAAGACAATTGTTGTTAAGTGTCATGGAGTCAGTTATGATTCATAGCAACCCTATGCAGGGTTTCCAAGGCTCTAATTCAGAGGCTGCAAATCTTTGTCACAGCAGAAAGTCTTGTCTTTCTCCCATGGAGTGGCTGGTGGGTTTGAACCACCAACTTTGTGGTTCACAGAAGCAAGTTAATTGAGTAAGAACTAGAACTAAAATTTCTGAAGTGAAGCTATGGTGATTGTGTTGAAAATAAGTAGGTGGATAATAGACGTTTCAGTCACTAACTAGGACTAGTTGAGGTGTGAGGGAGGAGAGGAGAGTGGTTAAGGATGATGTCCAGGTTCTTGAGATGCCAGGCATCAAGATGCAGGCCTGTTCTTTGAAGAGTCAACTGTGAAATGAAGAGAGAAAAAGAGGATAAAAAACCCATTACCATCAAGTTGATTCCAACTCATATCAACCCTATGTAGGAACTCCAAAGCTGTATATTTTTATGAGAGCAGAAAGCCTCCTCTTTCTCCCACAGAGAAGCTGGTGGATTTGAACTGCCGACCTTGTGGTTAACAGCCCAATGTGTAACCCATTATGCCACTAACACTCCTAGGTCACAATAGGAAGTTTTAAAAATTATTTTATAAGTGGATTGCAATTGAGGCATTATGTAGACTTTGTTGTGGTTGTTGTTGTTTAGTGCTGTTAAGTCAGTTGCAACTCATAACAACCCTGTATAGATTTCCGAGGGTTTGAACTGCTGACCTGGTGATTAGTAGTCCAGTTCTTACCCTAAAGCACCACACCAGGACTCCATAAGTAGACTTTTTTGTTGTTGTTAAGTGCCATTGAGTTGGTTTCAACTCATAGCAATCCTGTATAGGGTTTCTGAGGAGCAGCTGGTGAGTTTAAACTGCCGACCTTGTGGTTCAAACCGACCTTGTGGTCCAGTGCTTATCCTACAGCCTCACACCAGAACACCAGGAGTATGCTTAAATGTTGTTGTTGTTAAGTGCCCTTGAGTCAGTTCCAACTCATAGCAACCCTGTATAGGATTTACAAGGAATGGCTAGTGAGATTGAACCATCAATCTCGCAGTTCAAACTGACCTTGTGGTTGAGCACTTTTCCTACAACACCACACCAGGAATAAAGCCCCATAAATTTCTCCATCTTATAACACTCATGCTTTGAGCTCATGGCAATACATTAAGCAAGTTTTTGTTTGATTTACATTTATTTGTTTTAAGAACTTCTAGTGAGCATTAAAAAAAACTTCCAGTGAGCAGAAAAATAAAATAGAAGGGAACTGGAAATTATATACATGAAAACTCTGCTGTACACCTATAAATAATACAAATAAAGAAGCACATAAAACATAAATACATAAACATGCATATTTGCATTTAATTTTTCTGAATTACCATATATTAATTTAAGATGGAACATTATTAAATATCTAATCAAATCAGTGTAGCCAACTCCTCCAAAACAGCAGAAATGATCCATCCTTTAAAGCAGTGGTATGATACTGCTCTTTTTAGAAAGCAAACAGTTGGTAAGGAGGATTTTATTTCACAACTGCTTGTACATTCCCACCTTCAAAACTGTGAAACTGTTTTCTTAATCTTTTTTTACATCCCTATTTCTAATACATAAATGCTCCTAAAAACAGTCATCATTTTATTTCTACCATTTGTGTTTAGGTGGCAATTGTGGTCAAGTATTTCTTCCAGTTTGGATTCTTTCCATGGAATAAGAATGTGGAACTGAATAAAGATAAACCTTACCACCCACCAAATATCATAGGAGTGGAAAAGAAGGAAGGCTACGTCCTTTATGACCTCATTCAGCTCCTGGCTCTGTTCTTCCACCGATCAATTTTAAAGGTACTGCATGTTAAGGGTTGACAAACACATATAGGTATGTTAAGAGCAGCCAAGCTGATACCTAGGTAAACCGGAGCATTGGGATTGGTCACGAGGTCTTCTTGTTATGTATTCACTTTTTGTTTGTTTGCTTACACAGAAAGTTATGCTCATTTAAGTGGACATTTTGGCCAAAACTGTGCTGCCCATAATGGAACTTATAATGAATCTAGGAGAATATGTCACCGAATTTTTACCTTGGAATGAATATGTCACATTTAATTCACATTTGTGAAGAATTGCTTGACTGGTGTGCCATATCTTAATGCATATGAAATCACACTGAATTCTGCCTCTAATTTAACCCAAATACCAGAGACCTACAATTTGGAGAGAATCGTCTTGCTTTCTTCTTTATATAATCCAGCCTCTTAGATTATTTGTCATATTGAATAAGTATAGTGAAAAAATACAACCCTAATGCAGACCTTTCCTAATTTTAAACCATTCAGTGTTCCCTTGTTTTTTTCCTCTTGTAGCCTCTTGGTATATGTACAAGTTCTTTATGAGCACAATTAAGAGTTCCAGAATACTCATTCTCCACAATGTTGTCCGTAACTTGTCATGATCCACATAGTCAAAAATCTTTACATGGTCAATAAAGCACAGGTAAACATCTTTCTGGAATTCTCTGTTTTCAGCCAAAACACATCTGACATCAGCAATGATATCCCTCATTCCCAATCCTCATCTGAATCTTAAACCTCTGGCAGTTCCCTGTCAATGTACTGTTGCAGTCATTTTTTTAGTTACCTTTAGCAAAATTTTACTTGCATGTGATATTAATGATATAGTCCAATGGTTTCTACATTCTGTTAAGTCACATTTCTTTGGAATGGCCACAAATATGGATCTCTTTGAATCAATTGATCCAAATTTGTTGGCATAGATGTCTGAATGCCTCCAGTGCTAAATCAATTTGTTAGTTTGTTGAAAGATTTCAATTTGTATTCCATTAATTCCCGGTCTTGTTCTTTGCCAATGCCTTCAATGAACCTTGGACTACTTCCTTCGGTACCTTTGGCTCTTGGTTATATTTTATCAGTCTTTTCTTTTTTGGTACAGTGACTCTGTGTATTCCTTTCATCTTCTTTTTATGGTTTCTACATCAGTCAATATTTTGTCCATAGAATCCTTCAGTATTTCAAGTTGAAGCTTGAAATTCTTCCCCAATTCTTGCAGCTTGAGAAATGCTTAGCATGTTCTTCCCTTTTGGTTTTCTAACTCCAGGACTTTGTACATGTCATTATGATACATGACTGCCATTTCAGTTTGCCCTTTGAAATTTTCTGTTCAGCTTTTTAACTTCTTCCATTTCTTTCATTTGCTTTAGCATGTCTACACTGGAGAGCCAGTTGCAGAATCTTCTGACATCATTTTTTGTCTTTTCTTAGTTCTTGTCTTCTTAATGACTTTTTGCTTTTTTCTGTATGATATTCTTGATGTCATCCTACAACTCTTCCAGTCTTAGATCATTAGTGTTTAATGCATGAAATCTGTTCTTGAGATGATCTCTAAATTCAGTTGGGATGTGTTCAAGGTCATATTTTGGCTCTTGTGGAGTTGTTTTAATTTTTTGCAGTTTCAGTCTGAACTTGCATACGAGCAATTGATGATTAGTCCACATTCTTCCCCTAGCCTCATTTTGGTTTATGATATGGAACTTAGAGAAGTTGGTAAAAACCATATTTTCCCACAAATATAGTCAATTTTATTTCTGTGTATGCCACCTGCAAACTCTATGTGTATAGTCATCTTTTATATTGTTTTACAAGGTATTTGAAATGAATAAGTCACTGGTCTTGCAAAATTCTATCAAGTAATCTCCAGTATCATTTCTATGATACATTTTTCAACTACTGATGTTTCTTCTTTGTTTCCAATCTTTGCATTCCAATCACCAATAATTATGAATACATCTTGATTGCATTTTTCAGACTGAGGAACTTGATAGAATTCATCAATTTCATCATCACTGGCTTTTGGGTTGGTACATAATAAATATGGTGAAAAAATACAACCTTGTCACATACCTTTTTTAATTTTAAAATATTCAGTGTTCCCATGCTCTGTTCAAACAACTGCTTCTTGGTCTAGGTACAGAATCCTTGTGAGTACAATTAAGTGTTCTGGAATACTCATACGTAATGTTGTACATAGCTTGTCATGATCCACACAATCGAAAGCCTTTGTGTAGTCAATAAAGCACAGGTAAACATCTTTCTGATATTCTCTGCTTTTAGTCAAGATTCATCAGACATCAGCAATGATATTCCTCATTCCACGGCCTCTTCTGAATGCAGCTTGAACCTCTGGAAGTTCTCTGTCAATGTACGCTTGCAGCCATTTCTGTATTATCTTTAGTAAAACTTTACTTGCATGGGATATCAAAGAGATTGTCCGATGATTTCCGTATTCTGTTGGGTCACCTCTCTTTGGAATGGGCACAAATATGGATCTCTTCCAGTCAGTTGCCCAGATAGTTGTCTTCCAAATGTCATGGCAGAGATAAACGAGTGCCTACTGTGCTGCCTCACTTTCTTGAAAGATTTCAATTTTTATTCCATCAATTTCTGATGCCTTGTTCTTTGCCAATTCCTTCTATGCACCTTGGACTTCCACCTTCAGTATCATTGGCTCTTGATAATATGCTACCTCTTGAAATGTTTGAACATTAACCATTTCTTTTTGGTACAGTGACTCTGTGTATTCCTTCCATCTTCTCTTGATGCTTTCTGCATCATTCAATAATTTGCCCAGGGAATCCTTCAATAACGAAAGTCAAGGCTTGAATTTTTTCTTCAGTTCCGCCAGCTTGAGAAATGCTGAGCTGTTCATCCCTTTTGGTTTTCTGATTCTAGATCTTTGCACATTTTGTTGTAATATTTGGCTTTATCTTCTTGATCTGTCTTTTGAAATTTTCTGTTCAGGTCTCATACCTGCTCATTTCTTCCATTTGCTTTAGCATCTCTACACTGGAGAGCAAGTTTCATTGTCTCTTTTGGCATCCATTTTGACCTTTTCCTTTTTTCTCGTCTTCTCATAACCAAAAAAGAGGCAAAAGCTGTTTCTCAAAAGGAGGTAAGTTATCTGCGGAAGATGGCAGGCATTTGCTCCAAAATCCTAAGTGACTATGCTGTGATTCACCAGTAAGGTCATGCCAGACACTCCAAATTATATCTCTATCTACCTCTAACTTACACTTCATCATTGGACCATCTGGTCAAGCGGCAGAGCAGGTTGCACAGCAGTCTGAACCTATTGAAAACCTTCTCTTGTTCTGGGCCACACTCAAAATTAGCAGGTTTTTGAGTCACTTGATAAAATAGGCCAGAGTTGTTGTTGTTGTCAGGTGCCATCGAGTCGGAACTGACTCATAGCGACCCCATGCACAGCAGAACGAAACAATGTTCGATCCTGGGCCAACCTCACTACCACTGCCACACTTGAGTCCATCAATGATGCCACCTGGCTGATCCATCTCGTTGGGGGTCTTTCTCTTTTTCTCTGACCCTCCACCCTACCCAGCATGATATCCTTCTCCAGCGATTGTTTCCTCCGGACAATATGTCCAAAGTAGGAGAGACGAAGCTTAGCCATCCTGGCCTCCAAGGAGCACTCTGGCTGCACTTCTTCCAAAACAGATTTATTGGTTCTTTTGGCAGTCCATGGCACTTTCAGTATTCTCCTCCAACACCACAACTCAAAGGCATCAATTCTTCTACGATCCTCCTTATTCACTGTCCAGCTTTCGCATCCATATGAGGCTATTGAAAACACAATGGCCTGGGTCAGACGCACCCTAGTCCTCAAGCTGACATCTCTGCTCTTCAACACTTTAAAAAGTTCCTGTGCAGCAGATTTGCCCAGTGCAATACGTCGTCTGATCTCTTGACTGCTACTTCTGCGAGTGTTTATAGTTGATCCAAGAAGAATGAAGTCCTTGACAACTTCAATCTTTTCTCCATTGATAAGAATGTTGTTTATTGGTCCAGTGGTGAGGATTTTTGTTTTCTTGTCATTGAGATGTAATCCATATCGAAGGCTGTGCTCTTTAATCTTCATAAGTAAATGTTTCAAGTCCTCTTCACTTTCAGCGATCAAGGTTGTATCATCTGCATATCGCAGGTTGTTAATGAGTCTTCCTCCAATCCTGATACCACGTTTTTCTTCATAGAACCCAGGCCAGAGTAGCACACTTAAATTAGGGATATGTTGCTTCCAAAACCCAGAGGACTAGAGTGGAGAATGAAGCATCCAGCTGATAAGAAGAGAGGACATATACACAAGAATACCCACACTTGCAGATAATACCCATTTGACCTGGCTTCAATGACTGGATGATCAGAGCTCAACCAGAAGAAGAAAGAAGAAGAAAAAAAGAGTAATCTGATACAATTTAATGAACTTGACCTATACCTATGGATGCAGTAGCTCAAAAGAGGAAACAAATCCTTACAGCAAGAATCATTCCCACCCCCTCCACACACAGAGTAGACAGGGATGGGCAACTTGGACGTTGGCGACCCAAAATGGAGGCAGGGGAGCAGGGGGGCTACAAAGGCAAGAAGTGACTGGCTTACAAGCTTTCAAGATGGAACCTAGAGCCAGGGGGCATGGAGGCAGGCACAATTTCCAGTAAGTACTATCCAATCTGTCTAGGCGGAGTGAATGAAATGAAATGCAGATGGGTCTCTTGTGATACAATAGTGAATAATTGTTATCAGGACTGATTGTGAGGGTTGGAAATGTAAAGGTAGATGTTCTATAGCAAGGAAGGGAATGATTAACTTTACAGACTAGGATCAGAGGTCCCTAGGACCATCAACGGAGAAGTGCCGAGAGAACACCCTACCCAGAGAAGCAGTGATGCCTGAGAGGGAGGCAGAGACGATGATGTGGAGTGATGGAGCAGCTGGGGACTTTAGATCCAGAGAGGGAGAGCGACTGTGTGCTGAAGACTGGGGGTGGGGG
>NW_006408640.1:1442782-1444319 GCF_000296735.1 Chrysochloris asiatica | reverse complement strand
GTCACCTCTCTTTGAAATGGGCACAAATATGAATCTCTTCCAATCAGTTGGCCAGATAGTTGTCTTCCAAATTTCTTGGCAGAGATGAGTGAGTGCTCCTGTAACACCTCACTTTCTTGAAAGATTTCAATTTTATAGTAGGCCACTGCAAAATCCATGCTTCAGTGAACCACCAAATAAACTATTAGATCTTCTACTAACCGAACTCTCGAGCTGAAACATTAGTGGGCTCATATCAATAATCTCAGACTGATCCAACCCTGTGTTCCTTCCACTATTATACCACATACTTAATAGCTATTCCCACACATATTTTCCGGATTTCTATTTTTACATATCAGAAAAATCAAGCAGTTATTTTGGAGTGATGTGTACTTCTTCTTGGGACACAATTTGTACTTCACCTTTTAGGGGTCGATGGGACTTAAGTCTGGTTATAGGTCTAGAAGCAATCATTGGTGAGGTGTTTCCTGGAAACATTCAGCAATATCTTGCAAAACATGTACCTTAGGTGATTCCTCAGGCAATACTCCAGACATCATCTCAGCAGACACAGTTGTGTTAATCTCATGAAATGTGGTTTTACTGATACCTAGACACACACACACATATATAAGGTGGTTGGTCATATGCCACTGAGTTGATTCTGACTCATCATAGACCCTGCATATAAGCTTCCAAGACTATATAAATCTTTA
This sequence comes from Chrysochloris asiatica, assembly GCF_000296735.1. Classification (NCBI taxonomy): domain Eukaryota; kingdom Metazoa; phylum Chordata; class Mammalia; order Afrosoricida; family Chrysochloridae; genus Chrysochloris; species Chrysochloris asiatica. The sequence continues at coordinate 1,443,621 of NW_006408640.1, read as the reverse complement.
TATGAATAAAAAGCCCATTCATTCTCCTGCCATGAAACTGGTAGCTTCAAACTGCTGACCTTGTAGTTAGCAGCTCAGCTTGTAATCTACTATACTGCCAGGGATCACAATATGTATATTAGAGAATAGTGCCTTGGGGCCTAGCAAACCCTGACCAAAAACCTTAGGGTCTTGCAAACCCTGTTGAAAAATCGTTAACATGCTGAGTTTAAAAAATACACCTAACAGAATATTTTTATGTGGGCTTGACATAACCCACCCTACCGCAAGACCCTGCCCCCAAAACAGAGAAAAATGGGTTCCTGGAGTGTGCATACAAGAGAAAGAAGATGACCTTAAAATAGTGCAAGATGGAGATCATAGACCATAGCAAGAATCAAATCAGAGGCTATTGCTATCTGTGTGTGTATCTGTGCCACCCACATAATGAGTATAGCTAATGTTCCCCCAGAGACCCTTGTGACAGATTCCGTATTGAAGATAAAGTTGTATGTGCAGCTCCAAGGGGAGAAAGGATAGAAGAAGTGGCAGTTGTCAGACTACCACAAGACTCTCCTCCACCCTGGGACCACTCCAAACTAACCTTCCCATCTGGAAATTGCCCTATTTATTTAGCCCTCTAGCTTTGTATGAATGAAGAGACACTGCTATGGTAGCATGCCTCCACTTGCAAGGTATTCTTTTTTTTTTTTTTTCTTTTTAATTTTTTATTGTGAATTGAGTGGAGGTTTCCAGAACAGACCATCAGCTCCATATTCAGCAAATTATACATTTTGTGTCATTACAATGATTGCAATCCACGCCAGTTAACAGTATTTACTTCTAGTCACTTTTCCTTC
>NW_006408640.1:1428345-1429417 GCF_000296735.1 Chrysochloris asiatica | reverse complement strand
GGGCCGTGAGACTGTGAATTCCCACCTGGGAGGCTCAACTCACGAGCTTCCCCTCCCCGATCCCGGAGCCCCTACTCACAAGCTCCATCTGGCCGCCCTGGCAAACTGGAAGCTCTCGCAAGGTATTCTTGAATAAATCTTTCTTTATGAGTGACAACTTGACTTTTTATTTACGAATTGGCCCAACACTGGTAACAAATAACAACATATTTGTTGTTGTTGTTATGTGCCATCAAGTTGGTACCAACTCATAATGACCCAATGCACAACAGAATGAAACACTGCTCAGCCCTGCACCAACCATACAATCGTTGCTACACATGAGCTCATTGCTGCCACCACTGTGCCAATCAATCTCATTGGGGTCTTCCTCTTTTTCTTAGACCCTCCACTTTACTAAACACTATATCATTCTCCAGGGATTGGTCCCTCTGATAATATGTCCAGAGTATGAGAACTGAATTTGGCCATCTTAGCTTCCAAGGAGCACTCTGGCTGTACTTCTTCCAACACAGATCTGTTTGTTCTTTGGCAATCTACATTACTTTCTATATTCTCCTCCAACATCATAACTCAAATGCATCAATTCTTCTACAGTCATCTGTATTCACTGTCCAACTTTCGCATGCATGTGAGGTTGTGGAAAATACCATGGCTTGCGTCAGGCGCACCTTAATCCTCAACCTGGCATCTTTGTTCTTCAATACGTTAAAGAGCTCTTGTGCAGCAGATTTGCCCAATGCAATATGTCATTTTATTTCTTTACTGTTGCTTCCAAGAGTGTTGATGGTTTATCTGAGCAAAATGAAGTATTTGACAACTTCAGTCTTTCCTCCATTGATATGGATGTTGTTTATTTTTCCAGTGGTAAGGATTTTTGTTCTGTTTACATTGAGTTGCAACCCATACTAAAGACTGTGGTCTTTGATCTTCTTCAGTAAGTATTTTAATTCCTCTTCACTTTCAGCAAGCAAGGTTATATCATCTGCATATCTTTGTTAACAAGTCTTTCTCCAATTCTGATGCCACATTTTCTTCATACAATCTTCATATAATATGTATGTATATATGT
>NW_006408640.1:1426094-1428211 GCF_000296735.1 Chrysochloris asiatica | reverse complement strand
TATATATATATATATATACACACACACAAACACACATGGATTCATGGTGTGGTGCTGTGGATTAATGTGCTGGACTGCAAAGTCAATTTGAACCACAAGATCAGTGGTTCAAACTCATCAACTGCTCCTCGGAAACCCTATACAGGGTCACTATTAGTTGGAACTAACTCGATGGCACTACTTAACAACAACAGCAATATACATATATGGACTCAAAGAAGCTCTGGTAGCATAGTGGTTACGAGTCAGGCTGCTAACCTCAAGGTCAGCAGTTTGAAACTTCCAGCTGTTCTCTGGGACAAAGATGAGGCTTTCTATTCCCATAAATATTTACAGTCTCAGAAACCCTATATAGGGTCGTTATGAATCAAAACTGACTCCACAGCACACCACCACCATATATCGACTAATGGTGTAGGATCAGTACTGGACTGCAAACCACAAGGTCGGCAGTACAAACCCATCAGCTGCTCCTTAGAAACTGTATCTGTATATTCCAGAGAAAGTCCTGGTGTGGTGATCTAGGACTTTACTACAAGTTCAGTTTGAACTGCAAGGTTGGCAGTTCAAACCCACCAGCTGCTCTTTGGAAACCCTGTGTAGTGTTACTATGGGTCAGAACAGACTTGATGGCACTTAACAACAATACACATACGAAGTACTGGATCACAAGGTTGGTTTGAACCACAAGGTAGGCAGTTCAAACTTACCAACTGCTCCTAGGAAATCCTATACAGGGTCGCTATGAGTCAGAACTGACTCCGTGGCACTTAACTACAATATATATGTATGTTGTTGTTGTTGTTAAGTGCCTTCAAGTCGGTTCTGACCCATAACAACCCTGTATAGGGTTTCCGAGGAGTGACTGGTGAGCTTGAACCACCGACCTTGCAGTTGAAATGGCTTTGCAGTCTGGTGCATTAACCCACAGCGCCACCCCAGGACTCTATATGTATGCTATATATGTATAAATAAAGCACTGGACCACAAGGTCAGTTCAAACCACATAGTCAACAATTCAAACCCACCAGCCACTTCTCGGAAACCCTATACAGGTAGTGGTTACGAATCAGGCTGCTAACTTCAAGGTCAGCAGTTTGAAACTACCAGCTGTTCTGCAGGAGAAAAATGAGGCTTTCTGTTCCTGTAATGATTTACAGCCTTGGAAACCCTGTGCAGAGTCGGAACCGACTCCACAGTACTTAACAACAACAACAACAAGGTGGCACTGCAGGGTAAAGTACTGGACCGCAATGTCAGTTTGAACCACACAGTCAGCAGTTCAAACCAACCAGTTGATACTCAGAAACCCTACACAGAACTGAGTCAATGGACTCTATTTGCAATATTGAAGGATTCTATGGGCAAACGATTGAATGATGCTGGAAGCATCAAAAAAAAAAAAAAAAAGAAAGGAATGCACAGAGTTATTGTACAAAAAAGTGTTGATTGACGATCAACAATGTTAAGAGATAACATATGATCAAGAACTGGTAGTTTTGAAGGAAGAAGTCAAAGCTGCACTGATGGCATTGGCAAAAAACAAAGTTCCAGAAATTGATGGAATAACAAATTGAAATCTTTCTACAAACTAATGTAACATTCACTTGTCTATGCCAAGTAATTTGGAAGACCATCACCTGGCCAGTAGTTTGGAAGAGATTCATATTTGAGCCCATACCAAAGAAAGTTGACTTAGCAGAATCATTGATACCACAAGGAAGAGAAATTTTGCTTAAGATAACTCAAGCATTTGTAGCAGTATATCACAGGAAGCTGTGAGAAATTCAAACCTGATTCAGAAGAGGATGTGGAACTTAAGGTATCCTTGCTGATGTCAGATAGATCATGGCTGAAAGCAGAGAATACAAGAAAGAAGTTTACTTGTGCTTTTCTGACTATACAGAGGCATGTGTATGGATCAAAATTGACTGGATAACATTGCAAATAATGGGTATTCCAGAACACTTAATTGTGCTCATGAGACAGTCACTGGAAAGGAACTAGAGGATATTGAATACTGTTGTTGTTGTTGTCAGGTGCCATCGAGTCGGAACTGACTCATAGCGACCCCATGCACAGCAGAACAAAACAATGTCCGATCCTGGGCCAACCTC
>NW_006408640.1:1413237-1425940 GCF_000296735.1 Chrysochloris asiatica | reverse complement strand
CCTCCTGACAATATGTCCAAAATATGAGAGATGAAGCTTAGCCATGCTGGCCTCCAAGGAGCACTCTGGTTGCACTTCTTCCCAAACAGAGCAATTGGTTCTTTTGACAGTCCATGGCACTTTTAGTACTCTCCTCCAACACCACAACTCAAAGGCATCAATTCTTCTATTCACTGTCCAGCTTTCGCACCCATATGAGGTTATTGAATATACCATGGCTTGGGTCTACACCTTAGTCCTCAAGCTGACATCTTTTGCTACTCAACACTTTAAAAAGTTCCTGTGCAGCAGATTTGCCCAATGCAATACGTCATCTGATCTCTTGACTGCTGCTTCCACGAGTGTTGCTAGTTGATCCAAGAAGAATGAAGTCCTTAACAACTTCAATCATTGAATACTAGAGGTTTAAAATTAGAGAAGATTTGTGTCAAGTTTGTATCCTTTTACCATACATTTTCAGTTTGTGGAGTCCTGGTGTGGGACTCTGGGATAGTGCACGAGATCTCAAGGTTGATTTGAACCACAACGTGGGCGGTTCAAATTCACTAGTTGCTCCTCAGAAGCCCTATAAAAGGTCACTATGAGTCAGAACTGACTCACGGGCAACAACAGCAACATTCAGTTTATATGCTGAGCAAATAATCTGAGAAATTGAATTATATGAGGAAGAACATGGCATAAAAATTGGAGAATAACTCATTGACAATCTGTGATATGCCAATGATAAAACCTCACTTGCTGGAAACTAAGTGGGCTTGAAGTATTTTCTAATGAAGATTAAAGACTACAGTCTTCTATATGGATTGCACTTCAATGTATTGAAAACAAAAATCCTCAAATTTAGACCAATAAATAACATCATTATAAACAGAGAAAAGATTTAAGTTGTCAAGGACTTCATTTTGCTTGTGCTATTTTTGGTCTCCTCCTGTTCTGGAATTCCAATCATGCATAGATTATTCCTCTTGAAAGTGTCCCACATACATTTTGATTCCTTTATTTTTTGCCTGATTGCTCCTCAAACTAGTTAGTTTCAAGTGTTTTGTCCTCTGTTTTGCTGATTCTGTCATTCCTTGACTTAGTTCTTCTATATCCTTCCCATGAATCAGTATTTCTGACATCTTATTGTTAATCATTTGGGATTCTAGTTGCTATTTTTGTATGGTTTCACTGTCTGTTTAGTCACACTGTTCTTGCATTGTTTACTGAATTCCATTAGAATGTTGTCTGTGTTTTTCTTGGACTTGTCTGTGCTTTCTTTGGTCTAAGTTTCCCATGTTGTTGTTAAGTTCCGTCCAGTCGGTTCCGACCCAGAGCGACCCTGTACAGGGTTTCCGAGGGTGTAAATCTTTACGGGAGTAGAAAGCCTCATCTTTCTCCCGCGGAGCGGCTGGTAGTTTCGAACCGCTGAACTTGCGGTTCACAGCCCGATTCGCTCTGGTAGCGTAGTGGTGACGAATCGGGCTGTGAACCTTAAGGTCAGCGGTTCGAAACTACCAGCCGCTCCGCGGGAGAAAGATGAGGCTTTCTACTCCCGTAAAGATTTACACCCTCCGAAACCCTGTACAGGGTCGCTCTGGGTCGGAACCGACTCGACGGCACTTAACAACAACGAGTTTCCCATATATGTTTTTAAAATTATGTATCCTCAAGAAGGTTTTCTGCCTCTTTACTTTGGTCAATTGCTTGAGCCATCTTGTCCTATTTATTTATACAATTTGATATTATCGAATTATATAAATAAATTATATAAATAAACTCCTGTCTCTGAGAAGTTAAGGAGTTATTTTATTTATTTACTGGTTTTATGTTTGTTTGCTTCATCCTCTGTTTTGTTTGTTCTTTATATGTATCTGGGTGGGCTTGATGGGCATTCTTTTTGGTGTCTAATCTGGTAGGCATTAGGAACTTCTCATCATTTGAAAGAAGTGCTTTTAGCAACTATTGGATTGTGTTGACCATTTCTTCTGAGGTGATATGCCTGGAAGTCCAGTTACCAGGTCTGGTTGCAAGGTACACTCTTTCCAATCTCAGGGTTATGGCTACTGAGGGTGTGTTTTGCCATTTGATAGGTGGTCAAGGTGAGGGTATAAGGGTTCCTGGTCTCTATGGATGGTATGGAAGCTTGCCTCACTGATGGCCATGGCAGGAATGAGGGGAGGAAGGGGCTCTCACCTCTAGTCATCCAGCAGGTGGTACAGGAACATGAGCCACCAGTCAAAGGGGAAGCAGGGCAGTGAGGGAGACATGGTGAGACAGGCACACCAATAGGCAGTGCAGCAGTGAGCTGTGAATTCCCCAGTGGGTGATGGCATGCATGTTGCCAATCACCAATCTGGTGGTACTGGAGTAAGTGTTGCTGGCTGTCAAGGCAGTGGGGCAGTTCCTGGTAGGAATGCACCCCACAATTGGTAGAACAGTTGGGGTATACAATGTAAGGTCTCTGAGCGCATGCATCATTGGCTGCCTGGGTATCAGAGTGGCAGAGGTGGAATCTGACATCCTGGGTATGGGAACTCACCCTATAGACCACTGGCTGGCTGGCATCACTGGTCACAGGGTGAGTGGATGTGAAGAGGAGCACACATGGTCAGGGGAAGGGTGGTGAGAGAGTACTGCTCAAGTCACTGGTCACTGGTCACTGGTCACTGACATGGGACATGCTCTTTGGAGTGCTGCTAGCACTGACTCAATGCAGGGGTGGTGGGCATGGATATTTGGAGCCTAGTGTCTCCAGACATCACTCCAGGAAGCCTTCCCTCCATGTAGGTATTCAACCCAAATGGCCAGGGGCTATTGCTGGTGGATAACAGAGTTCTGTCCCTGTTTTATGATTCCCTCCTTACTCAGTGATCACCTGCAACTCTTGCCCTCCTTCCTGCACTTTCATATCTTAAATCTGGTTCCTGTTCTGCTCACTTTGTTTTACTCCATGTTTATATCTCCTGTTAGGGATTCATGAAGCTACCTTCTCATCTTGAAACACTGATTGTATTATCTCAAGATAGCCACATTGCACCAGACCAGTTAGCAGGGTACCCACAATACTTAGGTCTTCTTGCTTCTTGTTTTCATCTAGTTTTTCCTTCCATTTCCTGCTAATTCATCCTCCTTCCATTTCCTGCTCAGGGTCCCAAGACCTCTTTCAAAACATGTTTTTGTTATAGGGGAATATTCCACCTTCCCCAGTTTTTTTGAATTAAGTGTTTTCAGCTTAATTTCTGATTCTGTAATGGGTGATTGAAGAATTCACATTTTTCTAAGTAGACTGGCATGAAAGGAAGCATTATTATTCAAGTAAAGGTATTTGGTAAGCATGGGGTGGTATGGCTAAATTTGCCAACTGATACTTTACTTTGGTATTTTAAATGCTAGTCTCCGAGAGAGCATATAGACAGATACTGTTATAGAAAGCACTGTCACTCAAGAAACAATTCAAGTGATATTCATTTTATCTCTACTCTACTGGCAAAACATTGTAGTCTCCATCTCAATTAAGTCAAATGCTTGTTACCTACACACACCCTATGACACTCAACTGTTGTTGTTGTTAAGTGCCATGGAGTCAGTTCTGACTCATGGCGACCCTGCACAGGGTCCAAGGCTGTAAATCTTTATGGGAGCAGAACGCCTTATCTTTCTCCCTCGGAACCGCTGGTAGTTTTAAACTGCTGACCTTGTGGTTCACAGCCCAATTCGTAACCACTACACTACCAGAACTACCACTCAACTAGCCCATTGTAAAACTGTAGAATCTAGGAAGATTGACTGCCCAATCTTGAAAGCTAATCTTGTCTGATTAGCTATTTTAGGGCAGGCACTACAGCCTGAACTACATCTTTGTTTGCTTTCTCAGTGCCATGGCTTATGGGATGAAGACGACATCATTGAAGGTGACATCAACAAGGACGAGTCAGAAGATGAGCTCTCACTCAGTCACAGCAGAAGGGACTCCTGTGATTCCCTGAAGTCCATCAACCTGGGAGCCTCAGTGGAATCAGTGCATGTACACTTCCCAGAGCAGCAAACCAACATGCGGAGGAAGAGCTCAAGCGACAGCTCTCAGGCATCCCAGAGGTCCAGCTTTTCTTCAAACAGGTCCAAAAGAGGTATCTATCATAGTGCATCTCTAAGACGGAGCATCTCCCAACACTGTCTTTGTTTCTGGTGCAGTGGGTAGAGGCAGGGAATTTGTTCTGGGTGCTATCAGGAGATAAATTCTGTTGTGTGAAAGATATTGTTTGCATATCATGCAGACACAAAGTCCAGTCCCAACATGGTTGTGCAATGTGTCATCCCATTGATCACAGCACCCAGTTCTACCCAGGGTCTAGAGTTTCAGCCACTTGTGAAAAGTGACAAGCACACCACCTCATACTCAGGACACGAAAGCTATGAAATCGTACCCAGAGATCCTGCTGGTGTGTGCAGAGTGCTACAGGTGTATTTTGAGAATGTGTTTAGTTTTAATCAGTGGGAACTTTTAGCTAAAATGTATTGCTATTTTGTAAGCTAGTTATTAATTTTCTAATAATAATGAATATGATCAACAGGTTAAAATGTGTGTGCTGCAAGTGGCCACTGCTTGAGGAATTGGGCTTCCACACTTGTGGTATGATGTTCAAAGCTTCCCAATATACCAATGGTATATAATCATCCCTAGAACCCATTCAGAGCAGACACTACCAGATCGTGCCATGCCACATCTGACATTTCCTATTCTCCTTGACCCACATGGAGCAATTTAACCTGAATAGGGGTGACAGGAGATTAGAAGAAAAAGGAAGACACAAAACACAAATGATTTAAGTAAAAGTTGAAACCAGGTGGGATGCAGCACTCTGATGGAGATACTGTGACATAGACCAAATGCAGCAAGTTTATTTTATACACATATCAAAGGAAGTGGTAGGGGCAGAGAAAAAAGTGCAAAAATATCTGGTGTTGTTTGTGCATGCCGTAAGCGGGACTTTATCAGAAGAATGTAACTTGTGGTTGCTAAAGAAACAGAAATAGAGTAGCTAGATGTTTATGCAGACTGAGCTGAAGGTCATGGCTGTGTACAAGGAAAAACTTTGCAAGTTCCTTTTTCCCTGAGGCAGGCTTTGCAAGTTCCTTGGGGAGCAGCCTGACCTGGGCACAGCCCGATTTTCTAGACCACAACTGTTCAGTTGCAATCCTTCGGTTAAACTCTCCCCAAGTCTGAGACCTTCAGCTCAGTCACTCCCAACATCACCATCATCATTTTATAGTGAGAGAAATTAAGACACTGAGGAAGACACAGAACACAATTCCAATCTGTAAGGCCATGCATCTATTTGACTGTGGAAGCAGAGTGGAGACAGTGGAATACAAATGGCTCAGCACTGCTGTTAAGAATACCTGGGTGTTCCCATCGTCTTCAAACAGTTCTACACACTCCACATGCCATGTGGCTCTAGGTGCTTTTGTTATATGTATATGCTAACATACCCAGTTCACCACAATACATCTTGGTTTTTTTCTATTTTTAGGAAGTACAAGTACTCGAAACAGCAGTCAAAAAGGAAGCAGTGTTTTGAGCAGTAAGCAAAAAAGCAAAAGGGAACTCTATATGGAAAAGCTTCAGGAACATTTAATCAAAGCAAAAGCATTTACCATAAAAAAGTGAGTAAATGAAAATATTTTGGTTGTGCATTTTATTTTAGGCCAGGAGAATTTGTATATAATTTAGAGGTCAACAGTAGACCATTATCATGTTGTTTTTAAAATAATTTTTCAATAAGTGTGATTAATGTTTATGCTCATTGCATTGATAAAAATACGGTTTACTTTTATTCAAAATAGAGAAGTAATATGAAGGATTGGCAATAGATATTCCCAGGTACTATTATGACAAAGTCCAACAACAACAACAAAACCCAGTTGACATCTTGTCAACTCTGACAATGGCAACCCCGTGTGTGTCAGAGTAGAATTTTCCTTAATGGGGTTTTTAATAGATGATAGTTCAGGAGTATATCACCAGGCCTTTCTTTCAAGGAGCCCCTGGTCAATTCAAACTTCCTAATGTCTGGTTAACAGCTGAGCAAGTCAATGGTTTTCATTGCCCAAGAACTCTGTCAAAAAGCTAGTAGCCAGCAAAATGCCTAGCCCCCTTTCCACTATCTGGTCAACAGAGACACGCAGCAGGCAGGATCTAGAATGGAAGAGGGGCAGCAGGCCTAGGGCAGAGCCATGAATGGGCCACATGCTGTCACATAAGGGGAGTCCCAGATGGTGGTCCTGAGGCCTAGTGTGCTTTCACCCTCCAGCATAGCCTTGAATTGCCAGCAGGAGTGACAGCATTAAAAACAGAGAGCAGAGGTAGACAGGCAGGCCTGAGCTGGAAGGATGTGGTGTGAAAGGACAGAGCAAGGTGCAGGCATAGGAGCAAAAGGGAAAGTGGCACCCCATTTATACCAAGTCTGGTCCTCTGAGCCCAGGCATCTTCTCAGTTAATTTTCACCTGGCCCTGCGAGTCAGGTATTTTCTTTGTACATTTTATAGAAGAAGAAACTGAAACATAGTGCCTGCTCAAGGCCTCACAGGTAGTAATCAAATACCATTGCAAAGCAAGACACCAAGTTTAGAGGGCGTTATACCAGTATAGTGTGCTTCAAGATAATCAGAAACCTGTGACACAATTGCCAGAAAGAACTTTTGTAGTGATCTTGGCATGAGGGCAGTGGTAGTTCATGGTAGAATTCCTGCCTGTCATTCAGGTGTCCCAGAGTCCTGGTATGGTGCTGTAGGATAAGCACTGGATGACAAGGTCAATTTGAACCACAAGGTCAGCAATTCAAACTCACCAGCCACTCCTTGAAACCCCATACAGAGTTGCTATGAGCTGGAAATGACTTGATGGCACTTAATAGCAATGCTGGAGAGTCAAGTTTGATTCCCTGACAATATATCTCATGCACACTCACCACCTATCTGTCAGAGGAGACTGGTGTGTGGGTAGGATGTCCTGGTGTGGTGCTGTAGAATAAACACTGGACCACAAGGTCACCAGTTCAAACTTACCTGCCTCTCCTTGGAAACCCCATAGAGTTGCTATGAGCCGGAAATGACTCAGTGGCACTTAACAACAATAACAACATGATGCTGGACTGATTTCAGCAGAGTTACAGACTACGATGAGCTAGGCAGAAAGGCAAGACGATCTGCTCCCGAAACTTAGCCAGTGAAAATCCTGTGGATCACAACAGATGATCCACACCCAATCATGGGCATGATGCAGGATGAGGTAGCATTTTCTTCCCATTTTGCATGAGATAACCATGAGTTGGGTGCCAACTCAGAGGCAGCTAACAATAACTACCTGTGCAATAAATGTATGCATACTTTCTGTCAGAGCAGAAGGCAACCCCAGTGGGTCCCACTGGGGCACTGGTGGGAACAAGGAATACAGGGCTGCTCTTTACACCTACTGATTGCAAAAGCTGGTCCTTTTGTTCTCCTGACACGGTTGGTGGGTCTCTGTTTTGCAGGACTCTGCAAATATACGTGCCCATCAGACAGTTTTTTTATGACCTCATCCATCCAGACTACAGTGCCGTGACTGACGTATACGTGCTCATGTTCTTGGCAGATACTGTCGACTTCATCATCATCGTCTTTGGTTTCTGGGCCTTTGGGGTAGGTTAAGATAATGCCACCATTCATCCATGTAATAAGGAGAAAGCTGACTCTTATGTGGTGGTACTCAGGCATGATGTGTTGTCTTTCTTCAGAAACACTCGGCAGCAGCAGATATCACCTCTTCACTTTCAGAGGACCAGGTCCCAGGGCCATTCCTGGTGATGGTGCTCATTCAGTTTGGAACCATGGTAGTGGACCGGGCTCTCTATCTCAGAAAGACTGTGTTGGGAAAGGTCATTTTCCAGGTCATTCTTGTATTTGGAATCCACTTCTGGATGTTCTTCATCTTACCTGGTGTGACTGAAAGGTAAGGAGCTAGAAACATGGGCCCTCTTTAATGTAAATACATTCCACAAGGTTATCCACATTTGCACAACAGAATCACAGATACAGGCAAAGGCCTGGCAGAGCAGCACCAAAGAACAGAAAGGTCAAAGATCCTAATCAGAATTAAATTCAATGTCAATTTACTGTATGAATTGATTCTTAAGAATAATTTAATTAGATCTCAGTTGCATTATTAGAAATAGAGTTTCTATTAATAGAAATAGAGATGACCACTGTAAGGATCAGAGCTCATGGAGGGAGACATCTGCCTTTGTTCCTTCGAGACATGGAGATGAAGTGAACCATGGTCATGAGAAGTCATGAAACCATGTCTTGTGAGGACTGGTGGGAAATGAGGGCTATTTAGCTTACTGGTAGAGGAAAACACAGGAATGGTAGGTGTGGATGGTAGTAGCATTCGCCTAGAGGGTAGTCATGAGGATTACACATAACAGTATTTGAAGATTACCTTGCAAGGGGCTTGGTACATGGTGGGGATATGTCAGATGACACTGTGTCTGTTGCTGCTGTTGGCATTGCCAAGGGTCAAAGTGGTGAGGGTGGGACAGGTAGGTGGGATGGATGGTTAAGAACAGAGCAGCCTAAAGTCCAATATGGCAGGGTCTGGCCAATCCTTGAAGGTGGCCACTGTCTCTCCCTGTGTCACCTTGCACTCTAACCCCCATGGATTTGACCTTTCTTCTGCTTCCAGTGTCACCTCCCACACTTCAAAGTCTGCCCTGCTCTCTTGTTATGTCATGCTCCCTCCTCCTCGACTCTCCCTCACCAGCCCACCATGCTATTTCCTCCCCATTCTTTAGTTCTCAATGCAGATGTCACTTCTTGTAGGTAGTCTTCCCACAATGTTGTTGATAAGTGCCATCAAGTCAGTTGTGACATGAGCGACCCTATATAACTATGGGTTTGAACTACCAACCGTGTGGTTAGCAGTCCAGTGCTGATCCTGCAGCACCACACCAGGAATCCAACAATATCACCCTAAAAAAGCAACTAAGTCAGTGTTTAACAAATGAATGAGTAATAAGCAAATGAAAAATGAAGTACATCATTATCAATGGGGAATAAACAGTTTAAACAGTAAATTTGTTCTTTATATCATATCTTGGTATCACTAAAATCCAAAGCTTATGAGCAACATGGCCATTCAAGCTGAAGGATGACTGTCTGTCAAGTAATGAAAAATGAATTTTACTTAGGTGACTCACAAACTAACTCAGATTGTTCATTTGAAAATTACTTAGAAAATTACTACTGAAGAAGAAACCCAAAGTTCACTAACCAGAGATGCAGTGTGGCTTTAGATGTTTAGGCTCAAATTTAGACTTTAATATGGGCAGCATTGTTTTATAAAAATAACGGTAGCATTACAAGTATCTTAAAAGGAAAAATAAAATTAGAACAATGTTTCCTGAATTTAAACTTGTCAAAAATAAATAACTCAGAACACCATAAGCACTGGACCACAATGTCGGTTTGAACTGCAAGGTCAGTGGTTCAAACTAACCAGCTGCTCCTCAGAAACCCTATTCAAGGTCACTATGAGTCAGAAACAGTTCACTGGCACTTAGCAACAACAACATGCAGGTTTAATAGAGAATTTGCAATTGGACAACATGTCATCATCATGTGAATCAGTGTTCTGGTTAATTATTTGAAGTTCTGTGTATTCTTGTGTGTCAGTCTGTAGTACTCTTGTGTGTTGTACTGTGGTAGTCTGCATAATGCTGCCATGCTGGAAACTTGACAACGGTATTTTATATACCAGCAGGGTCACCCATGGTAGACAGGTTTCAGCTGAACTTCCAAACTAAGACCAGGAAGAAGGAAAGGCAGACTACTTCTGAATGTTAGTTGTTGTTATTAAGTGCCATCAAGTCAGTTCCAACTCATAGCAATCTGTATAGTTTTTCTGAGGAGTAGCCAGTGGACTTGGGTTTGAACTGCCAACCTTGTGGTTCGCAGTCCAGTGCTGATCCTACAGCGCCCCACCAGGAGCCACCAAAAACCTTAAGAATAGCAGAAAAACATTATCCAATGCATGTCAGAGGTGGAAATATTATGAATAACACCAGAAGATTGTCAGATATAGTGCCACAAAATGCAGCCTTCAAGTTGGGAGACACTCAAAATATGCCTGGTGAAGAGCTCTCTCCTCAATGTAGAGTTGATTGTGATAACGTAAATGAAGTTAAGCCTTCAGGACTTTCATTTGCTGATGGGGAACACTCAAAATGAGGAAAACAGCTGTAAACATCCATATAATAACCGGAATATAGGTATGAATCTAGGAAAATTGGAAATAGTTAAAACTGAAATGGGATGATGCATAAACATTGATATCATAGACATTAGTGAACTGAAACGAACTGGTATTGGCCATTTTGAATCTGAGAAGCATATGTTTTACTATGCCGGGAACAATAAACTCAAGAGGAATGGCGTAGCATTCATCATTAAAAAATAATATTTCAAATCTATCTTGAGATACAATACTATCTGTGATAGGATAATATCCATATGCCTACAAGGAAGTCCTGGTGTGGCACTGTGGGTTAATGCACCAGACTGCAAAGCCGTTTGAACTGCAAGGTAGGCTGTTGGAGCTCACCAGCTGCTCCTTGGAAACCCTATACAGGGTCGCTATGGGTCGGAATCGACTCGACGGCACTTCACAACAACAACAAGGAAGACCAGTTAATACCACTAGGAATTGATGAATTCTACCAACTTCTTCAGTCTGACATTGATCAAACATGCAATGAAGATGGATTGATAATCACTGGTGATTGGAATGTGAAAGTGAGAAACAAACAAGAAAGGTTAGTAGTTGGCAAATATGGCCTTGATGATAGAAATTATGCTAGAGATCACATGATAAAATTTTGCAAGATCAGTGACATATATTGCAAAAACATTTTTCTAAAACAAAATAAAAGATGACTATACACATGAACCTCACCAGATGGACTGCACAGATACAAATTGACTACATCTGTGGGAAAGATAGAAAAGCTCCATATCATCAGCCAAAACAAGGCCAGGGGACTGGTTGTGGAACAGACCATCAGTTGGTGATTTACAAGTTCAAGCTAAAGTGAAGAAAATTAAAACAAGTTCATAAGAGCCAAATTATGATCTTGAACATATCCCACCTGAACTTAGGGTCCATCTGAAGAACAGATTTGATGCATTAGACAATAATAAGCAAAGACATGAAGAACTGTAGGATGACATCAAGAAGAAAGAAAAGGTCATTAAAAAGACAGGAAAGAAAAAATAGAAACAAACTCAACAAAGACACAGAAGAACTAAACACAACAATCAACTCATTGGACATCATAGATTTCTTAAGAGCACAATGCACATTCTTTTCCAGTGCATATGAAACATTCTCCAGAATAGACCATATGTTAGGCCACAAAGCAAGCCTCAATAAATTTTAAAACATCAAAATACTATAACCTTCCAGATCACAATGCTATAAAATTAGAAATCAATAATAGTAAGATCAAGGAACCAAAGATACATGGAATTGAATAACACCTTGCTTAAAAGCTACTGGGTACTGGTGGTGGTTATGTGCCGTGGAGTCGGTTCTAACTCATAGCAACCCTGTACAGGGTTTCTGAGGCTGCAAATCTTTAAGGGAGCAGAAAGCCTCATCTTTCTCCTGTGGAGTGGCTGGTAGTTTCAAACTGATGACCTTAAGGTTCTCAGTCCAGTTCGTAATCACTACGCTGGGTAATAGAAGAAGAAAAAAAAGCAAAACCACACACAACATATCAAAACCTTTGTTGTTGTTAGTGCCATCGAGTCACTTCCAACTCATAACAATCCTGTATAGGGTTTCTGTGGAGCAGTGGTGAACTTGAACCACCAACCTTGCAGTTCAAACCAACTTTGCAGTCTAGCGCATTAACCCACAGTGCCACAGTTCTGACACAGGAAAAGCAGTGCTTACTGGGCAATTAGGAGAAATAAATGCACACATCCAAAAAGAAGAAAGTACCAAAATCAACACATTAACACAATATCTCCAGCATTTAGAGAGAAAAACAAACAAAAAAACAGCAAAGTTAAGCCTACAGTCGCCAGAAGAAGAAAAAATAAGATTAGAGCTGAAATAAATGAATTAGAAAATAGAAAAACAATAGAAAGAATCAACAAGACAAGGAGTTGGTTCTTTGAAAGGATTAGTAAAATCAACAAACCATTGTCAAATCTAAAAAAAGAAAAGGAGAAGAGGCAAATACAAATCACTATAGGTGATACCACAACAAAATTAATGAAAATAAAAATGATAATAACAGAATACTATGAAGAACTGTACTCCAATATTTTGAAAATCTAAAATAAATGGATACATTTTTAGAAAACATGACCTATCTAAACTAACATAGAGTATAGTAAAAAAAATTAACCTGTAATAAAAGAATTAATCAGATCGTTTAAACAATTTACTATTCTACCAAACATTCAAAGAAGAACTGATGCCAATTTTACTCAAACTATTCGAGAACATCTTCACTGGCTTTAGTGAAGCCAGTGAAGATGAAATAGAAGAATTCTACCAACTTCTTCAGTCTGAAATCAATCAAACATGCAATCAAGATGTATTGCTCATTATTGGTGACTGGAATGCAAAAGTAGGGAGCAAAGAGGAGGGACCAGTAGTTAGAAAATTTGGATT
>NW_006408640.1:1387753-1410939 GCF_000296735.1 Chrysochloris asiatica | reverse complement strand
GATGGCACCTGACAACAAAACAACAACAATTCCAGAACATAATAAAGGATGGAAAACTCCTGAATATATTTTATGAAGCAGGCATACAAAAAACAGGCAAAGGCATCACTAAAAAAAAAAATTATAGACCAGTATTCGTCATGAGGAGTCCCGGTGTGATGCTGTAGGGTACACACTGGATCACAGAGTCAGTTTGAATCAAAAGGCCAGCAATTCAAGCACACCAGCTACTCCTCCTTATACATGGTATCAGTGAGTTATAACCAACTCTATGCCACTTAACAACAACAACAAAAACAACATCCCTCGTGAACATAGATGCAAAACTTCTCAACAAAATCCTAGCAAAAAGAATTCAACAACATATCAAGAAATAAAACATCGTGACCTACTGGGATTCGTGCCAGGGATGCAACTATGGTTCAATATTATAAAAATAGCCAACATAAGCCACCATATAAATATAAAAAAGGAAATGAACCACATGATCTTTTCTATTAATGCAGAAAAGGCATTTGACAAAATCCAATATCCATTCCTGATGAAAACACTCAACAAGTAGAAATAGAAAGGGAATTCCTCAACATGTTTAAGAGCATATATATATATATACAAATCCAACAGCCAATGTTACTTTCAGTGGAGAGAAACTGAAATCATTCCTTTTGTGAACAGGAACCAGAAAAGCATACCTTTTTTCACTACTCCTATTCAATACTGTTCTGGAAGTCTTAGCCAGAGCTGTAAGACAAGAAAGGGAAATTAAAGGAATCAAAATTGGCAAAGAAGAAGTAAAACTCTCTATTTGCAGATAATATGATCCTATACTTAGAACATCCTAAAGAAAATTGTTGGAACTCATTGAAAGATTCAGCAAAGTGGCAGAATACCATATTCAATATACAACATTCAGTTGGATTCCTCTATACTAATAAAGACAGTACTGAAAAGGAAATTACGGAAATAGTACCATTTACAACTACCACCCAAAATATGAAATATGTACTACAATATCAAATTCAGAAAATGATATATACAAAAAGGAACTTTAAAGAACTTTGGCAAGCAGCTTTTATGTTTTGGACTATAAAACATGTAAAAGGTATTTTAATCTTAAAAAATGTTACTTCTATTGTAAACTATCCTCAATATTATTTCTATACTCCATTTAGAATACCTGTCACAAATAGAACCTAAGTGTCTAGGGTAAAGTGTAGGTTCTAGAATCTACATTTTTAGCAAGTTCCCCAGGGTGTCTTATATTCATTAAGTAGGAGATTTTCTATCATAGATCATCTTACAGGTTCATTAGTATCAACTGACTACAAAGCATGCCTGAAGCATGAATGAGTTTATATGATGGGTTAGGAGTTTTAGGATGGTCCATTCAAATACCAATGAAAATTCCCATAGCATAGTAGGTTCTAAACTATTCTTACTCATTCAGTACTTAGCCATAAAATACAATTTATGATTCAACTCATTTATTCATTTACTCACAAATGCTTAATAGCTGTCAGCTACTTGTGATCATCTCAATAGATGAAGACAAAGCATTTGACAAAACCTAACTTTCATTTATGATAAAAACAGCAACTATGAATAGAAGAGGATTTTTTAAAACTGATAAAAGGCATTTATGAGGAAAGCTATAGTTCATTTCATTTTTTTTAAATTTTATTTAAGTTTTTATTGTGTACTGAGTGAGTGAAGGTTTACAGGGCAGATCATCAATTTTACATTCAACAAATCACTGTACTGATTACAACCCCCTCCGTGTACCCTTAGCCAGCAGTATTTACCTCTATTCACTTTTTTTCTTCTCTTTTGGTGTACACATACCTGAAAATATATATTCATATATTCGTTTAAATGTCCAAAGGGCACATTTTGCATGCCAGCCTCCTGCCCACAGGCACACTGCTTTTCCAGATCATTGGCCTATAGTCCTGTACTGACTTCTGTGTCTCTCTATGCCATCACCTCAGCCACCATCTCTGTTGTCGCTGCTTTTCTAATTAGGGTCCCTCTCGCTTCTCTCATGTTCTTCCCACTTCATGGTCCTAGGGTCCTCTGTTCCTGAAATGACCAATTCACTGCTCCCTCCTTTTAGTTACACATCTACATTTACAGTTGTGACAATCACCATTAGACCTGATAACAAATGCTTTGTTAATTTCATACTTAATGGTTATCTTAGTTATCTACTGCTGCTGTAACAGAAATACCACAAGTGGATAGCTTTAACAAAAATGTATTCTCTCACAGTTTGGGAGGCTAGAAGTATGAATCCAGAGCACCAGTTCTAGAAAAAGCTCCTCCTCTCTTTTAAGCATCTATAAGCCCAGCATTCCTTGGAGGTCTCCATGTGTCTTGACATCAATCTTTCCCTGAATCTAGGAAGTTCAGTGTAGCGTCCCCCACACCCAAAGTACACACTCCATCCTGACAATTCTTTCTTGGTGGTAGTAGGTCCCCTTTTCTGCACTCTTCTCTCTCTTTTTATCTTTTGTAAGATGAAAGGTGTAGCATGTCACCCCCCATGGGAATCCCCCTTCCATTTTATCAGAGTCATGATGGAATTAAGACTGGTGTATCCCACCCTTAACCTTCTAAATAGTTTATCACATCATATCACATCATGGGGAATCATCACATAACTACCAAATCACTAAGAATCATGGCCCAGCCAAGCTGATACATATTTTGCATGGGGGGCGGGGGGAGCACAATTCAATCAATGACAGTAGTGAAGGACTGAATTCTTTCTTCCCAAAATATTAATTGTTAAAAAGGCATGGATATACACTATGATGGATTATATTCAACTTGTACTACAAATTCTAACCAGAAAAATAAATAAATAAAAAGCATCCAGATTGGAAAACCAGAATCACTTGCCATTAAGTGTACTTCACCTCATGGTAATTGCATGTTGGGATGGTGCTCCAAAGAATTTTCAATATCAGATTTTTTTTTAAAGTAGATTTCCAGGACTTTGTTATCTGGAACATTGCAGGATAAGCACTTGGTATTGAAAAAGGAAAGAGCTATTGATCCTTGCAACAATATGGATGAATCTTAAAATAATTATGCTAAGTGAAGAAGCCAGACCAAAAAACACCCAAAAAGAACTTATATTCTGTGTTTCCATTTATAGAAACCAAAGAGGAGTCCTGGTATAGCACACTGGACTGCAAGGTTGGTTTGAACTGCAAAGTCAGTGGTTCAAGCTCACCAGCCACTCCGTGGAAACCCTATACAGGGTCACTATGAGTTGAAACCAACTCCATAGTACTTAACAACAACAACAGACAAATCTGTAGTTACTGGACTCAGATCAGTGATTGTCTGGGTGTATGGAGTAGGGAAGGGAGACAGGAAGAATTACAGAGGGTTACAAGAAATCTTGTAGGAGTGAAGAAACTTTGGGTGATGAATATGTTGTTTTTCTTGGTCATCTTGATGGTTCTAATAAGGCCAAAGCTTAACAAATCATATACCTTAAATTTGTGCATAATACATATTGCCTCAATGTTGTTGTTGTTAGGTGCCATTGAGTCGCTACCAACTCATAGCAACCCTATGTACAACAGAACGAAACACTGCCTGATCCTAGGCCAACCTCACTAGTGTTGCCACACTTGAGTCCATCAATGCTGCCACTTGGCTAATCCATCTCATTGGGGGTCAGCTCTTAAAAGAAAGGAACTAACTCATTGTTTTTAAAATCTACATTTGTATGGTTGTTTTTTTCTCATGGTAGTGTAAGAAGGAAAAGAGGACAATGGATGGGCATCTACAGTGTTTCAGGATCTATTCTAGGCAACTGAATAGATTATTATAAATTATAAATTTTAATAATAGCCTTCATTTTCTCAATTTTTTGTAGTAAAAATTGATTGTAGTAAAATATGTAAAACAGAAATTTGCCATTTTAGCCATTTCCAAGTCTATAATTCAGCAGCATTAATTACATTTACAATGTTGTACAAGCATCATTACTATCTATTTCCAAAAGTTTTTCATCACTTCAAACAGAAACTCTATAACCCTTAAGCAGTAATTCCATATTTCCCCTGTCCACCTGTCCCTTGTTGTTGTTGTTAAGTGCTGTCGAGTCGGTTCCGACCCATAGCGACCCTGTACCACTAATAAACTTTTGTCCTTATTGTGAGATGGAATGAGCCGGAACACAAACACCCACATGTAAGGCTTTATTGGAGGTCGGGAGCAGAGAGAGAGAGAGAGAGAGAGAGAGAGTATTGTCGGGGGAAGGACTTTTATACTGGTTAAAGTGGAGGGCGGGGTGGAGATTAGTGAAGGTAAGTGATAGGTTGACTAGGGATGCCATGCAGGTAGGGAGAGAGGAAGTTCCCATAGGTTGAAAGAGAGGTTCTGGGAGGGAGAGCGAAAGCATGGCAAGCAGCCATTTTATTATGCACGTGGATGAGAGATTCTATCATTTATATATTCACCTACTCTAAATATTTTATATAAGCGAGATCATAGTCAAACATAAGACTTTACAAAATCTCTCCCAAGACAATGCAAGTGGAGTACAATAATCCTCCATTTGTCTAAACATTGTATTTGAAATTAGATACTTGCTGACATTAACCTGTTATCTCCCTGAAGTCACCATTTTGTATTATTAGTGGTGGTGGTGGTTATGTGTCGTGGAGTCGGTTCCAACTCATAGCGACCTTGTACAGGGTTTCCGAGGCTGTAAATCTTTACAGGAGCAGAAAGCCTCACCTTTCTCCCATAGTACAGCTGGTAGTTTCGAACTGCTGACCTTGCAATATTGGGGTAAAAATGGGCACTACTGAGGGAAGTTAGTACGTTTTGGCAAGTTGTTAGCACATTCAGCAATTGAAATGAGTTTCAAGTGTGGAAGCAAAATAGGAAAATGATTAACATCACTAAAGCTGCTTCTTTTCGTTGATACTAAAGCAGAGTTTGGGGCAGCTTCTCCTATCAAAAAGTAAATGAATAAAATTAGTAGATAGTAATGTAGACCTAAGTGTCAAATTCAATTGTTAACAACAGTTACCACCAAGGTACTGAACTAGATGCTCAGTAGAGTCCCATCCTGGAAATGTCATGAATTTAGAATAAAAACTACAACTAGGAACTTTACCATGCACAAATAGAGACAAAGCTGGTATTATCAATAAAACGATGTTGCCCAAAATATGTGTTACAAATCCCAATCCCTATATTCACGGTTATAATCTCATTTGGGGATTGTTTTCCTTGTTATGTTAATGAGACAATTTTAGTGTATGGTTTGTTTTAAGTCAATCTCTTTTGAAATAAGATTAAGAGCAGATTACATAAGGGAACAAGCAAGCACAAATAGAAGGAAAGATACACACCACATGAACACCAAGGAACCTAGGACTAGAAGCTGGAAATAGACTAAGATCTTGCCGCATAGCAAACAGAGAGAGAGAGCAAGAATCGGTGCCCTGAATTCAGACTTTTATTCCCTTAAACTCTAAGAAAATAAACATCTGTTAATTAAAGTCACCCTCTTGTGGTATTTCTGTTATAGCAGAATAAGATAACTAAGACAGCTGGTTTCTCTGCAGAGAAGACTTTCTAAGGAATTTAAACAACAGTTACAGTTTTGACTGTGTACAGGGTCCCTAAGGCACCAAAAGAGGTCTGGTCTCTTGGTAAGACTCAGGCAACTCATGGTGTAGAAAGATGAGTCAGCTGAGCGCCCCTTCTCTCCTCCAGTCAGGTCCTCCAGACACATAGTTCACACAGTGATGGCATCTTCTCAGATCTTGTGAACTAAAGAATACTTATTTTCATTTAAAAAAAATCAAATATGACTTCTTCTGGTGTTGTTAGTTACTACTGAGCAGACTCCAACTCATAGAGACTGTATAGGATTTCCAAGGCTACAACTCTTTAGGAGAGCAAAAAGCCTAATCTTTCTTCCTGTGGAGTGACTGGTGGGATTGGTCTGCTGTTCTTGTGGGTATAAGCCCAGTGATTATCCTACAAGAACAAAGTTAAAATTTAATAAGATATTTAAAATCCAAAACACAGTACAAAGAGTAAGATGCTCGTTATAACAAAACCTGTAAGTATTGCTCATAATTTTAATCATCAGAGAGTTTATTCTACAATCTTGCCAAATCAAAATTCTCAATTTGTGTGTGTGTGTGTGTACTGACCAGCTTTAAGAGTGTTGCAGAATGCTGCATTCATCCAAAGTTAAAAGTGGACCTAGAAATGCACGAGCAGACACATGCTCTGACTGGTAACCACGTTGGTCACTGATAAGGGGAACCGCGGGAAAACAGCAATGAAGCTACGAGCTAAGCCCTGAAATGTTCAATATACTCCTGTGAACCCAGGTGGAGACCTGGTTAGCTAGCAGTGTGGCGAGACCTGGGGACTCTTGGGCCCAGAGTCAGTGACATAGCCACAGAGGACTAGAGTGGAGAGTGACGTATCCAGCTGATAAGAAGAGAAGGCATATGCATAAGAACACCCACACTTTTAGATAATACCCACTTAACCTGGCTTCAATGACTGGATGATCAGAGCTCAACCAGAAGAAGAAAGAAGAGGAAAAAAAGAGTAATCTGATACAATTTGATGAACTTGACTTACACCTATGGATGCAGTAGCTCCAAAGAGGAAACAAATCTTAAAACGAGGATCATTCCCACCCCCTCCATACACAGAGTAGACAGGGATGGACAACTTGGACATTGGCTACCCAAAATGGGGGGGGGGGGGCTACAAAGGCAAGAAATGACTGGCTTACAAGCTTTCAAGAGGGAGCCAAGATCCAGAGGGTGCAGAGGAAGGTAGAATCTCCACTGAGTAGTATCCAATCTGTCTGGGCGAGACTGATGAAAGGAGATGGGGATAGGTCTCTTGGATACAATAGTGAATAATTGTTATCAGGACTGACTGCAAGGGTTGGAACTGTAAAGGTGGACATTTTGTAGCAAAAGGAGGGGAGTGATTGACTTTGCAGTCTAGGAGCGGAGGTCCCTGGGACCATCAAGGGTGAAGAGCAGAGAGCGGGACCCTACCCAGAGAAGCAGTGACACCAGAAATGGAGGCAGAGACGATGATGTGGAGAGATGGAGTGGCTAGGGTCTTTAGACCCAGAGAGGGAGAGGGGCTGTTTGCTGACTACCGGGGTGGTGGGGGGGCAGGCTTGCAGGATATACCCTTTGGTTGGTTGATGATATACAATAGGATGAATGTAAAGCTAATATTCGCCAATGTAAACTATCACATAATTCACAATAAAACATTTAAAAAAAAAAAGTGGTCATAGAGCACATCATTCTTTGCAAATGTATTCAAAATTTTCCTAAGTGTAAATTTTAATTCGACTTAGTTTTTCCTCAAATGAATTCTATATTCATGAATTGAATGGATAACAATGTGGGTCTACTCACTGACTATCCATTCCCATTTCTATTATTGAGGCATCATTTTAAAAAGGAAGGTGAGATCATGGAGTCATATTTTTTAGAGCTAGGGATCTCTGACATTTCTTTGAAATTGAAATTCTCTGAAATGGATTTAATTTTCAAATAATGGTGCTGATATCTTAAGAAAGAGAGACTTTTTCAAAATCCCATTGATAACTAGAACTGGAACCAAACTGCAGGTGATTTGAAAGCTAGACCTTTACCTATTTTTATAGATGTATAACAAAACAGTTGCAGTCTATTTCTCAGAAGTCTTTCTCTACATGTTCCAAATTATGGATCCTTTCAAGTAAAAAGTGTACCTTGGTTTCATGAGCTTTAATTCAGATATTCTGTAGCAGCTGTGTTATTCACACTGTGAGAAAGGATTTACTAGTCAATTCACTGAAAGAATAATTTGTTTTCCTTATGGCTGAAGCAGCTGAATAATATAGTACTATATTGGAGGCAACATTCACAGTAAGATTTTTTTTTAGTTATTAAATCATCTTACTCCACTTTTTGCTTTTGAAGTGATCCAGTGCGTATAAACAATTTCTGGGAATTACCTTTCTTTTAATTCCTAACTTGGTGTCACTTTGTACTGGAAAAAGTTCTTTCCTTCATTTATCTGTATTTTCACATTTTAGGAAATTCAGCCAGAATCTGGTTGCTCAGCTCTGGTACTTTGTGAAATGTGTTTACTTTGGATTATCTGCCTATCAAATCCGTTGTGGCTACCCAACAAGAGTCCTTGGAAACTTCCTCACAAAGAGCTACAATTATGTCAACCTCTTCTTATTTCAAGGGTAAGTTTATTCTACATTACTGCCATAATTGTGAGGTTGGCATTAAAGTTTTTTCCTACCTGGGGAGGAATGTGAGAAGGAGAACTACAGAAATAAAGCAATAAGTAACTCTCAGTTTTTGATAAAAGAATAACTACACCTCTTTAAGCATCTTTCCATAGGTAGTTGCCACACACTGGTCAAGATGTTGTTCCAGGACCATCCACATGTGCTTCAGTATCCTATAAAGGAGCCCTGGTATCACAGTAGGTTACAAGTAGGGCTGATAACTGCAAGATTTGAATCCATCAGCTGCTCTGCAGGAGAAAGATGAGGCATTTTGCTCCTGTAAAGATTTACAGACTCATAAACCCTACAGAGTCAGAACTGACTCCATGGCACACAACCAACTAATCAACAGTATCATTGCTGTGATAACATTTTAGAACAACAACAACAAAAAACAAAACAAAACAATGATGCATGACCTAAACATTAGTATACTTCTATACACAATGTGGCTGTGACTTGTAGGATAAGCACTGGGCTAACCACAAGGTCAGCAGTTTGAGTCCAGCAGTTGCTCCAAGGAAGAAAGATTTTTGCTCCCTAAAGATTTACAGCCTCAGAAAATCTATACAGGATCACTATATATTAGAATGATTCCACGGTACTTAACATGGTATGCATAACACACAGAATACTCAGAATCTGGAAGATTCCAAAATTCCTGGTCAGCTTAATGTCATGTAAGTTTACTCAGTGCAGAGGTTATTTATCCTATATAATATCAGATGAAATGCCACATGTCTTGTTTGTTCCTAGTAGTAAATTAGCTAGGTACTCAAATCAGTCATGTTGTTCTCCTATATGAAGATTTAATGTCAATATCTCCTCTCTGTTTCCTGGAAAGTGATACCATGGTATAAAAGATGTGGCTGTTCATAGTTCCACTGTCCCCTTCATGGCACTTGGCCAGGGAAAGTCCTGAGATGCCGAGAAATGTTTAACAAAGCTCTGTCCTGTGTCCAGGTTGACATTTTTTTCCAGAGGTTGAGTTATTTTTCATTCAACAGATCTGAGGTATAATTTCAGAGTAGTCATTCCCAAATGAAATACAAGTGGTCCAGGTAGAGTCACTTCAGCCTTAGCAAGCTGACTTGCTATTGGAGCATCCAGTCAGGACCAAGGACATTCCTAGTCCAGATGTCTTCTTTTGCTTGCCTTCATATTTTGCAGAGCATGTCTATAATCTTCACTAATCATTCTATAGTAAATCCACAACTCTACCAATGTGAGTTTGATAGATTTTCATAACACACAAGTAGATTTAAAGAAAAACAAGTTTATCACAAATATATTTCAAGAGAAAAATCACAATTTGTTAAGATCATTAGAGAAAAAGCATGTAATATACTAATGTATACATTTGACTTCTAATGAACAGCTGTTGCTTTCCTGGTATGCTTTTACTATAGGGGTCACCTTGTTATTTTTCGTAACTCATGAGGGTTAAAATAATTTCAACAGACAATGAACTGCTGGGGCGAGGTGGGTGGTGGGCCCATCCTCAAATGTCTCTGAAACATGATGTGATTGCTGTCAGGTTCCGCCTCGTTCCATTTTTGACTGAATTGCGAGCTGTCATGGACTGGGTGTGGACAGACACGACTCTGAGCCTTTCCAGTTGGATCTGTGTGGAGGACATTTATGCTCACATATTCATCCTGAAGTGCTGGCGAGAATCAGAAAAAGTAAGAAATTAATAAAAGTTAAAAGTGCCTATATTCCTGTTTGTTTCTCTTTGTTACAGACTAGCTATTAGATTAATGTGAAGTTCTCTGCATGTTTTGTGACCAAATAAATAGAGGCAGGCACAAAAACAACTAGAACCTGTAAATGTCCCATAAATTTCTAGTCCACTACACTTGGGAATAATAGCTTCACTGCTGCTATAATGTTTGTTTTTTGTTTTGTTGGGGTTTTTTTTTGACAATATCATCCAGATGTTGTCTTTTGGCAGATGTATATTGTAGTTCTTTTAGGAAAAAGAAATGACATATTGCTGTATAACCCAATAATTCTTAAGTGTCCATGTAGGAGCTGGAAGGAATGTGATTTGATGGAGAAAAGTAGAGTCAGGGGGCTTGGATTCCTGCTCACCCTCTGAGTCACACTTTATGAAGGACAGATAATTTAACCTCTTTGTATAAAGGAAATGGAAGTGCAAACATTTGCTTATTCTCCTAGGTAGCATATTAAGATTTAAATATGGGCAGAATTCCTATTATTTAATATATTTTTCAAACACTTAACATGTAGATCAGAAGCCTGATATAAAACAACAACAGAAAACCCTGCAAATAGCCAAGTGGTATATGTGTTTTTATTCTCAAATTGATACTGCCCTCTTTGGAAAAGTGTACTCTAATCCATAAAATTTTGAGAGTTTTCTGACGTTTTCCATGGAAATCTCAGCTCCACAGTCAGGTGGCCCACTGTGTTGTGGTCTTGGTGTCTGGTGGAGTTTCTGGGAGTGAAGGTGATGGGGGCTTATAGTAGACTTAAAAGCATGTTGGTTTATCCTGACTTTTAGGGAATCCATAAACTAGTGGACTTAGATCAGGAGATTGATAATGATGACAAAATATGAAAGCTACTCTACAAAAAGAATATTGAAGATAGCTTTCAGGATGACAAAGGAAATCTTGGCATGTGGGGAAAAGTAGGAAGAACCAAGAATTATTTGGTGTGAAGTAGAAAAAACATTAAGGAAGGAAGAAAGAAAAATTGTTTTCAACTATTTGAAGTACTGACAAGTTGAAGATCAATTAGAGTCAATTTTTGAGTCCAGAAAATGGAATGAAGACAAATAGGTGAAAGTTCCCACAGGTTTCAGTGGAATAACAATCAAAAAGCTACCTTCAGCTCAGAATTGGCTACCCTGGAAGTTGTCAGCAAGAGACATCAGGTCCCTGAAGAATCACACAGAGAAGAATTCATATCATGAAACATGTGGATGGAAAACACTAGGTCTCCCGCTGGCTCTTGGAGTGACCCACTCAGTGTAATATTATCTCAATAACCTATTGCTACTAACGAGCCACTTAGATAACAGAAACTTAGTGGTTTAAAAGAACCACTATCTTATTTGCTCACAGTTCAGTGAGTCATCAGTTTGAATTAGGCACCACTGGACACTTCTGCTGCTGCTTTGCCAGGTGACTCCTGTTGCAGTAGTGTTCAGTTGTACAGCCAGAACCAGATGTTACTGATTTATCTAACTCAGGTATCCAGCTCTTGGTTGGATTTCTCTCTCCATAAGTATGGTCATGCTCAGTGAGGCCATCTGAGCTTCTTTCCATGATGGTAGCACATCCCAAGCAAAGTAGAAAGAAAGTATGGTGTCACCTCACCATTACATTTACTCTATTCTGGTGTCAAAGCAAATCAAATGTCTAGCTTAGCATCAAGGAGATAGAGAGCTTGGTTGGAGGAGTAGCAATGTCATATTGAGATAGCAATGAAACAAATTTGGGACTTTTAAAAAATTAAATCTACCATAACATTTAATAGGCATCTCCTGTGTGCTCAGCGCTCTGCTGGACATGGGAGATAGATTAGTGATCCAAGCATACAGTGTTCTCCACTTTCATGGACCAGAGTCCTTCCCACTGTCTGAAACATCCTGCCCAATGATCTCATTTGTCTAACCCCTGCCTACTTTCAGATCTCAAGTAGACACCTCTTTTTCCTGTAGGGATCCTTTGTTATTTGGGCTGGGGACCCACATGAAGTGCCTGTGAGTTCACAGCTGGGGACACCAAACTCCAGGACTCACATGCTTAAGTTAAGTAAAAGCAGAAACCAGATAACTGACTGCACTCACCCAAGAGTAAACCAACACCAACACCAATGTCCAGCATCTGGAGAAGGGTGCTCTCCTCACTTCCCCTCAAACCTACACAGTGATCAGTGGTATAGGCTGACCACCCCACCCACCCTTGCAATCAGTGACGCCCCCCTATTTCTCATCCCTGCTTGTCAATCCACCCAGGCAGCCTCATCTCCACAATCTCCACCCCTGTTGCTCTGCTTTCATAACCACTTGTAGCATGCTCCCATGGATCCTTGCTGGCAGAGTGCCTTTTTTTTTTTTAAGCTTTTATTGTCAATTGAATGAAAGCTAACAGGGCGTACAATCAGTTTTACATTCAACAAATCATACACCTTGTTTCATTACAATAATATTAATCCCTCCATGTACCATCAGATAGCAGTATTTCTCTCTATTCACTTTATCTCTCTTTTTTTTTTTTTTAAACACTCGTGCATATATAATAATTTACACCACCAAAGGGCACATTCTCCAAGTCTGCTTCCTGGCCATCAGCTCTCAGTCCCTCTTTTCCCATGAATCTAGAGTCCTAAGCTGCTCCCTCTCTCCATGTCCCTGTCTCTGCTTCCATCTCTGGTGTCACTACTTCTATGGATAAGGTCACGCATTCCACTTGTGCTCTTCTCCCTTGATAGTCCTAGAGTCCTTTGTTTCTGGGCTGCAAAATTAACTACTCCCTAATTTTTTATACAAAATTTCTACCTTTATAATTGTGACAGTTGCAATTAGTCATGATAACTGTTACTCACTATTGAATCATAAGAATCTTATCCCCATCTCTTTTAACCAGACCCATCTAGACAAGATGAAAACTATTCAGTGGGAACTCTTTCTTCCTTCACACACTCTTAAACTAAACACCCTCGTGAAACCTTGTAAGTCAGTCACTTTGTGCCTTTATCGTCCCCTTCATTTTAGGTAGCCAGTGTCTAAGTTGTCCATCCTATCTACTGTGTGTACAAAGCTCATAGCATTGATACTTTATGTGAAGACTTGTTCACTCTCTGTTGGTATTTAGAGTTACTACCTCCATGATTATAGGTCAAGTTCATCAAATTGCAGCAAGTTACCCTTGTTTCCTTTAAGAAAACAGTTTTTCTGGTTGTTTTTTTTAATCTTCCTCTAGTCGAGTTCTGATTATCAAGCCATCAAGGCTAGGTCAAATGGGTATTATCTGCAAGTTTGGGTGTTCTTGTGCATCTCCCCTCACTTCATATCAGCTGGATGCTTTACTCCCAACTCTAGCCCTCTGTGGCTATATCCTTGTCCATGGACCAACCAGCCCCTCCCCTTCTCTCTCTCATCTCCAGGTCAATGGGAGTCTATGAACCATGGTTGAACTCAGCCCATTTCTTCATTGCTATCTTTCCCCCTCTTCCACTCACCAGTAGACCAATGTGGTTGTCAGCAAGCTTACATGCCTCCTCATATGTTCCATTTGAGTTTCAGTCTTACAGGGGGTTTTTGTCCTGAATGAACTTGATTGTTTGCCTTGATGCTTCCCGGTGAACAGCTTGCTTATTCTTGAAGTAGCCAGTCATACTGTCATTTTTGTTTTGGGTTTTTCCTGATGATCTTTCTTTGAAGATGTAACTTCTGTTGCTCTAACTGTTCCAGGCTGGTCTGCTTGTCCCTTCTAGTGGGAATGTCCCACCTCAGAAGGTTCTGGGTGGGGCTCAGGATTCCACCTAAGGTCCTATATACTGCAAAGGCTCTGTAAGAGGGCTATTTCACTGGGCAAGTTGTAGAAACCCTTTTAAGTTCCAATCAGTTATAGGCTGAAGACAGGCTTACAGGCTTTCTGTAATCATGTTTCCCAACATTCCTTTCTGTCCCACTCAAGTATCTATTTTACAATAGTAGGCAAGGGAAACCAATATTCATAAGACAGTCAAGCATCTTAGTATTATTTTATTATTTTCTCTCTTCAAACTATTCCTACATCCTTGTATCATAGAGCCCTGTTGTTCCAAGGTTAAGCATGCTACACTATTTACCTCTGTCCCATTTAGCCCATGCAAAGCTGTCTCAGTGTTCCCTTATCTACCTAGTTTTTCTACCTCCTACCCCTTCTTGTATTGCCATCCCCAACACCTAAACTATGATGTGTCTGCCCCTACACTGTGCTTTATCATCACCTCCCTCCACCTCCCCCTAACCCCCAACCCCAACCCCATCATTATGGTTACCTTGTATTCCATTAACTTTTTCCTCTAATTAAGATATAGTCTATTTTATCCTGTTATCTACCTGACCTTCTCACCACCTGGATCTTTATTCCTATGTGTTTACTTTCTTTCACATTGTAATTGTTTTGATCATAGACTCACCTTCCTGATCCGCTGAATTTGTTCTTACAGTTTTGTTCTGTTCTCGACTCGCCCATTTGTTGATTGAGTTCTGGGAGATGCTGCCCCATATGCCAATCTCTGGTTGTTTTCTGTTCTTGTTGGTTCTCAGTCCACAGAACTCCCTTTAGGATGCTTTGCAGTTCAGGGTTGGCTTTGGCAAAATCCCTTAGCTTCTGTTTATCCTGGAATGTTTTGATTACACCGTCATATTTGATTGACATCTTTGCTGTGTAGAGGATTCTTGGTTGGCAGGTTTTTTTTTTTTTCTTTTAGGGTTTTAGATATGTCTCTCCATTGCCTCATTCTAGCCTCCATGATTTCTGCTGAGAGATCAGAGCTTAATCTGACTTGCTTGCCTTTGTATGTAACACTTCTCTTTTCCCTAGCTTCTTTCAGGATTCTGTCTTTATCTTTGATTTTAGAGAGCTTGATTATTATATGTCTTGGTGATTTTCTTTTAGGGTCTATCCTTCCTGGGGTTCGTTAAACTTCTTTAATGCTTATCTTTTCACTCTTCAGGATGTTAGGGAAATTTTCTTCCAGAAGTTCAACTATCTCCTCTGTGGCTTGTGTGATTCTTCCTGTTCTGGAGTTCTGATAATTCTTAAGGTATTCTTCTTCATGTTGTCCAACATGAATCTTAGACTGTCTTCAGATTGTTTTATCCTTTTTACTGTTTGCTCTTCTATCTTAGTAGTATTGAGAGATTTGTCTTCCAGCTCACTAGTTTTGCCTTCCCTCTCTTCAATTCTACCCCTTTGCCCTCTCAGTGTATTGTCCATTTCTGATATTCTATTATTAATTGTTTGGACCTCTTTCTGTAGTTTTTGAATTGTTTCCAATGCTGTATCTATCTTATTTGATTGTTCCTGTTGTGCTTTCCTGATTTTTTCCTTATTTTTCTCAACTCCATTGTAAAGTGTTTTGGTACATTTTTAAATCATTTTTCTGAATTCCTTCTCAGGCATTTCCAAAGACTGCCCTCCTTCTTATGGAGTGTAGGTCTACCTTCAGCTCTTCAGTCACTTTATCTCATTTCTGTACATGCACTGATATGGTCATCTGCTTCTGCTGCTTGGGCAGAAGTGTGTGTTTTGGTATTTTTTTATGCTTTCTGATTGCCTCCAGGTAGATGTGATCATAGACTGACTTCTCTTTTCACTCTTCTTACTACTCCACTCATAGTAACTATCAGAGGTGTTGGCTGCCTACCTGATGTATGGCAGTTGGTATTGGTTCTTGCCTGGATTGTGGTATTTTATAGGGTATGATTGTAGCTTGACAATATGGCAGCAATTGCTGTCTCTTCTTGGGTAATGTAGGGAGATAAAGAGTCCCCTAAAGGTAAGAGGGGACCAAAAAAAAAAAAAAAAAAAGATTGGATGCTGTAGTCTATAATCACAGAAAAGAGAGAAGAGAAAAAACAAACAAACAAAAAATCTGTAGCCTAATATGAGTATGATTTAAATGTCCTCTTTCGGTTTCTTGCCTTCAAGTCGGCCTGAGAAATTTCAAGATGCCATTATTGGTCATTATGGTATAACTCAGGATTTAATTTCCAGCCTGTTTCCTTTTTAGTCTGCCAATCATGCTCCACAACCCTATTCAGGCCTTTTCCCTAGTGGTAAACAATTCAGGGCTGGATGTGGCCATTTTGCGCTGACATTTTGATTTTAAATGGCAGCTGTTCCTTTAAATTTTGATGATATCTGTGCACATGCGTAGTAGAACACTCCAGAGGCACCTAACAACAACAACAATAATGTGGTTTAGAGTTCTGGGACCATCTCCTGAATCTGCTTCGTCCAGTATTCTGTGTTATTGCTGATGGAGATCCTCACTGCACTTCTACTCTATCTTGCCATCTTGTTTGCCTCTCAGCAGAGTGCCTTTTGCAGAGCACACTCATGGTTCAGGATGATTGCTCATGCCCAATACCAGGCTACTTTCCTGGTGTCCTGGAGTGTGTGTTCCACAGATCACATGCCACTTACATACTACCTACATGGTCAGAGGAATACATCCTTTCTTGTAGAGCAAATGCCTTGTGCCTGTTGCCTCCACTATCCAAAATATACACTCAAGCCCACTGCCAAGCTAGTTTTTTAAAATCTTTTTTTTTTCCTTTCTCTTTCTTTCTTTCTTCTTCTTCTTTTTAGCCTTGTTCTCTTAATTTCCCTGTGTTTGCCTCATCTGGCAGAAGATGCTGAGCACATATTGTGATGGCTTATGTGTTGCTGTGATGCTGGAAGCTATGCTACTGGTATTTTAAATACCACCAAGATCACCAGTGAGGCTTCCACACTAAGAAGAAGAGGCAAATCACTTCTGAAGGGTTAGCCATTGAAAACCTAGTGAATGGCTATGAAACATTGTTTGGTATAGAACCAGATGATGAGTGCCTCCAGTTGGAAGGCACTCAAAACACAAGTAAGGAAGAGCTTCCTCCTCAGAGTAGAGTTGATCTTAATGATGTGGATGAAATAAAGCATTGGAACTTTCATTTTATGGACAAAATATTGAAAAATGCAGAAATCTTCATTAAGTGGGAACAACCTCAATTGAATTAAGACACTTAACTACAATGGGACTGATTGGACCCCATGATGTAGGGGCCAGTGGTAGTACTTAACTAACAAAAACAAGATGGGCATGGTTACTGTAATGGCCTGCAGAGTCAAAGCAGTAATCAGAATAATCTGACTCACATGGACTTTATGGTATTAGCTACTTAGGCATGGTGTCCCTAGGAGTGCTTACTAAATATTTACTTGAGCTGTACAACTGGAAGAACTTGAGGTCAAGTGTGGTGGCAGTCTAACTTGAATTGCCAAAATAGAATATTACAGCCCTAAAGCAGTTCCCAGAATTGAACCAGTTTACAAGGCCATAAACTCTTAATTGATGTGGAGGCCAGGTCCCCTTGAAGAAGGACCCCACTACACTCACCAAAATACCTACTGTTGATCTTTCTCCCATCTTTACCCAAAGTGATCTACACCTTCTGTGAGAATAACTATTCATTGTTGTTGTTGTTAGATACCATCAAGTCAGTGCCAACTAATAGTGACCCTGTGTACAAAAGAACAAAACACTGCCCGGTCCTGGACCAACCTCACAATTGTTGCCACGCTTGAGCCCATTGATGCTGCCCTATTGCCAATCCATCTCATTGGTGGTCTTCCTCTTTTTCTCTGACCCTCACCTTACCAAACATGATATCCTTCTCCAGCAACTGGTCCCTCCTGACAATATGTCAGAAGTATGAGAGATGAAGTTTGGCCATCTTGGTCTCCAAGGAGCACTCTGGCTGCACTTCTTCCAACACGGATCTGTTTGTTCTTTGGCAGCCAGTGGTACTTTCAATATTCTCCTCTAACACTATAACTCAAAAGGATCAATTCTTCTATGGTCTTCCTTATTCACAGTCCAGCTTTCTCATGTATGAAGTTATTGAAAATACCATAGCTTGGGTCCGTGGCACCTTTGTCCTCAAGCTGATATCTTTTTTCTTCAACACTTTAAAAAGGTCTTGTGCAGCAGATTTACCTAATGCAATACATCATCTGATTTCTTGACTGCTGCTTCCATGAGTGTTGATAGTTGATCCAAGAAGAATGAAGTCCTTGACAACTTCAGTCTTTTCTCCGCTGAAAATAATGTTGTTTGTTGGTCCATTTGTGAGGATTTTTGTTTTCTTTACATTGAGATGCAATCGATACTGAAGGCTGTGCTCTTTGATCTTCATCAGTAAATATTTTAAGTCCTCTTCACTCTCAGCAAGCAAGGTTGTATCATCTGCATATCACAGGTTGTTAATGAGTCTTCCTCCAATTCTGATGCCATGTTTTTCTTTATATAACCCAGTTTCTTAGATTATTATTTCTTCCTCCAATTCTGATGCCATGTTTTTCTTTATATAACCCAGTTTCTTAGATACAGGTTGACTAAGTATGGCAAAAGAATACAACCCTGTCACACACCATTTTTTAATTTTAAACCATTCATTGTTGCCATGTTCTTTTCGAACCACTGCCTCTTGGTCCAGGTACAGATTCCTCATGAGCACAATTAAGTGTTCTGGAATACTCATACTTTGCCATGTTGTCCATAGCTTGTCATGATCCACATAATAGAAAGCCTTTGCATAGTCAGTAAAGCACAGGTAGACATCTTTCTGATATTCTCTGCTTTCAGCCAAAATCCATCAGACATTAGCAATGTCCTTGTTCCATGTCCTCTTCTGAATCCAGCTTGAACCTCTGGAAGTACTCTGTCAATGTATGCTTGAAGCCGCTTCTCTATCACTTTAGTAAAACTTTACTCACATGGGATATCAAAGATATTGTCCGATCATTTCTGCATTCTGTTAGGTCACCTCTCTTTGGAATGGGCACAAATACGGATCTCTTCCAAGCAGTTACTCAGATAGTTGTCTTCCAAATTTGTTGGCATAGATGAATGAGTGCCTTCAGTGCCACCTCACTTTCTTGAAAGATTTCAATTTTTATTCTATCAATTCCTGGAACCTTGTTCTTTGCCAATTTCTTCAATACATCTTGGACTTCATCCTTCAGGATCATTGGCTCTTGATCATATGCTACCTCTTGAAACGGTTGAACATCAACCATGTCCTTTTGGTACAGTGACTCTGTGTATTCCTTCTATCTTCTCTTGAAGCTTTCTGTAGCATTTAATAATTTGCCTAGAGAATCCTTCAATAACGAAAGTCGAAGCTTGAATTTTTTCTTCAGTTCCCCCAGCTTGAGAAATGCTGAGCGTGTTCTTCCTTTATGGTTTTCTGACTCCAGATCTTTGCACATTTTTTTTTTTTAAATCTTTGCATATAATATTTGACTTTATCTTCTCGATCTGACCTTTGAAATTTTCTGTTCAGCTCTCATACCTCCTCATTTCTTCCATTTGCTTTAGCATCTCAAGCTGGAGAGCAAGTTTTAGTGTCTCTTCTGATATCCATTTTTGATCTTTTCATTCTTTCTTCTCTTCTTAATGACTTTTTGCTTTCTTCATGTATGATGTTCTTAATGTCTTCCCACAAGTCTTTTGGTCTTTGGTCTTTAGTGTTTAATGTATCAAATCTGTTCCTCAGATGATCTCTAAATTCAAGCGGGATATATTCAAGGTCAGAATTTGGCTCTCATAGACTTGTTTTCATTTTCTTCAGTTTGAATTTGCATATGAGCAATTTATGGTCTGTTCCACAATCTGCCTCTGACCTTGTTTTGACTGATGACATGGAGCTTTCCCATCGTCTCTTTCTACAGATGTAGTCAATTTGATTTCTATGTATTCCATCTGGTGAGGTCCATGCGCATAGTTATCTCTTATGCTGTCTATAGAAGGTATTTGAAATGAACAAATCATTGATTTTGCAGAATTCTATCATGCAATCTCCAGCATCATTTCTATCACCAAGGCCATATTTTCCAACTACTGATCTTTCCTCTTTGTTCCCAACCTTTGCATTCCAATCACTAGTAATGACCAATACCTCTTGATTGCATGTTTAATCAATTTTAGATTGAAGAAGTTGATAGAAATCTTTTATTTCATCCTCTCTGGTGTTAGTGATTGGTGTGTAAATTTGAATAATAGTATTAACTGAGCTTCCCTGTAGGCGCATGGATATTATCCTATCACAGACAGTGTTGTACCTCATGACTGATCTGGATATGTTCTTTTTGACAATGAATGCAGCACCATTCCTCTTCAATATGTCATTCCTGGCATGGTAAATCATGTGGTCATCAGATTCAAAATGGCCAATACCAGTCCACTTCAGCTCACTAATGCCTAAGATATCAATGTTTATGCGTTCCATTTCATTTTTGACAATTCCCAGTTTTCCTAAATTCATACTTCACACATTCCATGTTCCAATTATTAATGGATGTTTACAGCTGTTTCTCTTCATTTTGAGTTGTGCCCTCTCAGCAAATGAAGGTCCCACTGGCTTTACTCTCATGAGCTTTACTCCATTCGTGTCATCACGGTCAACTCTACTTTGAGGAGGCAGCTCTTCCCCAGTCACATTTTGAGTGCCTTCCAAACTGAGGGGCTCAGTTTCTAACACTATATCTGACAGTTTTTGTCTGCTATTCCTAAGGTTTTCCGCGACTAAATATTTGGAAGTAGTTCATCACTCCTTCTTCCTAGTCTGTCTTCGTCTGGAAGCTCACCTGAAACCTGTCCACCACGGGTGACTCTGCTGGTATTTAAAATACTCATGGCATAGCTTCCAGAGTCATAGCAACTCACAAGACACCACAGTATAACAAACTGACAGATGAGTGGTGGAACTATTCATTGGGTAAAATGAAATATAAATCTTAGGATTCATTAGCCTGTGAGCCAACAGCCTGCTATCTTAATATGTTATTTACAAAGGGAAACCAATAAGATTAAGTCCTGATTTCTTAGCATAAACTATGTTAACAAGTAAGCTAAAGGATGACATAAAAGAAACCTTGAAAGAAATTGCCCACCAAGAGTTATATACTTAGCAAAATTGTTCCTCAAATACAAAGGCAAAATTGGAACATTTCAAGATAAACAGAAATGAAGGGAATTTGTAAAAATTCCGCTTACAAGAAATGTTAAAGAGATTCTTCAGAGAACCAACAACATCAAACAACATCCTGAGATTAAGACACATAACATCACCCAGAAGCCAATCCAAATAAAGATGTTCAAAAACAAAATAAAACCTACAAAATAGGGAATCAGAGATATCAATCAAATACAGAGTAAAAGGAGTGAATAAATTAATTATTTATAGGACTTTAAAATAGAGAGGAAGTCAAGATAGTGTCAAAATAAAGCAGATTGTTTTGAATTTAGAAAGAATAATAAATTGTAGTGTAACCACAAAGAAATAAACTTTCTAACAAAAATCAGAAATAAGAAAATCATAAAGACTCTGTAAACACAAAATCAGTAGCAACAGAAAGAAATGAGAGTCAAATCTGTAATCAAAATGAACTGAACACAGAAAAGTACATGGAATTAAAAAGGTATTAGCCCCACCCCCCCACCCCCACCAAAAAAGCATACCATGACAGCAATCGCTATCCTTAATCATACTGAATATAACTGGATTAAATGCACAAGTCAAGGTACAGAGTGACAGAATAGATGGATGGAAAATCACATATCAAACAACAACCTAAACAAAGCATAACTGACAGTATTGGTGGTGGTGGTTTGTGCCATGGAGTCGGTTCCAACCCATAGTGACCCTGCACAGAGTTTCCGAGGCTATAAATCTTTACAGGAGCAGAAAGCTCCATCTTTCTCCCATGGAACTGCTGATAATTTTGAACTGCTGATCGTGAGATTAGCAACCCAACTTGTAATTACTACACTACCAGAGTTCCTTGACTGACAATATTAATTTCTGATAAAATGTACTTTAAGGCAAAAACCAGCATAACAGGCAAGGAAGGGCACTGTATAATGATTAAAGGGTAAATGTAACATAGTCATAGTAAATGAAAGTGACCCTAAAATACACGAATCAAACATTAATAGAATTGAATAAAAGATATAGAAAACTTCACAATATTATTAGAAGACGTTAACATACCACTTTTGATGAAGACAGAACTAGAAAGAAACTCAAAAAAATATAGAAGATTTAAGCAACAAAATCAATCAACTTGACCTCACAGACTTATAAAGAACACTCCATCCAACAAAAGCACAATACACATTCTTTTCTAGTATATATAGATCATTCCCCAGAATGGACCATATTTCGACCATAAAGCAATCACCAGTAAATTTAAAATACTGAAATTGTACACAGCATCTTCTCAGATCACAACACTATAAAATTAAAAATCAAAAACGGGAAGAACAAATAAAAGAATCAAATACATGGAAGATGAATAACACCCTGCTTAAAAACTACTGGGGGGAGAACAAACAAGATGGCGGATCAGGTGGACGTGTAGCAGAGAGCTCCGCCAACAACAATACATAATACCTGACAAAGCAGGCTCAGGGAACAGTCCCAGAATTCTGAACCACGTATAAAGGAATACTTAGAAGGTTGGAAGGCTCACAGCTGGGGGAATTTGTGGCACAAGCAAGAAATCCATTGCTTTCTAGTTCGGAACACTCAGCTGCTCCAGGAGCCGCCATCTTGGGTGAGACCACGCGGGGGAAGGATCTGAGCAACCACAGACGCCTGGTAGAACTGCTGAGATAAAGGTGTGGATATTCTTTTCTTTTGGTATCTGTTCATTGCTCCCTTGTTTGCGAACCTCCATTCTGGTGACTATAGGGGTGCCTGAGCTAGTGGGCACCCCAGCCCCACCCTCAGAGGGTTCTACTTACTACGCATGTGCACAGATCTCCTCGAAATTTAAAGAGATAGTTTCCAATTAAAGCCAAACGGCCACAGCCGGCCCTGAACTGTTACCAACTAGAAAAAAGGCCTGAAGGGGGATTGTGGAGCGGGACAAGCAGACAAAAGAGGAAATAGGCCGAAAATTAAATCCTAAGTTACGTCAAAACGACCAACAGTCATTTTGAAACTTCTCAGGAAGAAGAGTGAAAAGGGAAGCCCATTTCCTGATCACATCTACCTGGAGGTCTTCAGAAAGCATGAAAAATACCAAAATACACACCCATCTAAGTATTAAGCCCACAAATAGCCCCTGAAGAT
>NW_006408640.1:1368446-1385404 GCF_000296735.1 Chrysochloris asiatica | reverse complement strand
AACTGATGGGATATGGAGGGAATTATAATCAATGTAATGAAACAAGTTATATGAATTGTTGAATGTGAAACTGATGATGTGCCCTGTAAACTTTCACTCAATCCACAATAAAAACCTTAAATTAAAAAAAACAAAACAAAAAACCACTGGGTAAGAGAAGAAATTTAAAATTTTTCAACTTTTTATTGTGAATTGAGTGAAGATTCACAGAGCAAATCATCAGTTTTACATTCATCAAATCATATACTTTTCTTCATTACAATGATTGAAATCCCCTCCATGTAGCAACAGTTAATAGCATTTACCTCTATTCATTTCAACTATTGCATTCCTACCTGTGTCTCCTGCTTCCTTCAACTTTCCTCTGCCAGCCTCCCTCCTGTATGTTGCCTGTCCTGTCACCCATATTAATATGTGTCTACCCACTGCTCCTGTAAAGATCTACAGCCTCGGAAACCCTGTACAGTGTCACTATGGGTTGGAATCGACTTGACAGCACTTAACAACAACAACAACAACCCTCTAGCCCATGAATAATGGTCCCTCTTTAACCCCCATAACCATAGATTGTTTCTTTTATCAAGGAAACCTTTTCTTAATGGTTTATAACATTAGTCTCAGCAATATTTGTCTTTTGTGACTAATTTCACTCAAGGAGCTCTAGTAGAGTAGTGGTTACGAATTGGGCTACGAACCTTAAGGTCAGCAGTTTGAAACTACTAGCTGTTCTGCGGAGAAAGATGAGGCTTTCTGTTCCTGTAAAGATTTACAGCCTCGGAAACCATGTACAGGGTTGCTATGAGTCAGAACCGACTCCACGGCACATCACCACCACCAGTTTCACTCAGCATAATGTCCTTCAGCTTCATGTTGTGAGGTGTTTTTAGCTTCATGGTTATTCAATTTTTCATAGTATTCCCTTGTGTGTTTGCACCAAGTTTGTGTAAGCATTCCTCTGTTAATGGACATTTAGGCTGTATCCATCTTTTTGATGTGTCTCTTCTAGACCATAGATTGGCTCATCCTGTTTTCTTCTATATTCTGCTCTCTTTGTCTCCTAACTGGAGCATTTAATCCATTTAGATTCAGTGTTTATCTATAGATATTAATTTATTGCTGTCATCTTGCTGTGGGTTCTTTTGGTGCTACTGGCTTCTTTGTGCCACATGATTTTCTGCACTGAGTTCATTTTGTTTGTATATTTTCTTCTCATTTTCATTTCTATTGTGTTAATGTATATGAGATTTTTTATGTACATATATATTAATTTTCCTTGTGGTTACCCTATAATTTATTAATTTTCCCTCTATTTAAAGCAGTCAGTTTTTTCTTGAAATCCTGATTTCCTTGTCATTTGGAACACTATTCCCTCTTTTTGTTTTGTAGTGGACTTAATTTACATTGATATCTCTGGTTCCCTATTTTCAGTCTTATAGGTTTGTTTTATTTTAAATACTTCTTTATCTGGATTGAGTTATGGATGTGTTGTCATGCATGGTCATCTCATGTTGTCTGTTGTTGTTGGTTGTCAGTCCAAAGAGCACTCTTTAGAATTTTTTATAAAGCTGTTCTGGTCATTACAAATTCCTTTAATTTTTATTTATCTGGTAATGTCCTAATTTTGCCATCATGTTTAAGGGACAGCTTTGCTGAGTATATGATTCTTGGTTGGCAATTTTTTTTTTTTTTAATTCAGAGTTTTGTATTTGTCATATACAAAACCTGTATGATTTCTACTGAGAAATCTAAGGTCTTATTGATTCTCCTTTGTAGGTAACTTTTAATTATTACTGAGCTGCTCTCAGGATTCTTTCCTTGTATTTAGTTTTGGAAAGTTTGATTATGATATGTCTTGGTGATTTTCTTTTGGGATCTATCCTGTTTGGGGTTCATTCAGCTTCTTGTATGCTTATCATCTCATCTTTCATGGTATTAGGAAATTTTTTCTTCCAACAACTCTTTGGCAATTTTCTCTGTACTTTTTATTGTCTCTTCCCGTTCTAGAATAATGATCACCTTTCAGTTGGAATTCCAATCATCCACATAACTCTTGGACTCTCGTTGGGGAAAAAAAAAAAAAAAAAATTCTTTTTCTGATTATTTTCTAGGACAACAGTATTGAGAGATTTATATTCAATCTCACTAATTTGGGTTTTCATTACTTTAAATCATCTCCTTTGCCCTTTCAGTGCATTGTCCATTTTTGAAATCTTAGTATTAATCTTCTAGATTTCTCATTGAAGGTTTTATCTTTTTACAAAATTTGTTCTTGTAGTGTTTTCCCAAATTCATCTAAAGTTTTTCTGTATTCTTCTTGCTTTCCTTGATCTATCTTCAAATCCTTTGAAAGCATCTATTCTTTTGAATTATTTTTCAATTACTTCCAGTACGTCTTCTTCAGAAACTTTTTCTGACTCTGCATCGTGGTCCTTTGTTTGAGCCATTCTCTCTTATTTATTCATATGAGCTAAAGGTTTCTGTTGTCTCCAAGGCATTGTGGGGGTTTTGTATTTAGATTTAACTGATAATTTTAAGTTGGTGTGTTCTTAGGCTCTCACCAAATGTCTCCTGTGGGTTCTCAGATAATGAAAGTGTGTATTCCGTTCTCATTTGCTGCTCATGCACCTCAGTTTATGGTGGGTTTGGCTGGTGTTGGCTGTGGATTATCACTAATCAGGTGGTATAGGAGCTACAATTGGCTTTTATCTAGTGGATGAAACAGCAGACAGTACAGTCCTGGTTGGGCTATATAAGCAAGGTTTCTGTCTCCTGTCAGGTGGGAAAGAGAAAACACCTCTCACCCCCACACACAAGAAAACAAAATAGAACAAATAACAATGAAAAAAAAAATAATGAAGAGAAAAAATAAATGAAAACACATAGCAACCAGAAAAAAATAATAGAATAACTGAAAAACAAAAGAGTGACAGAGAAATGGTGCTATAGATGAGAAAAATAAGTGAGAAAATAAAAGAAAGCAAAAAACAAAACACTTAAAAAAAATACAGCAGGAAAGGGGGGATGAAAAGAGAAGAATAGTAGAGAGTAATAAAGAAAGATCAAAAGGAAAAGAAAATAAAGAGGGAAAATAAGAAAGGAGAAAACTCTGGTGTATTCCTGCAAGCCACAGAGCTCATGAGGTGGGTGTGGGAGGGATATGACAGCAGATTTCCTGGCCCTAAATGGAGTTCCAATCAGCCTTGATATGTTCAGTGCACTCAATCTGGAAGTAGCTCATGGAGACCCTTGATGGAGCTGGTTTCAGTGTCTGTTGTTAAATGCCATCGAGTCTGTTCCAACCCATAGCAACCCTGTATGGGGTTTCCGAGGAGCAGCTGGTGAGCTTGAACACCGACTTTGTAGTTCAAATGGCTTTGCAGTCTGGCACATTAACCCACAGCACCAAACCAGGACTCCCAAACCACAAGGTTGGCAGTTCAAACCAGCAAGCTGCTTCTCAGAAACACTACACAGGGTCGCTATGAGTTGGAACTGACATTATGACAATAAACAACAAGCAACAATAAGTAAATAAAGTAGGCCTTGAGCATTATGCTCTTTAAAGAGCTGTCTAGATGGCATCAAACTGACAGCACTAATCAAATGATTAGACAGAAACCATATGAGGTAGTGAATTTCCATTTGTATTTCACCAATTCCTTATTTTTTGCCAACGCTTTCAGTGCTGCTTGAACTTCTTCCTTCCTCTGTTACTGAGGGAGGAGGATAACAGGAGCAAAACTCAAAGGATGTAATCAATGTCACTAAATTGTACATGTAGAAACAGTTGAATTAGTGTATGGGTATATTTTCAGCCACAATATAATAAATAAAATTTATTTTAAAAAACATTTTGTGTAATGACAAGATTAACATCTACACTGTTCTTTAATAAATACCCTTGTTTTTGTTGTTAAGTGCCATTGAGTCGGTTCCAACTCATAGCAACCCTTTATAGGGTTTCCAAGGTGCAACTGGTGTGTTTGAATCTCTGCCCTTGGGGTTCTCAGTCCAGTGCTGGTCCTAAAGTGCCAGACCAGGAGTCCAATAAACACCTTAGATATTACTTAATATAATGAGCCTAGACACTCAGTAAATATTTGTTGATGAACTCAATAATTTAGGAAAAGACAAGAGAAGGGGTGATTTCAAAAAGCATGTGTCTCAATGCTTCTCTGTCCCACCTGTACCAAAGGAAAAGCTTTATAGTGAGGAGTCAGTTAGGGGATTACCTTGCCAGCACTGAATGACTAATGCTCTCCATATTGACTCATATACAGATTCACCTCTCCTGCCCTTTCTGGGATGTAAACTGCTGTTCAGTCATGACTTGCTCCTAGCCTTCCATCCTATGCCCGTTTGATCATAATGACTTCTAAAAGCCAAATGTGCAGAGTTTGAGATGTAAGAATACAGAGAATGGGAGTTAGGTCTTATATTCATTAGTCACTGGTGAACTTCACTTCAAAAGTCTGATGAGTGCTGATGTCAGGCTTTGGAGAATGAAGGATTGGGGA
This sequence comes from Chrysochloris asiatica, assembly GCF_000296735.1. Lineage (NCBI taxonomy): Eukaryota > Metazoa > Chordata > Mammalia > Afrosoricida > Chrysochloridae > Chrysochloris > Chrysochloris asiatica. Next base: position 1,380,887 of record NW_006408640.1, on the reverse strand, counting down.
TGGAGGATGATGGTTTGGAGGGAGCAAGAAAGTCAAGAGTATCATTTCAGAATGGGGAGGATCTGAACCTCTTTGTAGGCAGTAAAGAAAGAACCAATAGAAAAGAGAAAAGTAAAATTTCTATCATCAGAGTCAGAGGATTAAGGCTTGAATGTGGGTGCAGAGAGTATAATGTCAGAAGCATGGATGAGCAAGTTTAATAGTATCAAGGAGGAAGACCCATCCTACAGAAAGTGGGAGAATGTGAGACCAACAGTGGACAAATCTATGTCAGACAACCTGTCTTCTCCCTAACATGTGTGAGGTCATCTGCAGAGTATATCAGAGAGGCAAGAGCCTGGCCAAAGGGTCCTGGCAGCCTGACTATTGGAAAATACTTCACCTGGATATACAAGATGAGCTCTTATGCAGGGTGTCTCAACCAGAGCAGACCTATGAATGGCCATGCCCAATGTGACTGACAGGAGACATGGGCTACTTTCCAGGTGAGAAGCCTGGAATAGCCCACTCTAGGCTTATATATATCTTTCAATGACTTTGTACCAATAACCAAACCCAAAACAAGCCTATTACCATCAAGTCACTTCTGTACAGATAGAGCTTTTAAGGCTATAAATCTTTATAAGAGCTGAAAGCTGCTTCTTTCAAATGTGAAGCAGCTGGTGGTTTTGAACTGTGGTTAGCAGTTCTATGCTTACCCTACAGTGCCACCAGAGCTTCTATTTGTACCAATAGGTGATGACAATGTCATGCCATTGTCTTTCTTCCTTATGAAGGACAAAGTAGTTGTGACCAGAACACCAGGTATTTTTGCCAAACAAAATAGTTGCAAACTATATTGTTTTCTATTGAAAAAGTTAAAACTTCATTTTAACACATTGGTGGTGGTGGTTGTGTGCCGTAGAGTTGATTCCTACTCATAACAACCCTGTACATGGTTTCTGAGGCTGTAAATTTTTATGGGAGTAGAAAGCCGCATATTTCTCCTGTGGAGCGGTTGGTAGATTTGAACCACTGACCTTGTGGTTAGCAGCCCAGCTCATAACCAACTACCCTACCAGGGTTCTTTTTAAGCATTACTTATATCTACTTCCCAAAAATCAACCATCAAAATTCCTTTAGAGAGGTCACTTTTCAACCAGATAATCGATTGACATAAATAAGCAATAACACCTCTGTGAAATGAGCTCCATGAAACAATCAACTATAAGAGAAAAAATGGGCAACATTTGCCCAAAAGCAAAGATGAGAAGGCAAAGAGGGACACAAATTGGGAAAGTTGGGGAGAAATGGGGAGCATGCCAGCGCATTGCAGGAAAATAAATCAATATAGCAGAACAAATTGTGTATAAATTGTTGGATGGGAAACTAATTAGCTGTGTAAACTTTCACCTAAAACACAATAAAATGTTCACATGTACATGCACAAAAAACTATGGAGCAGATGATGTGGAAAGATGGTGCAGCTGGGGACTTTAGACCCAGAGAGGGAGAGGAGCTGTGTGCTGATGACTAGGGGTGGAGGGTGGGGGATAGGCTTGTAGTCTATACCCTTTGGTTGGCTGATGATTCATGGAGGGGATTATAATCATGGCAATGAAACGATATACGATAGGATGAATGTAAAACTAATGTTCTCCCATGTAAACTATCACATAATTCACAATAAAACATTGAAGAAGAAAAAAAGGTCAAGGAAAAATATGATAGGATGAGTTGATGTTCTCCCATGTAAACTATCAATCAATTCACAATAATTTTTTTTTGTTTTTTAAAGTCAAAAACAAAAAGCTGTGGAGCACAATTCTACTCTGTCACACATGGGATCTCCCTAAGCCAGGGTTGACATGATGACAATGGATCTTAAATATATATGTTCAGTTTTATGTTAAACTAATAACTATGTCAGATAGTAGCTTTTTAAGTTATTCCTGGTAAAACTTCTTAGGTTATGTAGATACATGGAAGATAAATCTTAAAGGTATCTTAACAAATCTGGCACTGGTTGATACTGCATCCGATCCAACACTGGGGCATCACTAGAGACAATCACTTGCCTGATATGGGGCCAAGTATTAAGTCCTTATGGATATACTTTATAAAGCAAGGACAATTTCTTGAAAGGCAAAATGTTGGCATGAGCAGTCCACTCACTGAGATTAATACTTTACAGTGATTTCCACATAGCCACTTCCCAAACCACTGTGGGGAGCTTGTTATAAATGTAGCACTGTAGGAACACACATGATGAAGACTTCTTAGTTAAACAGAATGAGAGGTGGAAATCACTTTGAAAAGTGAGAGACAGTCTCAGATTTACAGATAGGTCAAAGGTGTCTACCCTGTTCTTTCTGAGAAATGTGTGAAGGAGTGAAGGAAATGATGGGGAGGGTGACAAAGTGGTGCTGGAAATCCTGAGAAGAGATCCTCAGATAGATGACCTCAGAAGGGGAACTCATATGTACCTGTAACAGACGGGGCAACCAGGAAGACTCTCAGCTAAATCTCTTCAACTTAAAAAAGTCTTCATTATTTAATATGAGAATGATGTTGGGAGGAGGATGAGTGGCAAATTGTCTACATTTGCCTCAGTGAAAAATTATGAAATCCTAAAACCACTTGTGTGCATGCAAATATATATTTTCTTTCAAAAATAGAGAAATGTAGTCAACAGTGTCAAATTCTAGTACAAAGATAGCAAAATACATTGCTACCCTATGAACTTGGTACACTTTTCCTAGTGCAGAATCATGTGGAGGATTATCTTGACTGCACTGAATGACTGGTGTTCTCCATATCAGCTCAGGTCACCATGCAGTCAAGCCTTCATTCCCCACTTTCCAGAACCATCTTTGGTAATTACAGCTCTTAAAGCCTGTGTAGCAGAGCCCTTAAACTCCTCAAGGACATCTCCACTGATTCAAAGACCTTCATCCTGGTCTGTAATTCATACCTTACAGGTGGGATAGTGATTATTCTCTCTTACCTTAGCCTATTGAAGTGACCTGCAGGAAAGGTGAGATCCTAGATAATTCACCCTGTCAGACTGGAGAGGGGGTACTATCATACAGGTAATGCTGGTATGCAAGTAGATCTCAACTGTTTACTATCAGCAAGCTGAGTCAAATCTTGCTTTCCCACGGCCTCTAAACACAGTGTTTGCTGTGGTAGTGGTTGTTAGGTGCCATCGAGTCAATTCCCACCCATAGCGACCCTATATAGGGTTTCTAAGGAGTGACTCGTGGATTTGAACTGTCAACCTTTTGGTTAGCAGAACAGTACTTATCATACAGCGCCATACCATGACTCCTGCACAGTGTTTCATAGTTCCCTAATGGACATGTACTAAAGTGAATGAAATATTTGCAGAGCATGTCCCTCATGTCACATATGCACCCCACACACCCAATCATCTACAGCACCCAGACAAGGCCGTCTACTGACTTGCTTAAGATGACTCTTATAATATATAGTTTATTTTAGGATGTGAATGATGCTATCTTTGACAGTGTGTATCATGAATGAAATAAAAAATGTGGTTTCCCACTACCCAAAATGGGGAGGTCAGCTGAAATGCACAGATCTTGAACAAAATACCCTTTCTACTGCATGATCTGTTAAAACCAGAAGCTTTGTTCAACATAATATTTGATCTATTGACTCATAAGTTCATTGCCAATAAGTCCCAGAAAACAATTTGGAGACAAGTTGGTATGGTAGTGTTGGCTTCACTGTAGTAACACCTTCAATGTATAATGAGCTCATTAAAGATCACAGGGCACTTTCACCTTCATTGTTTACCTTCATCCCAAGATTGGGATAGCATGTCATCCCTGTTTCAAAGCAAGCAGAGTAGAGTCAGACTAAATATGTGCCCCCAGACTCCTTGTGAAGAGCATCTGCCTCCACCTACTCACCTGCCACTTGCCAGTGAATACTTTGCATACTCTGTTACAGAGATATCCTCAGCCTCGGGGACAGAAGAAGAAGAAGGTGGTGAAGTATGGCATGGGTGGCATGATCATCGTCCTGCTGATTTGCATTGTGTGGTTTCCTCTTCTCTTTATGTCCTTGATCAAATCTGTTGCTGGGGTGATCAACCAGCCCCTGGACGTCTCTGTTACAATCACCCTGGGAGGATATCAGGTAATGTATGAGGGGAAGTTCAACCTGGGTGTTACCGTGTGGTTGCTCTCAGCATCACCTACCTACTTAGGACTGTAAGGATAACTTTCTGTTGGATGTCTAGCTATATTTTGTAGACACAATTGTTTTATCCAAATTGGGACTTTTCAGCAAGTACTACCAGGAAACATCTGAAGTAAGGTACGGAAAACAATTAAACCATATTTCTATGCCGTTTTGAGTACCAGAATAAACATTTCAAAAAGAGAACTCCTTTATAAATTGCTGTAAGGGTAATCAATGGATGAACGAGTATGTCATAAAAGTACTTTTCTTTCAGTCCAGGATGCAGACAACACTCTAGGAATGTTATAAATACCATATACCTTTGTTTTCCAGCCTATTTTTACAATGAGTGCCCAACAAAGCCAGCTGAAAGTCATGGACCAACCAAAGTTTAATAAATTTTTGCGTGCTTTTTCTAAAGACACAGTAAGTAAATGTATATAGTAGCTTTCTATTGAAGACCTTTCATCTTGGTAAGCTAACTGTCCTATTATCTAATACTTTGTCATGGGCTGTGTTGGGGGAAAGAGGACTTTTTAGTATTTATGAGTCATAGGCAGCAGGTTTTATCTGAGAGGTTATATCTATATTATTGGAGCTAAATGTGGATCAACATAATTTTAATTGAAAATGTTTTCATGTAAGCTCAACAGATACTGAATCCTTGAACAAGTAGGCCTACTGTGGCAAGTTACCTTAAGGAAGTGATTCAGTATATGGGAAAGCTGAATGTACATGCTCTTTGTATTAAAGCATTCTCGATATTACTGAAAACTGGATTCAGCAAATTAAAGGATCAACAAATAGGGACTATTGAGTAAATGATAGTTTCTGGAATCAATGAGTAACATGGCACAGGATGCCCTAGAATGATTATAGTGGTAGAAAACAAGTTGCACTTTTTGTTTTATTTGGATACTATGATACATATATGATACCTGCGATATGCAGATGATACAACCTTGCTTGCTGAAAGGGAAGAAAACTTAAAATATTTACTGAGGAAGATCCAAAACCACAGCCTTTGGTATGTATTGCACCTCAATGTAAAGAAAACAAAAATCCTCACCACTGGACCAATAAACAACATTCTTGTCAACGGAGAAAAGATTGAAGTTGTCAAGGACTTCATTCTTCTTGGATCAACTATCAACACTCATGGAAGCAGCAGGCAAGAAATCAAACGACGTGCTGCATTAGGCAAATCTGCTGCACAAGACCTTTTTAAAGTGTTGAAGAGCAAGGTGTCAGTGTGAGGACTAAAGTTCGCCTGACCAAAGCCATGGTATTTTCAATAACCTCATATGCATGTGAAAGTTGGACAGTAAATAAAGAAGACTGCAGAAGAATTGATGCTTTTGAGTTACGGTGTTGAAAGACAATATTGAAAGTGCCATGGGCTGCCTGCCCATAGAACCAACAGATCAGTGTTGGAAGAAGTGCAGCCAGAGTGTTCCTTGGAGGCCAAGATGGCCACACTTCATCTCTCATGCTTTAGACATATTGTCAGGAGGGACCAGTTGCTGGAGAAGGATATCATGTTTGGTAAGGTGGAGGGTCAGAGAAAAAAGAGGAAGACCCCCAACAAGATGGATTTGCCAAGTGAGGTCAATGGTCTCAAGCATGGCAACAGCATTGAGGTTGGCCCAGGATCGGGCATTGTTTCATTCTACTGTACATAAGGTCACTATGGGTTGGCATTGACTCGATGGCACCTAACAACAACAACAATGATAAATAGATATTTTCCAAGTGATTTCTACTGTATTAAAAATTATCAGAACAAATACTATAAATGATGTGACTGTTTCTTAAGGTAAAACAATCTGGTGGTGGAATTGTGAGTGGTGTTACTTTTCTCTCTATATTCCAAATTTTTAATGATATTATAACATTATTTCCAAATTATAATTTGTTTTATGAGTATTTTTTTTTATTTACAGAAAGTGATCAGATTTTTTTTCTTCTGTAGTATTACCACTGTCATAAGTAACCTTGAGGATGAGGCAGCCAAGATGTCCTTTAAATTTTGTGATATTTAGTGGATTTAATTTTGCCTTTCACATGACAGTAATGCTCCCCAATCGCTGATAAATGTCTTTCTGACTAGAGAGGGAAAATGCTTTTAAATTGTCTTGGTTTTCCTGGTTTGATTAAAGAGACTCCACAGTTTACTTGGTGATGTCAACACCCACATTGGAATATAGCCCTATGACTAAGAGCTGCCCATGTCTGTGGGAGGAGCCAAAGCTAATGCAAGAGATAATCAGTTCTAGAGCTCTGGTAGCATAGTGGCTATGAATTGGGCTGCTAACCTCAAGGTCGGCAGTTCAAAACTACCAGCGGTTCCATGGGAGAAAGATGAGGCGTTCTGCTCCCGTAAAGATTTACAGCCTCAGAAACCCTGTGCAGGGTATGAGTCAGAACCGACTCCACGGTACTTTAACAACAACAACAATGTTTCTTTTACTAGGAAGTACTCTATATATAGTTAATTAAAAGGTGGTGTAATTTCTTTCTTTATGCTGCATCTTATGTGTGATCTTTTTATGTGTGTGTATTTGTGCCCATGTAGGGTGCTATGCAATTTCTAGAAAATTATGAAAAAGAAGACATTACAGTAGCAGAACTGGAAGGAAATTCAAATTCTTTGTGGACCATCAGCCCTCCCAGTAAGCAGAAAATGATGCACGAACTCATGGACCCCCGTAGTAGCTTCTCTCTTGTTTTTTCATGGAGTATTCAGAGGTAGTTACTGTATTTTCATGCATAATTCTCCCTTTCCCTAATCTAAACTTGGGGTGGAGGGTGGAGAGATAAAGAGAGAGCAAAATTGGGTTAATATAGATCTTGTTGTTGTTGTTGTGTGCCATGGAGTCGGTTCCAACTCATAGCTACCCTGTACAGTGTTTCCAAGGCTGTAAATCTTTATGGAAGCGAAAAGCCTCCTTTTTCTCCAGTGGAACAGCTGGTAGTTTCGAACTGCTGACCCTGAGATTAGCAGCCTGATTCGTAACCACTACACTACCAGAGCTCCAGCCAATATAGATCTTAGTTCATCATTATAACAAGGGAACCTTCTTTATATTTAAAAGTGAACATTTTTATTCATTAAATTATGAGTTGCCCAATGATTGCTTACTAAAATAAAAATAACTAAAAACTTCTTAGCATTCCTTTCTTCTATTAATTTCCGTTTTTAAAGAAAGACTGACAGTGAGTTCTATAGACAAGATAGAGAGAGGCAGAGAGAAGAGTGAGTAAAAGACCATGATTCTGGGAAAACTGGACAATTTCCATTAAAATTCAAGTTTGAGCTTCTGAATGAAGAACTTGCAACCTCCACAACCCAGGCTTTCCCTTGCTTCCCTCCAACACTGAGGAAGCTTCAGTTGGTCAATTCCCCAAGCATGAATACGAGAGCAGTTTAGTGATGCTAAAAGCATGAATGCTGATGGCAGCCACTACTTCTATCTTCTCTTGTTTAGATAAGGCAAGTCTTAGAAAAGTTCTTGCATCCAAAAGTTACACCCAAAAGCCCAGCATTTTGATGAAACACTCAGGGGGGCTTAAGTACTATGCATTAGTTGATTAGCTTAATTTCTTTCATCAAGATCTTATGTTTCCACACTGTAAGGGACTTGTTTAAGCAGTGAAAAAAATGCATTCATTTGGGTCTATAGTAGCAAATTCTTAGTTGGAATTAGGTCTTCTGAGAGGTGCAGAATCAAGTCTTTGAGTCTAGCGTGAACTCACAAGGAAATAATAAAGAAATATTTTGAAGGGGCTATTCAGAATTTAAAGAATTCCTCATTTCATCTTACTTTTCTCCTTCTAAATGTCCCAAATTCGATTCTGCAGTATCTGGCCAAAATTGTACTTCCTAATTTTTACTTTGAAGAGCTACAAAGAAAAAATTCAAAATCCACCTCTGACCAAACGTTCTTTTATTGTTGTAATTAAAAAAAACAAACAAAGCATTTTGTTGTGAATTGATTGAAGGTATACAGACAAAACCATCGGTTTTACATTAAGCAAATCATGTACTTTGCTTCATCTCAATAATTGCAATCCCCTCCATGCAACAACGGTTATCCCACTTCCTCCCTGTGACTCCTACATCCATTCCATCCATCTGCCCATCCTTCATCCTTCTCAACTTTGTCCTTAGGTACATGTTGCCTTTTGATTTTGAATGATTGACCATTATATCATTCCTAGTGAGCATACCTTACTAGTGTTGTTCTTCCCCTATAAACCTATCTATTGCTTGGCTGAAGGAGCTCTGGTAGCATAGTGGTTATGAATCGGGCTGCAAACCACAAGGTCAGCAGTTTGAAACTACCAGCTGTTCCGCGAGAGAAAGATGAGGCTTTCTGCTCCCGTAAAGATGTACAGCCTCGGAAACCCTGTACAGGGTCGCTATGAGTCAGACCCAACTCCATGGCACATAACCAACCAATCAACTCCTTGGCTGAAAGTTGGGCCATGAGGGTGAGTTCCTTCCCATACCTAAAGGGGAGGGGGTGTTGTACTTTTTATTTTTGGAGAAAATATACACAATCAAGGCCACTTCCACTCCACAGTAACTAGACATAATGATAGTAACACTGGTTACATTCTTCATGTTGTGTTAACATTCTCCTTATTTCTGTTCTGGTTGTTTCATTTCCATTTACTTATAAGACTGATCCTTTTCATTGATACTTTAAAATAGCCATTTACTCTGATCTTATATAGATTTTATTTTCTTTTTTGAATAAATGCAGTATTCAAGGGTGACAATCTTTACTCTTTGGACTTAGCAGTCATGGCATGTGACATAATTAGATTAATATGAGTGTTTTGGCATTCATACTAGAGCTCCAAGTTTGCTCTATTCTGGCAACAACTCTGCCTGCTCACCTTCACTTTCCCTCTAATGGAGTCTGTGGTCATCCTGAGCTTTGTTAATTTAAATGTCTAAAATGCTGGATATAAATTAAAGAAGACAGGAAATGTTGGGATGGATGATTGTAGACTCAGTGAAAACATGGTGACAATAATAAAATTGATAATCAAGTTAGTTTTGAAATCTCTCTGCCAGACTTCTCAATAACCACTAACATTGATCTTTCTTTCTTTTTTTCCCCTCTACAGAAATATGAGTCTGGGTGCAAAAGCAGAAATAGCAACAGATAAGCTTTCTTTTCCTCTTAAAAATATTACTCGAGAGCACATTGCTAGAATGATAGCTGGGAATGACTCAGAAAGCTCAAAAACACCAGTGTAAGTTTGTTTTCACTGTTAATATGGTATGAACAGGCATATGTCAATGGTACCAAATTGTCATCTGCATATTTACATGTGCAAGAAATACAACTGCCTTGATTCTTCTGAAACTCAACAGTGAGACTCATTTTGTTATATCAAAGAAAGTTAGCTTCAGGTTTTTTCACCATTTTCTCTGGGGTTACATCTAAAATTTTGAATGAGGGCAATGGGGAGTAATCATATGGCACTATATATAGGTTCAGGGAGATGGAGATATTCTATCCTTATTAAGGTGTTTTGTAGACTTCTGCTGAACCACTCTTCCAGGGCTTCAGTCTTCTGTCCACCCTGCAAGCCTCAGGTTTGGTTCTCATACAACTGGGTCCTGTTCTTGGGAACTCTGGAAGTCACTGTGCCAATCCACATGCCATTGGAGATGTGGGAATTCTGGGAGGCTCTATTGTCATTTGTCTAGACGTAGCATGTGGCCAACAATGCTCTGACCTTTCCATGAAACTCACGCATCACTAGTGTCTCGCTGTCCTTAAAAAAACTCTGCTCAAAGATGAGACACAGGGCTGCACCAAATTGATCTAGTTTTTTTGTCATTCTTATCATCTGATCTTAGGTGCCTAACTCAGCTATCCACCCTCAATGAAAGTAGGCTGGGCTCAATATTCAGTGGTTAAGCTCTTCCCTTCCAACTGTCTGTTTTGGACCAAAAAACTAAGAAAAAAAAGAACAACTATATGTCAAAATATTATCCTGGCATATAAGTACTCCATTTGAAACAAATCCAGCCTATGATATTTACATTGTAATATAAGAACTAGCAAGAATAGAAATGGGATTAATCTAAAACTACTGAGTAAATATTCCAAATGTCCACCAGCCATTCCCCCTGTTTTGCCATTATATTTTCTCTAGGCCCATTTCAATGTGTTGAATATAAGACCCACCATGATGCAGCCTTAGAAATGTTCCATGCATAAGATAGTCTTTATTAATTACCAAATTCGTTACTTTCTTCATCAGTAAAGCCTTAGTAGGATAATGATTAAGCACTAGGCTGCTAACTGGAAGAATGATGATTCAAACACATCCAGTAGCTCCTGTAGAGATTATTGTTGTTGTTATTATGTGCAATTGAGTTGGTTCCTACCATAATGACCCTATGTACATCAGAACAAAGCACTGCCTGGTCCTGTGCTGTTCCCACAATCGTTCCTATATTTGATACCACTGTTGCAGACACTATGTCAATCCATCTCATTTGAGGTTCTTTCTCTTTTTTGCTGACTCTCTTCTTTAAGAAGCATGTCCTCCTCTAGAGACTGGTCACTTCTGGTGACCAAAGTACATGAGACAAAGTATCCAACGTACATGAGGCAAAGTCTCACCATCCTCCCTTCTGAGGAGCATCTGGCTGTACTTTTTTCTAACAGTGATTAGTTCGTCTTCTGGAAGTTCATGGTATATTTAATATTCTTCACCAACACCATAATTCAAAGTCATCAATTCTTCTTTGGTCTTCCTAATTAATTGCAAAGCTTTTGCATGCTTAAGAGGTGATTGAAAATGCCATGGTTTGTGTCAGGCTCATATTAGTCTTCAAAGTGACACTTTTAGAGTATAGAGAAAAAGAAAAAAAAAGAAACCATGGGATAGTTCTACTCTGTCACATGGGGTCACTATGTTTCAAAATAGAGTCAACAACTCTTAACCACAACAGTAAGGTTTTAAGAGACCTTCTAGATCATCAGACCCTTTCCATTATTTCTCAGATGGCACAGCAGATCAAGAAGGGCATAAAAACTTGCTCAATACAACTCAGCTCCGAGATGGCAGGAAGAGGGAGTAAGGTATAGGCAGGCAGCAGCACTTTCCTCATGTCTCTCTCTTTTTTAACTAGGTCAGCTCATAGTCTATATATGTTGTATTTAATCCTAAGAATTAAAATTAGAATAGTGCTTAATGATCTAATCAGAGTTATTGGACCCAACAAGACAGGCAGACCTACTTTTTTTTTTAATTAAAAAAAAAAAAAAGCTTTTATTGTGAATTGAGTGATAGTTTATATGGGAGAACATTGATTTTGCACTCAACCAATTGTATTTTGTTTCATTGCAATAATTACAATCTCCTCCATGTATCATTTGTTAGCAGTATTTGTCCCGGTTCCCTATTTTCTTTTTTTTGTATGTGTGTAAACAAAAGCACGCAGGACTATATATAATCATTTAAACAACCAAAGAGCACTTTTGCAAGCCAGCCTTCTGCCTGCCAGCACACAGAAGACAGCCAGACCTTTGACTTCAAAACCAATTACAGATGTGGAAAATGTCTAAAGGAGTCCTTAAGTTTATAGTTAGCAGAAGTACAGAGTTTGCTTAGCTTGTATAACTGGATAAATATGCCTGGTGAGTTTGTACAACTTTAAAGAATTTGTAATAAAAACTCATAAATTAAGATGTACTGATTCAATAGTAAAATTCTCTCCTTAATGTGGGAGACCCAGGTTTAATTCCTGGTCAATGCACTTGGTGCACAGCCACCTCCCATCCATCAGAGGAGACTTGGTTGTTGCTATGATGCTGCACCTGTTTCAGTAAAGCCTCAGTCTAGGATAGTTGAGGAAGAAAGGCATGGTGATATACTTCTGAAAATCAGTAAATGGATCACAAGAGTTCAATCTCCAGCCAATCATGGGATGGAGCAGGACTGGGCAGCATTTCATTCTGTTGTACATAGGTTTGCATACATCAGGGACCTACAGCATCAAAACCTTGTGTAGATATATGAAGACCTCTGTCATTATTTGTATAAGGCAAAAAATAGCCAAAAATCAATATGTTGTTGTTATTAGGTGCCATCGAGTTGGTACCAACCCATAGCGACCTTATGCACAGCAGAACGAAACACTGCCCAATCCTGGGCCAACCTCACTACTGTTGCCACGCTTGAGTCCATCGATGCTGCCACTTTGCCAATCCATCT
>NW_006408640.1:1363059-1368346 GCF_000296735.1 Chrysochloris asiatica | reverse complement strand
AAACACTGCCCAATCCTGGGCCAACCTCACTACTGTTGCCACGCTTGAGTCCATCGATGCTGCCACTTGGCCAATCCATCTTGTTGGGGGGTCTTCTTCTTCTTTTTAAAAAAAAAAAAAACTAATGATCATGTTTTTGTTTTTTTTTCTTCCCTTTTAATACACAGGACTATAGAAAAGATCTACCCATACTATGTGAAAGCACCTAGTGATTCTAACTCAAAACCTATAAAACAACTTTTATCTGGTAAGCATGAGAAAGAATCATTTCAGAACTGTTTTAATTATACTTTTATTCTGTTTCAGCAGTTCACATTTTCAACCTTTATCAAGTTCCTTTCCAGTTATCTTTTCCTGTGTGGCTGGCTTGTAAGAATCATAAACCCTGTCTGGCTTCACTAATTAGGGTTGTTATTAGTTGTTAAGTGCTGTAGATTCTATTCCAACGCAAAGGATTTGGAACCAACTCTTCATAGAGTTTCTGAGGAGCAACTGGTGAGCTTGAACTGCCGACCTTGCAGTTCAAACTGACTTTGCAGTCCAGTGCATTAACCCAAAGCACCACACCAGGACATTAGATTTAGCCACACAGAAACTAGACTCTTAATTTTCTTCTTTTCATTGACATAAAACCTGAGTGACTTAAATTACTGATTAATTAATCTGTTTATTTGTTTCTATTTGCAACTGTATCTTTTGCAGAAAACGGCTTCATTCAGTGTCTAATATGATAGCCATCACTATTAGGAACAATAAAAAGACAAAATGAATTTACTTGATTCAGTTTAGGGTTGTTTATTATTAGTAGTAGACCTCTTAATTATTTTATTTTTATAATGTTACAGTGATGATAGTAAATTATTGTTTTTTATTATTTTAATAATCACAATTTTTAAATTTAATCAGTTACCTATACCAGCAGTTGGCCTATACAGATTACCTAAACAGGTGAAGGTTAATGAATAATGCAGCTATTCAGCACATGTTCATCAATCAACCCCATCTCAAAAGTCATCTCTTCTGTGACGTCCTCATGAGTCATACCAACCAGAAGTGGTCTCTCCAACAGACCTTGTCAGTGCCATCCCAAGGGTAGTTGCCACATACACATAGATTTATCTCAGAGAGATTAAAGAACACTGTTATTTTCAACTTTGTAACTCCTTTGTACCTAATCAAGTGCCTTCCTCCTAGGAGACACTCCATAAACTCTGGTAATTAATACAAATGAATCAGTCATTTCAATCAAGTAAGAGATTTAGGTTTTCACAGGTCTAATTGATTTGGAATTATCAGCACAAGTGTTTAGAGAGGATGGATCTTCAACTGCCTCTCTGTGTAAGTTGGCCACCATGCACATATAGCAATATTGCATGGCCTCTTCATCTGGAAAAGAGAAGCCCCTTACAGGGTCCTTTTCCATTCACATTGTCTCCATGCCCTTATAACCCTGAACTGGATGCTATAGCTAGTAACTAAGGTTTGTCACCTAAGAGCTGTTTGTATTTATTAAATTATAAATTCTCACTCTAACTTGTTTCCATCTTTCTCCCTTTACAGAAAATAATTTCATGAATATTACTGTCATTTTGGCCAGAGACAATATAAATGAATCTAACAGTGAGTGGTGGGTTCTCAACCTGACTGGAAATAGAATATATAACCAGCATTCTCAGGCCTTGGAGTTGGTGGTCTTCAATGACAAAGTTAGTCCCCCTAGTCTTGGGTTCCTGGCTGGCTATGGGTAAGGACTCATTTCACAGTTAACAGTTACAAGAATGTATGTCTGTATCATAGAAAGCTGAAGATGGAAGATTTTTATCTTGGAATTCTAGGATTTTACACCTGCAATACTAAAATTGACATCTTATAGGCTATTTACTTTTTAAAAATAAGGAACCAAAGTCCAAAAGAAAGCAAAGTACCTGTGTGAACCCATAGTAAAGGGAAGCCTAGAAGTCACTTTCTGGCTTCCTTACTCGACACTTTACTGTTATGGCATATTTTATTACCATTCAGTGTTTGAATTTAGAACCAGGCATAGGGTTGTCTCTATTTTCCCTTCTGAGACTTAGCAGATATGATCAACACCATAGTTTGGTAAAGATTATCATCCGATCACCACAGTCTAAAACTAAAGTCTGGATCTTCTCTCAGACATTTCCCCTAATTAACCTCATCAGAAATTATTTTCCACCCAGAATTTTATTATAAAAAATAATCTTTCAGTGTAGTGCACTGAAAATGTCCAGACACAAGTACATTAAATTGAAAGGAGTTGGTTGTAGGAAAGTATGTATCATACAATTGCATTTCCACTAAATATATTATATAGTTCATGCATGTAATATATGCAATAAAGTTGCTTGAGGGTTATATACGAAACTGTTATTATTGGTGATTTCCAAATGTGAGCTTGAAAAGGACTTTTTTTTCAAGTCTTATAGTTCTAAAATGTGTACATTTTTTACAAAGAATATTAATTTACTTTTTACTCAGAAAAAAAAATATTTTTTTTTCCACCGAAGGGGAAACATTTAAGCTTTAAAAGTTTCATATTTTCTATGATATGATAGAGTTTCAGATAAAATGTTATTTGTTTTCTGTTAGAAGTATTATAATAACCATATCTGTCTACTAGATACAATTTCTGCTTAATTCTTTCCTTCAGTATCATGGGATTGTATGCTTCAGTTGTCCTGGTGATTGGGAAGTTTGTTCGTGAATTCTTCAGTGGAATTTCTCACTCTATCATGTTTGAAGAGCTTCCGAATGTGGATCGAATTTTGAAGCTGTGCACAGATATTTTTTTAGTTCGAGAAACAGGGGAACTGGAACTAGAGGAAGATCTCTATGCCAAATTAATATTCCTTTACCGCTCACCAGAAACAATGATCAAATGGACTAGAGAAAAAGCAGATTGATACCTTCAACAAAGACTGCAAGTAATGTTGATGTGTGAATTTACAAAAAAGCACAATATTCTCATAAGAGCAAAGCATTTTCTAGTTCAGTGGAAATGGCTTCTCTTCTGACAGGTGGCCAAAAGAGTTCCCTTCCTTGTGGAACAAAAGCTACCTTGCAAGCTAAGGCTCTGCTGAAGTTCTTTGTCTCCGTGTCTCCGTATCAAGGTTACTGGTTTTGATGTAGTCAGCGGGGCCTTGCATTCTGATTGATGACATGAAGGAATCACTGTGGCCCCTTCCTCAGACAAAGTCAACAGAAGGAGAAGTGAGAAGGAAAGGCACCTCATGTTTCACTCTGCTGGGGCTGCACCTTGCTGAAGAGATGCCATCAAAGAGTATATAGCTCTCCATCTCCAAGTGGGAAGCTGCTGCAACAGAGCTCCATGAGCCTTCAGCATGCCCTCAACATGAACAGCAATAGGAGGCAGAACACTCTGGTGGTAAAAAGAGTTGGGATCAGGGGCCCGTCAGGATGCCAATGGAAGGAAAAACCTCACTCTAAGCAAAAAGATAATCATTAGTGATACTCTTACTGCCTTATCTTAACTGAAGACTAAGTAGACATCTTTCCATTAAATACCAGTGACTTCTCAGGAAAAATAAAATCAGCAAAAGAACTATGTGGACACCTGGCTTGTGGAAGCCCAGCTAGTGACTTACTTCAATGATGGTGACGGTTCTGCTTTAGAGAGTTACTGCTCTTCATGAAACATAGACATGCAGCAAACAAAAGAAATATCACCACCATACCCAGTTGCATTGGGAACACTCTGACTTTGTAACTCTTTAATAACTGAGGTCATGATTGCTCTTCTGCCTTCTCCCCACCCGTCAACATGCTTTTTCCCATGTCGATGAATTAAGGCAAAGATTTTTCCAGTATGTGACATTTTCCTTCCAATTTTTCAGGTATAACAGAGTTTACATATTCCAGTTCACATTTTTACATCTGAGACGGGTTTTTTAAGTTCATAATTATGAAAGAAATATGTATATTGAGCTTGGGGAAATTAAAATGGCCTTTTCTTAAATTATTATTACTGATAATGCCACATCTTCATTAAGTAACAATGTAGCATGAAAAATTTATGATTGAAATGTAGTTTTCATTCCATGTTAAAATGCAGTTTCTGAGAAGAACCATTGACTTGGCTTAGAATATGTTTTAAAATAATACTGTGTAGTTTGGGTTCAGGACTGACAAAATAAAGCACATGTTGCAAAGTCATTTTGACAATACTCTTTATTCTGCCTCTTTGCATGAAATGTTTTCAATAGAATGTCCAGGAAGTTTTTGGTTTTTTTTTAAAAATCAGCTGAGATGAAGAAACTACTGCATGTTGCTTTTGTTATTTTAATCATTGAGGTGTACTATGTGAATAATATGGAGTCTTGGTGTGGTGTTTTAGGATAAGCATTGAGCTGCTGACCATAACTGACCAGCAGTCACTTCTTGGAAACCCCATACAGGGTCACTATGAATCAGAACCAACTTGATGCCACTTAACAACAACAACATTTGAATAATATAAGCAAGAGACAACAGATCATAAATTAATTTCTATAAAGGAATCTCATAAATATGGAACTTAAAAAAATAGCCGAGTTCACATGGTGTATATTTATTCTTACACAATGAAAGCCAGCATAGTTGAGACAACTGAAATAAACTTTCCAGTCATTGTAAGGTCAGACTCAGACAACTTTAGTGGTACTCTTCAGAGTACATCGTGATTCCTCAACAACAGAAAGATTCATTTTGCACAGTTCTGATTGTGATTTTTTTTTTTCTTTTGAAAAAGTCAACACAAGAAATGTACTGAGAACAAATTATTTCCAAAAGAGTAGGAAAATGCTCATGAGAAGAAAGCATAAAAATTATCAAATACAAGAATTGAAGTAGTCCTCAAGACAATAATTTTCAGCATTCAAGAAAAAAGCTTCCAGATATGTCAGATGGGGAAATAGAAAGCAAACTTTCTCTTTAGAAAGTACTCCTCCAGGAAGCTGTGTGGACGGTAAGAGACAAAGAGGTGAGGATGTCCAGCATCAGACCAAGGTTGGCCACTTGGAGCAAGTCATCTCTCCAAATCCCACTCTTCTGACAACATGAACGGATTGGCGAGCTTTATTTAACTAGCAATAGCCTAAGATGGAAAAGCTCCATATCATCAGTGAAAACAAAGCCAGGAGCAGACTGTGGAACAGACCATCAATTACTGATATGCAAATTCAAACTGAAGCTGAAGAAAATGAAAACAAGTCCACGAGAACCAAAATATGACCTTGAATTTATCCCACCTGAATTTAGAGATCATCTG
>NW_006408640.1:1329461-1361319 GCF_000296735.1 Chrysochloris asiatica | reverse complement strand
TTGGAGGCCAAGATGGCTAAGCTTTGTTTCTCATACTTTGGACATATTGTCAGGAGGGAACAGTCGCTGGAGAAGGATGTCATGCTGGGTAAGATGGAGAGTCAGAGAAAAAGAGGAAGACCCCCAACGAGATGGATCAGACAAGTGGCATCATTTTGTTGGTGTCAAGTGTGGCAGCGATAGTGAGGTTGACCCAGGATCAGACATTGTTTCGTTCTGCTGTGCATGGGGTCACTATGAGTTGGTTCTGACTCGATGGCACCTGACAACAACAACAACAACAACAAGCCTAACCCTCAAATGTGCTCATTCCCTGCCCAAGTAGAACCACTTGCTACCATAGATGGGCCCTCTGGAAGAGAGTTCTATGAGGATGTTTGAGGGAATGGGCTCTCAGGAGGAACCCTCAGAAGTGAGGAAGACAGGTACTAGGCAGACAAAGACAGGTACTAGGCAGACACTACTAGGCAGGTGCTACTAAGTTTCAGACAATCCCATGAAGCTCAGGAGTCAGGTGGTCTTCTGTTGTCCCAAGGTAAGCTGGGAGTCATGAACATCAGAATATGGGTCCTTAAGAGACCACAGTACCCATGAAAGTCTACTTTTGTGCCACTCAGACTCACTCACTTCTTATAAGAAGCTGTTCACTCGTAGAATTCTCACCTTCTATTCAGAAGTCCCAATTTGATCTTCTAGCCAATGCAGCTCCTGAAAGTGAAGGCTTTCATGATTCTATGATATTAACAGGTTTTGATAGAGCTTCCAGACTGAGACAAACTAGGAAGAAAGTTTGATAATCTACCTCCAAAACTCAGCTAATGAAAACCCATGGATCACAATACTCCATAACTGATTATAGACAACATTTCATTCCATCGCTATCAGTCAGGATAGCTAACTAGCCAACAAGATCCTATTTTCCTTACAACAAAGAGTAAAATGAGACAAAGTACAGCCCCTGCTACCATGTTTACTCAAAGGACATCTGTCCCCCACACCTGGTTCAGATGTCTCTTACCCTTAGCTAGTACCTCTGCTGATCCAAGTTGTTTGCTGGGTAGGGAGAAGACCCTAAAGCGTCCAATGTCCTGATCCCTATACCCTCCTAAGGTTGTGGCCACCTCCCCCATCTCCTTTTCATTAAGCCTGGGCATGTAGCATAGTGGTTACAAATTGGGCTGCGAGCCTCAAGGTCAGCAGTTCGAAACTACCAGCCGCTCCGCGGGAAAAAGATGAGGTGGTCTGCTCCCGTAAATATTTACAGCCTCAGAAACCCTGTGTAGGGTCGCTATGAGTCAGAACCGACTCCACAGCACATGACAACAACACATGAGAGAACCAAGGATTGCCCAGTGACACCTGAGCATTCCCATACTATTCTTGCCTTGCCTGAAGCCACAGTCCTTTCCTTCTGATGGCCAAGGACAAGTATCTTCATCACTGTGGGCCTTGCTGGCTAGATCTATTGTATTGATTCATTCTTACTGTACTTCTACTTTAATCATCCTTCCTGAAATAAGTTATTTTCTTTTTTTCTGTAATTTCTTACAGAGTTCTAGCACCTCATTTCTAAGTGTTCATGTTCTGATTTATGTTGTTGTTGTTACATGCTGTCAAGTTGGTTCCAACTCATGGCCACTCTGTATAGGTTTTCCAAGGGGCAGTTGGTGGCTTTAACCTGCCAACCTTGTGGTTAGCAGTCCAGTACTTATCCTGCAGTGCTACCATTAGCTCACTTGGGAACACTGAATTAAAGTTTTCGTCCATTTTATGACATATTGTTCTGCCAAACATTTATGCCCCTAGAGACTTGTTTTATTAGACTTGATAAGACTTTGTATTAGATTTAATCATGCTCCTTTTTGGTTGTTTCTTTGTGTGTGACAAAGTTTTCCTAAGCATTTATGAGACAAGGTGAGTTAGGACAGTTTTCCCAACTGCAAGGCCCCAGAGTTCCCGCTCATGTTGCTCAGCTGTGTTCAAGTATGTGGCCTATCACTCTGAGACCTTATTCTGTCCTTCCACACAGGTTGACATGACCTGAGTTTTCCCAGTCAAATCCATCCTACTCCATTTGGACTCCATGCCAGTAGCTGCTTCCTCCATGCCAGACAGTGTTCTGGGAGACCTTCCATTAGTTAGTTTTGAGACTGCACTGGGCCTGTCAGACTGTACTAGGGAACACAGCTTCACCCCCTAAGGTGGATGAGTGCTTCTCCCCATTTTCAGGAGGGAGGTCTGATGGAACTCTGTCAGACAACACTTCCCTTCTCCCTCCTGTTGCCTATGTAGTGTGACTCCCTCAGCGTTCTTGGTATATGTCTGTGGAGTCTGTCCTTGATGTCTTGGTTTTCATCTGTTCCCCTTCCTCAGGGGAAGGAGAGAGACTGAGGAAGCTTCAAACATGAGGTGGCCCCTACCTTTGTTGTAAAGTACCATTGATAAGATTCTGACTCATAGTGACCCTGTGTAGGGTTTTCTAGGAGCAGTTGATGGGTTTGAACTGCTGACCTTGCTGTTGGCTGTCCAGTGCTTGTCCTATAGCCACTACCTATACCTACCCAGAATTCCTACACTCTTTGATGACAACATTTAACAAGGGAAGAATATATTTAATTTCACCATTAGAGAATACAGTTACAGTGCATTGGCCTGGTTAATTGCTTATTTGGTGGGAAAGTGCTCTGGTGCAATCAATCAAGCACACATAACCAACACACACAATCAACACCTGCATTGTTTTGCATATGAGGCATATTTTTTAAAATAAAATATTATTTTAAATTTAAGTATTTAAGGCTATGCTCCCACCTATTTTTATTGATCAAAACTGCTTATTCTTTGTCTATTTTATTTAATTAATACTTTTGAAGAGAGGCTAGCAATCTTTATTTGCAGAGTCTATTTGCTTTTTAGTTGACACTTTTATGTTCCTTTCACCTTTCTTTCTTCTTTGTGTTATTCTGAGTTCTGAATTTTTCTTCTTCATTAAAGTTTAAGTCTGCATTAAGATTTTTGGGACCCCCTTTGTTTTCTTCTAAGGAGCCCTGGTGGCATAGTGGGTCAAGCATTGGGCTGCTAACCACAAGGTCAGTGGTTCCTATACACCAGTTGCTTCATAGGAAAAAAAAGGAGGGCTTTCTACTCTTGTCAAGATTTAGAGCCTTGGGAACACTGTACATGGATGCTGTAAGTCAGAACTGCCTTGACAGCAGTGAGTTGTTTTCTTGTACATATGACTTTACACTGGACAGTTTTACAGTTGGTCCTTTTAAGAGTCTTGAAGACAGCAAATGAGTTGATATCAGAAGTGTGACAAGACCATGAGGAAAGATGAGAGAAGCATTGAGCATCCTGAGAGGAGAAACAAAGGAACTTCAGAATCTGGCTGCCAGTTGACTCCCAGTCATGTGTTAGGCCTCCTGGACTGACTCCTGATCTAGCTCGTTTAAGTGTTCAGGGAATGCCTGTGTCTGGGTATGTTTAAATGTCTGGGTAAGGAGGGTTCCAGTCCCTCCTTACCCAGACACTTCATCTGGGGTGACCCACTAAAAGATTGAAAGATTGCTAGAGACAGATATTAGTAGGTCAGCTGTTAAAACCCACCAACCACTCTTTGAGAGAAAGATGAAGCTTTATGTTCCCACAAAGATGTTCAGCCTCAGAAACCTTATCAAGTGTCTCTTGGAGTCAGAACCTACTAGAAAGCACTTAACAACTATAAAAATAGTAAGAGTAATAAGTGATGCTCAATTTGTATCAATGCTTTTATTATTATTATTGTATTAACACTATGTGTCAAGCCTGTGTTAACAACATGAAGAATCTGAGGCAGAAAGTTGAGATCCTTGCTCAAGGCCTGGGTAGAGCCTTCTTCTCCAGGAGTCCAGTCTTCCAGATGTGTGGTCCTTCTTCCTGCTACCCAATATGTGGCTGACCTGCCCTCATCCCCTACCCTGCCTACCGAGCATGGAGTTACCTCCCAACTTCACTAATGCAGGCATACCCACACATCAGTTCAGGCCTGCCCTAAGGTTCCCAGATGTCTTTTTTCTGT
Organism: Chrysochloris asiatica; assembly: GCF_000296735.1. NCBI lineage: Eukaryota > Metazoa > Chordata > Mammalia > Afrosoricida > Chrysochloridae > Chrysochloris > Chrysochloris asiatica. The sequence continues at coordinate 1,357,262 of NW_006408640.1, read as the reverse complement.
ATTTAGTGTCAGGTTAGTTAATTAATATATTTTTAATCAATCCCATCTTTGTGTCTCTCATAATATTTTTTTCTCTGGCCACCAAGTCTCTGTTGGAGACATAAGCAATGAGGTATATCCCTTTCCACATAGAGGCATCCCTGTGAATCCTAAGAAACAAGGAGGCAGGGACCCTGGAGGTGACTCTTTAGTCTGTCACCCACCCTCTCTCTGCCCTTTGCTCTGAGATGTTGTTGTTAAGTGCCACTGAGTCAATTCTGACTCATATCAACACTGTATGGGATTTTCAAGGAGCAACTGGAGGATTTGAAACACCAACCTCCTGGTTAGCAGTTAAGTGTTTATCCTACAGCACCACACTGAGATAAGAGGACCCAAATGCTGCAAAACTGGATTGTTCTAATGATGACAGAGTGTGAGAGAGTGCTGTGTTCTAAGAGTCACACTGACAACTGAACAGCCCTGTAAGGAACGCAGAGCACTTCAGATTTCATCCTTAGTCTTTGAGAATCTTATCAATTCATTCAGATGACTAGAATATGGGCAATGTAGGAAAATATTACTATAAAACTCAGTGGTTTGATAGATTATGTTTTGCTATTACAACATTTCTATCACAAGATGATACCCATAGAACATCACTTGATGTTTACAGTTAATCAAATCTTTTCTGTCCCTTCCCTAATTATCCCATTTTGTTTGCACTAACAGTAACCACCATAGCTGTTCAAGGGAATACAACTCTGTACCCCAATTCCTGTTATTGAGAAAGATACATCCTCCATTCACCTCAATAAACTGAGCCCAGGCTCCATGGTTTGTGTACTTGGCTCTCAGCCACAGGTAGGAGCAGCTGCTTCCCCAGGCCCCTGATACTGCCCAAAAGATGAGGACAAAAGGGGTAAATCACTTTCCCAAATGGAGGTCTTCTTTCTGTTCCATGATTGGATAGCCTATGAACACCTCTATATGAAAGTGCAGCTATAGTCTGTTCTGATGTGTGGTTCTGGTTCTGCCATTCCTTGCTATGTCACCTATAGAGATTACAGTCATGGGTTGAATTTGCAGTGGGTTCAGGCCCTTTGACAAATGCCTTGCATGGATTATTCTTTCACACAGGTCCATGGGGTAGGTATTGTTCTTCTCATTTTATAGAAGAGGAGATGAGGATGGAGATTCTGGACAGTCAGCCCTCACAGTCACCACATTCTCACAATATCTGTAATCCCCACACATTGTGTAACCAAATTCTCAGTCTCCTGACACCATAAGATCACTATCAAGTTAGTCAAAGTCAAACATCTGAAACCTGGAAGAAAATCCTTTTCAAGTGACTTTTTTGCAAAGGGGGAAAATTTAAGCTTTGATAGTTTTCATGATATAATAGAATTTGAGGGAAAATGTTATTTTTTTCTGTTAGTAGTATTCTGTTAACCATATTTAACTGCTAGATACAATTTCATCTATGCCTGCTCAATATAACTGCTTCGTCCTTTGTATTTGCATGTTATTTTAATTTCTTCAGCAAGGGGTTAGTTTACTTGAGAAATGTGGGCATTTTCATAATGTGCCAGTCTTTGTTGTTGTTGTTATGTACCATTGAGTCAGTTCTGACTCACAGCAACCCTGCATAGGGTCTCCAAGGAGCAGCTGATAGGTTTGAATCACTGACCTTGTTTAAGTAGTCCAGTGCCTATCCTAAAGTGCCACATAAGGACTCCAAGATTTCTATATGTATATGTAGATACAGTATATAAGTGAGGCTCATCTAAATTCCAGCCAGGGAGGAAAGAAAGTATTAGGTGGCATAATAGAATGCCATCCTCCCAGAAAGTCTCATCAGAGGGTGGTGCACAACTGGTTTCTGGAATGTGAAATGTCCACCCTGTCCTGTGTGCTCATATATAGTTGCAATAGCCACCAGTTCAGATAAGAGATTCCTGGGTATGTTTCCTTCAACAAGCTAAAACTCTACCACTTCTATCAAGTTCTTATTTCTTGGCATTTCTCCTCAATCTACCTGTAAAAAGCCACATAGCTATGTGAGCTCTTGTAGGCTGTACACAAGTTGGTACTATCAAAAAGATAAAACCAGAAGTCTGGTTAAGATAGTAACTTACCAAGACCCAACTTAACATTTCCCTACAACATAGACTCTAGAAGCCAAAAAAAAAGTTGCATAATTGGACTGAACCCCAACTGGAGAGAGAGAATAAAATCAGCAGAAACATGGGGGCTTCTCAGAGAGAACATGCCAGCTCCGCTAACCCCATACAGCATGATCATTTTGAGATGGCAGCAAGGCAACATCCCTGGGCAAGGGGCCCAAAGACAACTTCATGGAAAAAAAAAAAAAAAAACCAGCTAGGGGCAGAGATCAATATCTCTGACCTGAAAGGAGGCAAGGTAGACAGGTAATAAGCCAGGGAGTCCCATTGCTTTGAAAACAGAGAAACAGTCACTGGGGAAAAGAGCAGCAAAATGAATCAGGAGAGGAGACTTAGGGCAGGAGACTGGTGAGACTTCTGCAGAGGGACAGATGAATGCAGAAAGGTGGACAAGAACTTCAGAGTCCATGGCAAATGCAGAGAAGGGAGGGAACCAGAAACTAGGGTCAAGACTTGGGTCAGCAGTTTTTGCTGTTGTTGTTAAGTGCCATCAAGTTGGTTCCCACTCATAGCAACCCTGTATAGGATTTCTGAGGGGCAGCTGGCGAGTTTGAACTGCTTACCTGAAGTTCAAACTGACTTTACAATTCTGTACTTATCCTTTCAGAACCACAATAGTGCAAGTGTAAATGGGCAGAAGATGTCTACCAAATAGTGAAACAGCAGAACAAAATCAGAAGTTTCTCCCTAAGCCAACCTCCTGCTGATCCTCCATCATCCACTCACATTTGAACAGCCCCACCCCCATTCCCAAAGCCTTTGCAATGAGCTGCCTTCAGTGACTGGCCCCAAGTAGTGAGAAACCAGGAAAACAGAGCTACAGCCTTTTTCACTGACTCTAGCCAAGAGAGGAGGAGTCCTGGTATGGCGCTGTGGACTAATGCGTCAGACTGTAAAATCGTTTGAACTGCAAAGTCAGTGGTTCAAACTAACCAGCTGCTCTTTGGAAACCCTATACAGGGTTGCTATGGGTCGGAATCAACTCAACAACACTTAACAACAACAATAGCCAAGAGAGGAGTCCTGGTGTGGCACTGTTGGTTAATGCACTGGACTTTTCGGTTTGAACTGCAAGGTAAGTGGTTCAGTGCACCAGCTGCTCCTAGGAAGCCCTACATAGGGTTGCTCTGGGTTGGAACTGACTCGACAGCACAACAACAACAATAAGCCAAGAGAAGTCCTGGAGCTCACCTCACCTCTTGCTCACCTTTTGCCCACCTCTCAGCCACCAGGTGGCTCTTCTCACTCACTCTTCACCCCACCCTACCGAAGCCCATCATGCATACTACTCCACCCATGAGGTGAGATGTTTCCAGTGACCTGCCCATCGAATGCTCTTCCAATACCCTACCTATTCCCGTAGACACACTGAGCACACTCAAAGAACACCCTCTACTAGTTGCTAAGAAACCTTTCTACAAGCAGAAAGCCTGTCTCAACCATTAGAGTTGTACTGCCCCCCTACGTCCCTGAAGACAAATCATTCTCTCTAACGACCACTAACAGCATATGCCAAGATGGAAAACCCCACAACAGCTGTAAAGGGATCCTGACTACCTAATACCTTAAACCCTGCAATGGGGAAAAGTCCTGCTCACATATCTCCACACAATCCTACAAGGATTGCCTTCAAACAGTGGATTCTTAGGAGTATGTGAACCATCATACCATCAGTGAGAGATAATTACTCCTACCCAACCAGTACCACCATAATCATACACAAACCAGTGTTCTTACCAGTTAACTCTCACCAGTCAGTAATCACTGAATGTAAATGGATTCAATGCATTAATTAAATGTCAAGAGACAGAGCAGCAGAATGGATTTTACAAAGAAATTAAAAACATGACGGACAAATATATTGTCTAAAAGAGACATATATACTTTAGACAAAAATAAATAGGTTAAAAATCAGAGGATGGAAAAAAATATCAAGCAAATATCAACAAGAAGATAATGGGGGTGGCAAAATTAATATCTGGCAAAATAGACTTTAAGTCAAAATCTATTATTAGAGACATAGAAAGATGATTAAAGGGTCAATCGACCAAAAAAACATAAAATTATAAATATTTATGCATCCCCTGCCAGAACTCCAAAATCTGCAAAACAAGTTAACAGAAAGAAATCATTCTGCAATAATAATAAGAGAGTTTACAAATAAGTGAGTTTAGCACACCACTTTTGACTATAGACAGAACAATTTGTAAAATGAGGAACAGCTAAAGAATACTATCAACTAACTTGACTTCACAAACATGTATACAGCACACCACCCAAGATCAGCACACTACACATTCTTCTTCGGTGCACATGGAATATTCTTAAGAATAGGCCATATGTTAGGCCACAAAGCAATCCCCAGTAAAGTTTGAATGATTGAAATTATACAGAGCATCTTATTAGTCTATAACAATATGAAACTAGGAATTAATAGCAGGAAGAAGAAAGAAAAACACATGGAAACTAAATAGCACATTTTAAAAACTATTGGATCATAGGTGAAATCTAAAAATACTTTAAATCAAACTAGTATGAAAACACAGTATATGAAACCTTTGCTCCACAGCAAAATCAGTACTCAGAAGGAAATGTAAATATGCATACATGAAAAAAAGAAGAAAAGTTCAAAATAAAAATTGACAGTAGAATAAAAAGAAAAGAGCAAAAGAACAAAGTAACCAGAAGTAGGGAATAATGAGCAGAACAAAAAATTTAAAAATAGAAATAATCAGCAAAACTAAAATTTGGTCCTTCAAAAAGATGAATAAAACTGACAAACCACTGACCAATTTGACAAAGAAAAAAATGAGAAGCAACAAAATAACCCAAATAAGACATGAAACTAGAGATATCACAACAGATCCAACTGAGATAAAAAGGATTATAACAGATTATACTCCAAAAAATTTTAAAACCTAGAAAAAAATGACAAATTTTTAGAAACACGCTACCTACCTAACACAAATAGAGGCAGAAAACCTAAATAGACCAATAACAAAAGAAGAGATTGATGCTAAACATTCAGAGAATAATTAACACCAAGTTTACTCAAGCTCTTCAAAACCATAGAAAAGGAAGGAATACTTAATTCATTCTATAAAGCCAGATAGCAAAGACAGGTAAAGACACCTCAAAAAATGGAAAATTTAGTTGGCCAGCAGTATAGCAAGACCTGGGAATGCCTAAGCTCATGGACAGGGACATAGCAACAGAGGAATAGAACAGAGAGTGAAGAGTTCAGCCGATATGAAGTGAGGGGAGATACACAAGAACACCCATACTTGCAGATAGTACCCATTTGACCTCGCTTCAATGGCTGAATGATCAGAACTCTGCTAGAGGAAGAAAGAAGAAAAAAAGTTCGTAGTGGTTACGAATCGGGCTGTGAAACTTAAGGTCAGCGGTTCGAAACTACCAGCCGCTCCGCAGGAGAAAGATGAGACTTTCTACTCCGGTAAAGATTTACACCCTCGGAAACCCTGTACAGGGTCGCTATGAGTCGGAACCGACTCGAAGGCACTTAACACAACAACACAACAACCTATACTTAAGTATGTAGTAGCTTAAAAGAGGGAATGAATCTTACAGGAAGGATCATTCCCATCCCCTCTGTACACAGGGTTGACAGGGATGGGCAGCTTAGACATTGGCTACCCAAAATGAGGGTCTACAGAGGCACAAAGTGAATGGATTACAAGTTTTCAAGAGGATCCTAGTTCCAGAGGGTGCGGGGGGAAGTAGAATTTCCACTGAGTGGTTTCCAACCTGTCTAGACAGAGCTGGTGAAAGGGGATGGAATAAGACTCTTGTGGTTAATAGTGCACACTTGCTGTCAGGACTGATTGTGAATGTTACAAATGTAAAGGTAGATGTTTTATAACAAAAGGAGGGGAATGGTTGATCTTGAAATCCAGGAGTGGAGGACCCTGGGACCATCAAGGGAGAAGAGCAGAGTGCGGGACCCTATCCAGAGAAGCAGCAATACCAGAGATGGAGGAAGAGATGATGAAGTGGAGAGATGGAGCGGCTGGGGACTCTAGACTCAAGGAGGGAGAGGAGGGGTTGTGTTCTGGCAGATGGAGAGGCAGGCTTGCAGGGAATGTCCTTTGGTTATTTGAATGGTTGTATATTCCTGAGTACTTCCATGTACAATAAAAAAACAAAACACAGAGGGAATGGAAGCAAATGCTGTTGAATGAAGATGCATGGAGGGGATTGTAGTCATTGCAGTGAGACGAAGTGTGATGGGATGAGTGTGAGGCTGATGTTCTCCATGTAAACTACCACTCAATTCACAATAAAAACTTAAAAAAGGGAAAATTCATATAATAACAAAAACATCAGCAAAATTCTAGCCATTAGAATTTAATAGCGTATCAAAAAATATACATCATGATTAGGTGGGATTGATAGCAAAAATGTTAAGGGTGACTGAACATAAGCAAATCTATCAATGTAATTCACTACATAAATAAAACCAAGGAGAAGACTCACATGATCATCTCAATTGATAAAAAATCCATTTTTATCAATTGAAAAACCATTTGATAAAATCCAACAGCTTTTCCTGGTAAAAACTTGCAGCAAAATAGAAATAGTCAGGAAATTCCTCAACATAATTATTGTTAAGTACTGTCGAGTCGGTTCCGACCCATAGCTACCCTAGTATAGTGTCTCTGAGGAGTGGCTGGTGAGCTTGACCACTAACCTTACTGTTCAAACCTATTTCACAGTCCAATGCATTAACCCACAATGCCACACCAGGTCTCCATGGTGCTGTGGGTTAACGCACTGGAATGCAAGGTGGGTTTGAACTGCAAGGTTGGCGGTTAAACCTCACCAGCTGCTCCTTGGAAACCCTATACAGGGTTGCTATGAATCCAAACCAACTCGATGGCACTTAACAACAACAACAAAATAAAAATACTGGAGCATCAAGAGAAAAATTAAGCTTTCTGCTTCCTGGAAGATTTAAAGCCTCAGAAATCTTATATAGAGTAGCTATGAGTTATGAGTTGGAATGGACTGGACAGCACTTAACAACAACAACAACATGCTAATGCAACAGTCAATATTATTAACAATGGAGAATGACTGAGAATGTTCCCTTTAAAAACAAGAATGAGATAAGGATGCCCACTGTCACCACTCCTATTCAATATTGTATTGGAATTCCTAGGCAGAAAGAGAAGGCAAGAAAGGTAAGTAAAGAGTATCCAAATCTGAACAGAAGTAAAACCATCTCTAATTCAGCACCACACCTGGATATAAGGTCAACACAAAAATTAGCTCATTCCTAAAGTTTAACAGGGAGAACTCAAAAAAGGAAATCAAGAAAGCAATAACATTTACAATAGCATTCAAAATGATAAAAGACCTAGGAAGAGACCTAAACAGGGATGTAAATGACATACATTAAAAACTATAAAATACTGCTGCAAGAAACTCAACGACCTACATAAATGGAGGAACACTCTATGATCATGGGTTGGAAGACTTCACATTGTGAAAATGTCATTGCTACCCAAAGCAATCTGTAGATACAATGCAATCCTGATCCAAATTCCGACATTGTTCTTTATTGAAATGGAAAAATTAATCACCATATTTATATGGAAAGAAAAGAACCCCAAATAAACAAAATAATATTTAAGAAGAAGAACAGATTAGGAGACCTCACACTTCCTGCCACAATAATCAAAACAGCCTGGTACTGGTTCAATGACAGGCACAAAGTCCAATGGAATTGGATTGAGAATTCAGAAGTAAATCCATCCATATATGTTGTTATTGTTTTTAGTGCTGTTGAATCAGTTCCAACTCACTCTGTTTCTAAACAGAGTCTGGTGGGTTTGAATCACTGACCTTGTGGCTAGCAGTCCAGTGCTTATTCTACAGCACCACACCAATACTCCCATCCAACCCCAGATAGCTTATTTTTCACAAGGGGTCAAAGTTCATTCATTGGGAAAGAATTGTTGCATTTAAAAAAAAACAAAGTTCATTCATTGGGAAAGAAGAATTGTTGCATTAAAAAAAAAAAAAAAAAAAAAAAAAAAAACTCATACCTGACATAGACATAAAAACTCAAAATGGATCAGAGACCTAAATGTAAAATCTGAAACTATAAAATTCCTGGAAGGTAATATAGCAACAAAATTTTGAGACCAAATTTTCTTTAGAAAGAGATTATCAAACAGAATTACAAATACATGAACAACAAAAGACAAATTATATGACTGAGACCTTCTAAAAATTAAATATGTATGCTCATCAACAGCAAAAAATGAGATTCTATCATCTTTGGGAATGACACATTTGACAATGGTTGAATCTCTAATATATTTAGAAAATGTAAACAATGAAAAAGCAAACAATCCAATTAAAAACTAGGTAAAGTCCTGGTATGGTGCTGTGGGTTAATGCACCAGACTGCAAAGCCCTTTCTTTGAACTGCAAGGTTGGCGGTTCAAGCTCACCAGATGCTCCTTGGAAACCCTATACAGGATCGCTTTGGGTCGGAATCGACTCGATAGCACTTAACAACAACAAAGTACAAGAACAGACACTTCACCAAAGAGGACATTCAAGCAGCCAATAAGCAGAATAAAAATTGCTTGCATCATTAGCCATGGTTGTTGTTGTTAAATGTCGTCAAATTGATTTTGACTCATAGCAACCCTGTGTAGGTTTTCCAAGGAGTGGTGGAGGGTTTGAATCACCGATCTTGAAATTAGAAGTCCAGTGCTTATCCCAAGATACCACATCAGGACTCCATTGAAGATGCAAATCAAAACTACAATGAGATACCATTCTATTCCTTCAAAAATGGCATTAATGAAAGAAACTGAAAACAACAAATGCTGGTGAGGTTGTGGGAGAATTGGAACTCTGATCCATTGCTGGTGGGATTGAAAAATGGTACATTCACTATGGAAAACTGTATAACATTTCCTCAAAATACTAGAAGAAATACCTTATATCCTGCAATCCCACTCCTAGGTGTACATATGCATTCTAGCTAACTAAGAGTAGTGATACAAACAGACATATAAACACCTATATTCATTGCAGCATTATTCACAATACCAAAAAGATGGAAACAACCTAAGTACCCATCAACAGATGAATGCATAAACAAATTGCAGTACCTACGTACAATGGAAGCAATACTGGAAGCTATGCCACCAGTATTTTAAATACCAGCAGGGTCACTCATAATGGACCAATTTCAGCTGAGCTTCCAGACTAAGATAGATGGGGAATGAGAGGTGGACTACTTCTCAATGTTTATCTACTGGAAACCTGAAGAATAACAGCAGAACATTGTCAGATAAAATACTGAAAAACATAAACATTATGAAAACACCAGAATATTCTTAGATATAGTGCCGGAAGATGAGTGCCTCAGGTAGAAAGGCATTCAAATGCAAGTGGGAAAGAGCTGCCTCTTCAAAGCAGAGTTGACCATGATGAAACGATTGGAGTATAAAGCTTTCAAGACCTTCCTTTGCCGATGGGGCACAATTCAAAATGAGGAGAAACAGCCATAACCATTCATTAATGATTGGAATGTGAATTTATGAAGTATGAATCTAGGAAAGTTGGAAGTTGTCAAAAATCACACGGAGCGCATAAAGATCAGTATAGTAGGCACTAGTCAGCTGAAATGGACTGGTATTTGCTATTTTGAATCTGACAATCATATGGTTTACTATGCTGGGAAAGACGAATTGAAGATGAATGACATCATATTCATCATCAAAATGAATATTTCAAAATCTATCTTGATATACAATGCTATCTGTCATAGGGTAATATTCATACACCTACAAGTAAGACTAGTTATTATTTAAATTTATGCAATAACAATCAAAGCCAGTGATGATGAAACATAAGAATTCAACCAACTTCTTCATTCTGAAATTGGCCAGACAAGCAACCAAGATGTATTGATAATTGCTAGCAATTGAAATGCAAAGGTTGGAAACAAAGATGAAGGATCAATGGTTGGAAAATACAGCCTTGGTGATAGAAATGATGCTAGAGACAGCAAGATAGAATTCTGCATGACCAATGATTTATTCATTTCAAATACCTTGTTAAAACAACATAAAAGATTACTATACACAAGGACCTAACCATATGGAATATACAGATATCACATTGATCATATTTGTGGGAAAGACGGTAAAAAAAAATGTTCAATATCATCAGCCAAAATTAGGCTAGGGAAGACCATGGAACAGACCACCAATTGCTCATATGCAAGTTCATACTGAAGCTGAAGAAATTGAAAATGAGTCCACAAGAGTCAAATGCGACCTTGAACATATTCTACCTGAATTTAGAGGTCATCTTAAGGACAGATTTGATACATTAGACAATAGTGATCAAATACCAGAAGAGTTGTGGGATGTCATCATACAAGAAGAAAGCAAAAGGCCATTAAGAGACAAAAAAGAAGGAAAAGACAAAAATGGATGTTAGAAGAGAGTCTGAAACTTGTTTCCCAGCTAAGCAAAAGGATGAAATGAGGAGGTAAGAGAGCTGAACAAAAACTTTCAAAGAGCAGATAGCAAAAACAAAGTCAAATATTATAAATGCAATGTGTAAAGACCTGAAGTTAGAAATCCCAAAGGGAAGAACATACTCAGCATTTCTCAATCCTGAAAGGACCGAAGAAAAAAACCCAAGCCTCAACTTGAAATATTGAAGGTTTCTAAGGCAAAATGGACCCTTGGTGTGGCGCTATAGGATAAGCACTGAACTATGGACCACAAGGTAGGCAGTTCAAATCCACCAGGTGCTACTCAGAAATTCTGTACACAATCGATATAAGTCAGAATTGACTTAGCAGCACTTAACAACAGAAAGTAACAATGAGCAAAATATTTAATGATGCAGAAAGCATCAAAAGAAGATGGAAGGAATATACAGAGTCACTGTACCAAAAAGAAAAGGTCAATGTTCAACCATTTGATCAACACGAGCCAGTGGTACTAAAGGAAGAAGTCCAAACTGCACTGAAAAATAAGGCTCCTGATGGACTACAAATTGAAATCTTTCAACAAACTGATGCAGCACTGGAGGAACCTACTCATCTATGACAAGAAATTTGGAAAACAACTGCCTAAACAACTGATTGGAAGAGATTCATATTTGTGCCCATTCCAAAGAGAGGTGACCCAAAAGAATGCAGAAATCATTGGACAATATTATTAATATCACATATAAGTAAAATTTTGCTAAAGATAATTTTAAAAAATGGTTACAACAATACACCAACAGAAAATTGTGAGAAATTCAAGCTAGATTCAGAAGAGGACATGAAACTAAAGGTATCATTGCTGATGTGAGATGGATCTTGGCTGAAAGCAGAGAACACCAGAAAGATGTTTACTTGTATTTTATTGACTATGCAAAAGCTTTTGGCTGTGTGGATCATGACAAGCTATGGATAACTTTGCAAAGAATGGGTATTCCATAACTCTTAATTGTGCTCATGAGGCACACCAATAAGCAATTGTTTCAACTGTCACAACTGTAAAGGTAGAAGTTTTGTAACAAAAAGAGGGGAGTAATTAATCTTATAGTCCAGAAACAGAGGGCCCTAAGACAATCAAGGGAGAAGAGCATGAGCGGAATGTGGGACCCTATCCAGAAAAGCAGCAACACCAGAAATGGAGACAGAGATGAGGACATGGAGAAATAGAGCAGCTGAGGACTCTAGACTCATGGAAAGATAAAGGCTGTGTGCTCACGGCCAGGTACTGGTAGCCAGGAGGCAAGCTTGCAGAATGTGCCCTTTGGTTGTTTAAATGGCTGTATATTCCTGAGTGCTTCAGTGTACATCACGTCCCCTAACAACAGAGGGAATAGAAGCAAATACTGTTAAATGATGATGCACAGAGGAAATTGTAATTGCAATGAAATGAATGTAAAATGTAATTTCTCCCAGGTAAACTATCACTCAATTCACAATGAAAACTTAAAAAAAAAAAAAAAACAGTTGTTAGAAAAGAACAAGGAGACACTGAATGATTTCAAAAACAGCAAAGGTGTGCACCATGGCTGTATTCACTATACTTATTCAATCTGTATGCTGAGCAAATAATCCAAAAAGTTAGATTATATGAAGAAGAACATGGCATCATGATTGGAGGAAGACTCATTTTAACAACCTGTAATAAGCAGATGATTCAACCTTGCTTGGTGAAAACAAAGAGGACTTAAAATACTTATTAAGGAAGATGAAAGATCGTAACCTTCGGTATGGGTTGCCCCTCAATGTAAAGAAAACAGAAATCCTCATAACTGGAACAACAAATAACATCACAATAAATGGAGAAATGATTAAAGTTGTCTAAGACTTCAATTTGCTTGGATCCACTATTGACACTCATGGAAACAGCAGTCAAGAAATCAATTAACATATTGCATTAAGTATTAACATAAAGTGCACCTGATCCAAGTCATGGTATTTTCAGTAGTATCATATGCATATGAAAGTTGGACAATGAATAAGGAAGACCACCAAAGAATTTATGCATTTTAGTTATGGTGTTGTTAAACAATATTAGAAAGACTACGTACTGCCAGAAGAACAACAAATCTGTGTTGGAAGATGTACAGCCATAATGCTCCTTAGAAGCCAGGATGTCTCTCATACTTTAGACATATTATCAGTAGTGACTGGTTCCTGGAGAAGGACATCATGCTTGGCAAAATGAAGGGTCAGCAAAAAAGGAAAGACCTCAATGAGATGCTTGGGCACATTTGCAGCTCAATGGGCTCAAGTGTAACAATTGTGAGGGTGAGGCAGGACCAACTATGTCAGGGACCAACTCAGTAGCACCTAGCAACAACATATAATGGAATATTATGCAGTTTTAAGGAATAATGATGAGTTCTTGAAACATGCTATAACATGAATTAATCTAGAGGACATTATGCCGTGTGAAATAAGTTAAACACAAGAGGATATATATTGTATGATCTCACTTTTATAAAAATGGAAACATCAGTATAAATACAGAAAACAGCATTCTTTGGTGGCTACTAGGATGGGAAGGAAAGAGAATCAATTTTTAGATAATAGACTCTTGCTATTTTTGTGTGGAAAGGCAGTACCAAATGTAGGTAAAGTCTGCATAATATTACCAGATAAATGATGACACTAAGAAGTACACAGGTAACTGACTACAAAAGCAAATTGAAGGCTATATCTGACCTCTGGTTTCACAAGTGGGATAGACAATCAAACTCAAAATCAGGCAAGGCAGATTCCTATGAGGGAGGGGTCAGACATGCCTCCATCTTTCACCCTTCTTTATCTTATTCTGAAATCAACAATCCCTCCCACTTTTACTTTCTCTGCTGAATTTGATAATCTATTGTGGCAGCCACACAGAACTCACAGACAACACTGATGATTATGAGGCTTAGTAGGGCAGTGACAGGATCACACAAATTGTAATTAAGGATCAGAAATAGGTTGGGATATAGCAGCTCTCCAGTCACAATGCCTCTTCTTAGCCATACCTCAGGCATGTCTCTTTCATCTTCGTCCTGTCATCCACTTAGCCCCTTGATCTCTGCTCTGCTCCTGTAAGTATTGCAAAGCTCCTTTAGCCCTACAGATAAATGCCCAAAGGACACATTCTGCAACCAGCATCCCGCCCAAAGGCATTCAGTTTTACTCTGTCTCTAGGCCAGGAATCCCGCTGCACCTTTCTGTTGCCTCTGCTGGTGCCTCTACCTTCACCGATTCTCCTCACAAGGATTACTTGATTCACTCTAGGATCTTCTTTCTTGATAATTCAAAGATTATCTGTTCCTGCTTCCGAGATGACTATTTTTAAGCCTTTTGGAATAACAAAAGTGACCAATCCCCACATTGTTGTTGCTGTTGTTAAATGCTGTTCTTATCCATTTTGCCACTCTCTGTCTCTTCACTGGTGCTTTTAATTCATTGAAATTCAGTGTAATTCTCAACAGGTATGGATTAACTGCTGTCATTATGTTAATTTTTGTGGCGCTGTTTGTTCCTTTGTTCAGCATGCCTTCTTGTGTTGCGTTCATGTTTTCTGTGCTATTTCTTATTTGTTTCTTCTTAGTTTTAATGTTTCCTTGTTCTGCTTGGATCTTCATTTTCATGGTAAGTTCTGAAGTACGAATTTTCTTTGTGTTACCCTATAGTCTATTAAGTTTTCCGTGCATTTGAGACAGTCTATGCATCCTGTCATCTGCTCGATCTCCTCACCACCTGGATCTCTGTCCTATATATTCCCCTTCTTTGACATTGTTAATATTTTCATCTTTGGTTGGCCTCACAGGTCCTCTGAATTCATTGCTGTAATTTTGTTCCATTCTGAACTCTGATATCTGTTGACTGAGGTCAGGTGGTGTTGCCACATCTGCCAATCTCTAGTTGTCTGTTCTTGCTGGGTTTCATTCCAAGAACTCCTTTTAGGATGTTTTGAAGCGCTAGATTGGCTTTGGCAAAATCTCTTAGCTTCTGTTTATCCTGAAATATTTTGATTGCACCATTGTATTTGATTGACAGTTTTGCTGGATAGATGATTCTTGGTTGGCTGTATTTTTCTTTTAGGGTTTTATAATATGTTTCCCCATTGCCTTCTTGCCCGCATGGTTTCTGCTGAGAAGTCAAAGCTTAATCTGATTTGCTTGCCTTTGTGGGTAACACTTCTCTTTTCCCTGGCTGCTTTTAGGATTCTCTCCTTGTCTTTGATTTTGGAGAGCTTGATTATGATTTTCTTTTGGAGTCTATCCTTTTTGGGGTTCATTCGGCTTTTTGAATGTTTATCTTCTCATCCTTCAAGATGTAAGGAAAGTACTCTATAAAGATGTATTGAAAGAATGAGAAAAAAAAAAAGATGTTAGGACATTGTTCTTCCAGAAGCTCTTCAGCTATCTCTTCTGTGGACTTCTATGTTTCTTCCTGTTCTGGAATGCCAATAATTCTTAAGTTATTCCTCTTCATGTTATCCAGCATGAATCTTAGACTCTCTTCAGATTTTTTAATTCCTTTTTTTTTTTCTGTTTGTTCTTCTATCTTAACAGTATTGAGAGATATGTCTTCCAGTTTGTTGGTTCTGGCTTCCATCTCTTTCATTCTACTTCTTTGCCTTTTCAGTGTATTGTCCATTTCTTATTTTTTATTATTAATCATCTGGACTTCTTTTTGCAGGTTTTGGATTGTTTTCAATGCCATGACTATCTTGTTTGATTGCTCCTGTAGCACTTTCCTGACTTCTTTATTTTCCTCCACCCCTTTTCAGAGCATTTGAATTTGTTTTCATATCATTCTTCTGAATTCCTTCTTAGGCAGATCCAGAGCCTGCTCTTCTACTGGAAAGTCTGTGTCTGCTTCCAGCTCACCAAGTCTGATGTGAACTGAGATAGGATGTCCCTACTGCCACCAAGAAAGAAGAGCTAGGAGTGGAGAGAATATTTTGGATTGGGGTCCATTCAATGTGAAGCTCCTAGATCTAGGGAAAGATTGATGCCAAGATACATGGAGGTTTCCCAGAAATGTTGGTTGGGCCTACAGATGGTGAGAGGAGACAAGGACCTTTCTCCAGAGCTGGTGCTCTAAATTCAGACTTCTACCTTCCTAAACTGTGAGAGAATACATTTCTATTTGTTAAAATCCACTTATGGTGTTTCTGCTGTAGCATAATTAAGGCAATAACCAATTAAGATGGAGGGAATTGCAGTGGTATTGAAGCAGTTGTAGACCATTTCCCACACTGTCTGTATGGTCTGGGAAAGAGCTTCCTTCACTAAGGAAACAACAAAGTCATCAGGTTTGTGTCACTATCACTGATATCACATGCAAATAAAATTTTACTGAAGATAATTAAAAAACTATTGCAACAGTACATCAACAGAGAACTGCTACAACTTCCAGCTGGATTCAGAAGAGGACATAGAACTAGGCATATCATTGGTAATGTCAGATTTATTTTAGCTGAGAGCTAAACATGTTTACTTGCACTTTATTGACTATGCAAACACTTTTGACTATGTAGTTCACGACAATCTATGAATACCATTGCTAATAATGAGGGTTCCAGAATCCTTAATGTGCTTATGAGGAACTTGTACAGAGACCAACAGGCAATCGTGAGAACAGAACAAGGGAATACTGAGCTATATCAAATCAAGAAAGTTATGCACTGGGATTGTATCCTCTCATCATACTTATTCAATCTGTATCTGAGAAAATAATTCAAGAAGCTGGATTATTTGAAGTAGAATGTGGCATCAGGATTGGGGGAAGACTCATTAACAACCTTGCTTAATGAACAAGGTTGTAACAGATGATACAACCTTGCTTAATGAAAGTGAAGAGGATTTAAAATACTAATGAAGATCAAAGATTACAGCCTTCAGTAGAGAATGAACCTCAATGTAAAAAAAAAAAAAAAAAATCCTCATCATTGGACCAATAAATACATTCATATGATAAGTAGAAAAAAGATTGAAGTTGTCAAAGACTTCATTTTGTTTTGACCCACAATCAACACTCATGGAAGCTGTAGTTCAGAAATCAAAGGACATTAGGCAAATTTGCTGCACAAGACCTCTTCAAAGTATTAAAGTGCAAAGCTGTCAGTCTGAAGATTAAGGTGTGCCTGACCTAAGCCATGGTGTTTTCAGTAGCCTCATGTGCATGTGAAAGTTGCGCAATGAATAAGGAAGCCCTGAGAAGAAGAACCGATGCATTTGAGTTATGGTGTTGGGGAAGAATATGAAAAGTACCATGAACTTCCAGAAGAACAAATATATCAGTGTTGGCAGAAGTACAGCCAGAATACTCTTTAGAACCAAGATGGGAAGACTTCATCTCTCATACTTCAGACATATTACCAGGAGGGACCAGTCCCTGGAGGATATCATGCTTGATAAAGTGGAGGGTAGGTGAAAAAGAGGAAGATTCCTGCATGAATAATTTATTTTAGAAAGGTCAGCACAAGGTCCAGCCTGCTATGTTGTTGTTAAGTGCTGTTGAGTCAGTTCCAACCCACAGTGACCCTGTATACGGTTTCCCAAGGAGCGGCTGGTGAGCTTGAACTGCCAACCTTGGAGTTCAAACAGATTTTGCAGTCTAGCACCTAAGCCCACAGCAACATACCATTTCAATTACCACTCCTCCCTTCCCTCAAATCCCAGCGTTCTGCAACATGATGCAATGTATCACAAAACTCACAATTGTCATGCAGTTGTGAATCTGGCAATTCCCAAGTCCATAATTCAGAGGTCAGTTTAGAAGACTATTCTCACCCATGTAGTCTCGGGAGCTGAAGAACCCAAATTAGCAGGTCAGATGACAGGCTGTTGATGCACAAGATTACAGAAGCTGGTGATTGAGGTCAGACATATTGAGCCAGGCGTAATCCAGGACAAGAGAGTGAACTTGTCCAAAGCAGCCCTATAAATTAGAATCAGACCATGCCCCAAAGTCAGGTGAGGACATCCTTAAGCCTTAGTTCTAATGTAATCTTTGCTCCTTAGCCCTACCATAATATTTACTTCTTAGCAACTAATCTCAAAATGGGTCCATAATCACAGACATGTTGTTGTTGTTGTTGTTGTTAAGTGCTGTCAAGTCGGTTCTGACTCATAGCGACCTTGTATAGGGTTTCCAAGGCATAGAGGCTAGGATTCATAATAGATCACAAAATGGAGAAAATTTGACTAGAAGGGCCATAATAAAGAATGAGTTGCCCTGCCACCCTCAGTGAAATGGATTTCCACAGCAACAGCAGCAGTGGGCTCAAATATAACAGCAATTATGAGGATGGCACAGGATCAGACAGTGTTTTGTTCTGCTGTGCATAGAGTCGCTATGAATTGGAACTGACTTGATAATACCTAACATTTTCTGGGCTGTTAGAAAGTATAAAGAAAGTGGATGATTGAGAGGGAGAAGCTGAAGACAGGGTTTCAGTCCCAGGAAACATCAAAAGAACTAAGATACTGGAACCAAAAACATGGAAAGCCCAAGCATGAGTGAACTTTACAGGACATGCTCTGGTGCTGTTAGATGTTGAGGGGCTGCCCTGTTCTGACACCGTCTCCTGTCCATGAGTGGACAGGGCATGCATCAAGAAATAGAAATGAAACTCTCAAATCTAAAAGCGAGTGTTTCTTGGCTGAACTTCAGGTAATAATGGATCTAATTGTGTATACTCAAAGTACTGAAAGCATACTCATATTGCTTCTGGTTGGTTATTCATTATCTTTTCAACTAGAGATGTTGATGAGCCAACTGTGGTATCAGTACAGGATAGAATTCTTTTTCTCTTATTTTTCTTTTTCTTTTGTAAGTATAGAATCACAGGCTCAGAAATAGAAGGGAATTTTCTATTTCAATATTCCCCATTCTCTTGATATGACTACAGAGACCCTGCAAAGAGATCTCTGCCTGAGGTTACATACACAGAAAGGCTCATGCAAATCCCACGGAACTTACACTCAGACCAACTCAGTGTTCGGAGGATCATAATTTAGTACAGATGTCTGGGAGAGTTAGGTCAGGTCTGTCTGTTCCCTTTGGCAGTGGTGATGCAAATTGATGACTTAGGTTACTGTGTTCCTGGAAGCAGGCATGTTTAGTGGAAGCTACATCCACAGGCAACATACTACAAGGGAGTGGGCAGGCCTCTGATAGTAACAAGGCAGGAGCATGGCAACCCCTCCTCCCATGCAGACATTCACCTCCAAGCCAGCTGTGAATTGCTACAGAAGGATCCTGCAGTAGAGTCTGCTCCCATTGTCAGCATTCTACGGGCACACCCCACAGCTCTGGCCTCTAAAAACAATGGGTCAAAACTCCCGAGGATCAAGTAGGGTTAATCTACCCCTACTCCTATTGATACTGAGGACTGTTCACCAAGGCGAGGCTGGTATGTGCTACAAGCACGAATCTTGAGCAGAGACTGCATTCACAGCCTCCATACTACTACAGGAGAAGTTTTGATACTATGGAGATGTGAACAGAGCAGGGCACCCCTCCTCACATCTTGTTATTCTCTTGCAAACTGCTACAGAAGGACTCTAAATTGGAATCTGCTGCCATATTCAGCACTCTGCCTGCATCCCTGTGCACCCCACAGCTCAGGCCTCTGCAACAAATAGTACTGACCTCCCTGGGGATCAGTTTGGGCCTGTCTACACCAACTTCCAGTTGGCACTGATAGCAAAAAGGCAGACCTACCCAGAGGTCTGTGAGGAATATGGTAACCACTCCCCTAACCAGTAACTGCCATGTCATGGACTGACAGGAGCTCTTAGAGAAGCTTCCCAAGATGGGTCACCTAAATGGACACTGACAGGAGCTCTTAGAGAAGCTTCCCAAGATGGGTCACCTAAATGGACACTGACCACCCAGCCACCACAGGGCCGCTAGTGCTCAGAAATTAACAGCACAGATCTCTTAGAGGTCCTTCTGAGGAATGCAATCTCCTTCTGAAATGGAAGAAAGTCTTTCAGCACTTCTCCTGAATAGTAACTAGGATATAAACAACCCTCACAGTAAGTCTTAGGGGAAACCCAAGGACAACATTCAGCCATATAAATAGGGATTTTGACTAAAAATGTAGTTGCAGAAACAGAGAAAGGAGGGGGGTAGTAACCAGAGAGATTGATTGCCTTTCCTGGCAGACAGATTGATTATGTCCTATCTCAACAGAGTAACATTTCCTGCTGGTGGACAGACTAAGTACATTGTGTTCTCTGTTGTGTTTGGGAAAGACTAAAATTTGAAACCTTAGATCTAGAATTTTCCAGATCTGGCATTGTAGGCTAATACACTGGGCCACAAGGATGGTTCGAACTGCAAGGCCAGAGGTTCAAAGTCACCAGCCACTCCTGGGAAACCCTATACAGGGTTGCTATGAATCAGAACCAACTCTACGGCATTATCAACAATTAAACCACAGAGGAAGAAGAAACTCTCACAGAGAGTGAAAGGAAATGGCAAATTACTGCCCAAGAGTTTTTTGCTTGAAGTACTTGGTGTGGCAGTATAGAATAAGCACTGGTCTCATAACTGCAAAGTTGGCAGTTCAAACCCATCAGCTGTTCTTGGAAATCCTACACAGGGTCACTATGAGTCAGAATCAACTCAACAGCACACAGCAGCAACAACAATACAAGCAAGCTAGATATTAAGGAAGGCAGGAGAGGCCTAGAGGGTTGGCTTTCTTCCTCTCTTGACCTTTATTGTCTCTGAAGGGATACGCTGACAGGCCCACCCTACCTCCTCTGTTTAGATGTTGCCATGCTGTGATCTACATCTGCTTTCAACATTTGTCATCCAAGCATTGGTGACCCAAGCCACAATACAGAAGCACAGCTCTTTCTTCCTAATGGTGGAACTGGACTTACTCTCTGAAAGCCATAGTCAGACCTTACTGAAAGGCTGTCAGTGCACACAGGGGCTAGCACAGCTTTGGATGGTGTATGGGGAAGTGGGCTGTTCACCCCAGGACAAGCTAAACTGGACACTAGAAAAAATGATCGCTGTGTAATAGGTGGACTTGCTGAGTCAAGGCCAGCACAGGGTCAGATCTCAGGTTCCATTCAGTGTAGACATCAGCTAGTTCTTTATCATCTGGGTCCTTAAGGAACCAGATGTTTTCCGTTGGAAATTAGGAATTTCAAATGTGAAACTACAAAAGCAGACTCTCTATAAGCCCTCTGTCTCCTGCTGTCCTCTACCTGGCAACCTACCACCTAATCCTTGCCTTACCAATTTATTTGAAAATGTCAAGGTTTGATATTTGCCCAACTCATCCTATAACTTCAATTTACTGAAACATGTTAGGCATTATTCTAAGTTGTTGTTGTTAAGTGCCATAGAGTCAGTACCAATTCATAGTTGTATGAGTCAGAACCGACTCCACAGCACCTAACAACAGGGTTTCCGAGAAGCGCCTGGTGAGCTTGAACCATCGACTTTGTGGTTCAAAGCACCCTTGCAGTCCAGGGCATTAACCCACAGTGCCACACCAGTGGTTGACATATATTACTGCTTTCAAGTCTTCCTGAGGTAAGGTCTAAGAAGACTCCCATTTGCTGATGAAGAAACAAGCCCGGAGAAGTTCAGCTACTTTCCAAAGGTCACCCAAACAGTTGAGTCTGGACCTCACACCAGCAGAGCAGCTATATTGACTTCATTAGTAGCCAATCTGCTATGCTGACTCTGAGGCTATATTATCTCATTCCCTTTGTGCTCTTAAGGTTCTCAATGTCTGGAGCATAGCATACCCTCTTCCACTTTTAGCATATCTTTAAAACAGCCATCTGAAGCTGGAAGTATTACCAATGAGAATAGTGAGTCTCAGAGAGGCCTTTGTAACATTTTCAAGATCACACACAGTAAGTGATACATTTAGGATTTAAATCCTCTTCTAATTCCAAAGCCTGTACTTTTAACTGCAAGAATAGAAATAGACTTGTACTCTGTAAATCTAGAGAGCAAACTAAACATATGGGTAGTAGGAACATGAATGGAATGACAGACCCACTTAACACTTTAGTAGAAAGGATGCCGTCAAGGATTTAGACTCAAAGATTGGGATTTAAAATTTGACTACAATAGCTCAATAATCTAAGGCAAATTACTTCACT
This sequence comes from Chrysochloris asiatica, assembly GCF_000296735.1. Lineage (NCBI taxonomy): Eukaryota > Metazoa > Chordata > Mammalia > Afrosoricida > Chrysochloridae > Chrysochloris > Chrysochloris asiatica. The sequence continues at coordinate 1,335,426 of NW_006408640.1, read as the reverse complement.
GTTTTGGATCCTTTTCCGTAACTGTAAAATGCATGAAAGGGTCCTTCCTATCTCTCAGGACTGTTGTTTTATTATAAAGTGCTGATGCGTTGGTTCTGACTCATAGAGACTCTGTGTAGGGTTTCCAAGAAGCATCTGATGGGTTTGAACAGTCGGCCATACAGTTAACAGTTCAGTGCTTATTCTACAGTGCTACACCAGGACTCAGGATTGTTAGACATTTAAACTTTTAAAAAATAAAGCCTTGTGTAAATTGTAAAGTTCTGTACTATTGTTGCTCTTGTGGTTGTCAATAATAAGATACTTTCTCTCACTAGGACTCTAAAGATTATAAAATTACTATCTTTCACTCTATTGCTAGAGTGTTTCTCTTGATTTCTCTTAGGCAGGCAAAGGATTAGTGCTGTTACCCAGAAGAGAAGCTTGAGCTCAGAATCACATAAGTGTATTCAAGACCTGGGACAGAACTGAGCCCAGATCTCTGGGCAACTCCTGGAGAGCATTATGCATTGTGTCTGTTACCCAGTGAACAGATATGAAGGGTGTTCTGGGAGAGATCATTGCAGTCAATACATCAGAGAAATGTTGAATTACACAATGTGTAACTATTTTCTTGTCTACAGGACTTCTCAGTTATAGTGAATTATGAAGTGCTAACTACCTGCTGTAGTGAATTATGAAGTTCCAGAATATAGTACAAAACTTATGAAACTAATGGGCTGTGGTACACCATAGCGATGACTAAGGGCTGGAAAGGTTTGTGAAGAAAACAGTCTCAGGTGAGCCATCGTCTCCTCCGTGGAGCTCTTTTTCTTTCAGGTGGAAGGAAATGTTTATTCTATTTCCACTGTCTTCTCTGTGTGCTCTCTGTTTATCACTCTTATTTGCTCAAGTAATTTGTTAATTTATTTTTTAACTTTTTATTGTGAATTGAGTGAAGGTTTAAAGAGCAGATCATCAGTTTTACATTCAACAAATCATGTATTTTGCATCATTACATAGTTGTAATCCCCTCCGTGTACCAACAATTTACAGCATTTACCTCTATTCACTTTAACTATTTCTTTCCTTCCTGTGTCTCCCACTACCTTCCTCTTTCCTCTGCTAACCTCCCTCTTGTTATTGCCTGCCCTGTCACCAATGTTAACATGTCTATCCTCTAACCCATGAAGAGTTTTCCCTCTCCCCCACCCCCATAACTATCATAGATTGTTGCTTTTATCAAGAAAACATTTTCTTAAACAAAAGGACAAACATTGGTCTAATACAATGTTTGTCCTTTTGTGATTTTCACAGATACATCATTATTCTTCACTATTTTGTACTATTCTAATGTATATATGTAAACCCTATACAGGGTCACTATGGGTTGGCACCGACGCGATGGCACTTCACAACAACAACAATGTATATATGTACCAAAGTTTAATCTTTCTGCTATTGATGGGCATTTAGGCTAGCTTGATCTTTTTGATGTCTCTAGTTAACAGCAATCCTATTTTCTTATCCATTCTGCTCTTTATATCTCTTGACTGGTACATTTAATTTACATTCAGTGTAATTATCCCTAGGTATGAATTGATTAAGGAGTTCAAGTAGCATTGTCGTTATGAGTTGGGCTGCTAACCTCAAGGTCAATAGTTCAAAGTTACCATTTGTTCCATGGGAGAATGATGAGGCTTTCTGCTCCTGTAAAGTTGCTGTGAGTCAGAACCAACTCCCCAGCACACCACCACCACCATGAATTGATGATTGTCATTTTTCTGGGCTGTTATTTTTTGTTTTGTTTTGTTTGTTTGTGTGTGTGTGTGGTGCTGCTGGATTCTTTGTTCCCCCAAATTTTCCATGCTGAGTTAATTTTGTTTGTGGATTTTCTTTTCCTTTTAATTTCTGTTGTGTTAATGTTTACTAAATCTTTATGATTTTACTCTTTTTTATTTTGATGTGTAGGTGTATTCTTTCTCTTTGAGGTTACCCTGCAATTTATTAATGTTTTCCCTGCTTAAAACAATCTGTTTTATCTTGAAATCTACTTGACCTCATTTCCATTTGAAAATTCTGTATCTACACTATTCCCTCTTTTTTCTTTGCGCTGACTTCATTATACATTGGTATCTCTGGTTCCCTATTTTCAGTCTTGTAGGTTTGTTTTACTTTAAATACTTCTATATCTGGATTGAAGGAGCTCTGGTAGCATAGTAGCTATGAGTTGGGCAACTAACTTCAAAGTCAGCATTTGAAACTACCAGCTCTTCCATGGGAGAAAGATGAGGCATTCTGCTCCTGTAAATATTTACAGCCTCAGAAACCTATGTAGGATAACTATGAGTCAGAATCAATTCCATGGCACACTACCACCACCACCACCATATCTAGATTGAGTTCTGGGTGGTGTTATCATGAATGGTAATCTCAAGTTGTTGTCTGCTGTTGTTGGGTCTCAGTCCAAAGAACACCCTTTAGCATGTTTTGTAAATCTGGTGTGGTCATTTCCTTTAATTTCTGTATATCAGAAAATTGGGAGTGGAGGAAATAGGCCTATTTTTCTAGAGATAGCCAGGCGGTCTTGTATAGTTCTTAATGGCTAGGCATTTTTCAAGCATGTTGAGTGAATAGAGCAATGTCTCTGGGTACAGAGTTTCTTCAGAACTATATTTGAGAACCTAAGAATGGGTTAGCACATCCCAAGACTAATCCAAACAGACTGAGAATATAAGTCCTTAAATATTCCCAAATCCTAGATGTGGAAAGAAGCTGACATTTGTGCTGAGGAGTCCACAGACAGCTGACTGCCAAGGAAGAGACTTGTGGGTAGGCAAGCAAGGTAAGACTGCCAAGTCATTAGGCAGTAAAACACATCAATTTAGTTCCACATTACAGATGAATTTTCATTAGGCTTAATCAAGATTGAACAAATACCTAGATACTAGGATCATCTGACTTAAAATTTTTTTTTTTTTTTTTTTACCTCCAGTAGGGTGCTCATCTGTAGTTGCACACATATGCCCATGATATGGACCTCAGGCTGAGTGGCTTTATACAGGCAGGGAGGAAAGGCCAAGGATATAAAATGAAAATATTCTGAGACTGAGGAAGTGTTGAAGAGATTGGAAAAAGCAACCCAGCTACTAATCCACTTCTAAAACTAGGGATGACCAAAACATTTGTTGTTAATTCTAAAATATTCTGAACATCATGATCAAATGGTGAGCTCTGTTGGTATGCTTAAGTGAGCCATGAAGTTAAAAATATTTATCTACAGGATTCTGTGAGGATATAACTCTGGCCAGTGACAATTATAAAGCATCTTTAATTAAAATCTTATTTATTCAAATCTCACTTGATATTTGCTAAGATCACATGAAAGAAGGGAGTGATTAGCAGCAAGACTGAACCTAAATCACACTGAACAGGTGAAATACTAGTTTGATTTTGAACAAAAGTCATCTATGAGCTTTCTACAACATATACTATTGCCAGGTAGATTATACTTGTTGTCAGTTCTTCCATGCAAATAATGTAAACTATAGAAAGTTCCATTTCATGAACTATGAAAGCCAAGACTATTTATTCCAAAAAAGGGATTTTTGTTGTTAAATGTCAACGAGTTGGTTCAGACTCATACCGATCCTGTATCTGGTTTGAGGTAGCGACTGATGAGTTTGAACCTCTGACCTTATAGTTCAAATCAACATTGCAGTCCCGTGCTTATCCTACAGTGCCATACCAGGACTCCAGAAAGGGCTTAAGAAGTGCTTTAAGGGAAAAGGAAAGGCAATTTTTTTGTGTAGAAGTGCTAACATTTGAATAGGGCAGATCAACGTGATTGTGTTTCAGATTTCTTTCTCTTTCTGAGTCACTCCTGTGAAATCATTGCTGAAACCCATCTCTACTTCTGGCAATAAATTGACTTCATGGATTGGCTCTGTGCTGTGGAAAACCAAAAACCAAGAACCATGATGAGATCCTCACTGAGCCATCAAGGTCTGTTGTTGTTGTAGGTGTTGTTGTTGTTGTCAGGTGTCATCAAGTTGGTACCAACTGATAGCGACCTTATGCAAAGTAAAACGAAACACTGCCCGATTCCAAGCCAACTTCACTACTGTTGACACGCTTGAGTTCATCATTGCTGCCATATGGCCAATCCATCTCGCTGGGGATCTTCCTATTTTTCTCTGACCCTCCACCCTACCAAATATGATATCCTTCTCCAGCGTCTAGTCTCTCCTTACAATATGTCTGAAGAATGAGAGATGAAGTTTGGCCATCCAGGCCTCAAAGGAGCTGCACTTCTTCCAACACAGATCTATTGGTTCTTTTGGCAGCCCATGGCACTTTCAATATTCTCCTCCAACACCATAATTCAAAAGCATCAATTCTTCTACGGTCTTCCTTATTCAGTGTCCAGCTTTTGCATGTATATGAGGTTATTGAAAATATCATAGCTTGGGTCAGGCACACCTTAGTGTTCAAGCTGACATCTTTGCTCTTCAACACTTTAAAAAGGTCTTGTGCAGCAGATTTGCCTAATGCAATATGTCATTTGATTTCTTGACTGCTGCTTAAATGAGTGTTGATAATTGATCCAAGAAGAATGAAGTCCTTGACAACTTAAATCTTTTCTCCGCTGATAAGAATGTTGTTTATTGGTACATCGGTGAGGACTTTTGTTTTATTTATATTGAGATGTAATCCATATCGAAGGCTGTGCTCTTTGATCTTCATCAGTAAATATTTTAAGTCTTCTTCACTTTCAGCAAGCAAGGTTGTATCATCTGCATATTGAAGGTTGTTAATGAGTCTTCCTCCAATCCTGATGCCACGTTTTTCTTCATAGAACCCAGCTTCTTGGATTATTGCTCAGCATACAGGTTGAATAAGTATGATGAAAGAATCATACCCTGTCACACACCTTTCTTAATTTTAAACCATACAGTGTTCCCATGTTCTGTTTGAACAACTGCCGCTTGGTCCAGGTACAGATTCCTCATGAGTACAATTAAGTGTTCAGGAATACTCATACTTTGCAGCATTGTCCATAACCTGTCATGATTCACACAATTGAAACCCTTTGTGTACTCAATAAAGAACAGGTAAACATTTTTCTGATATTCTCTGCTTTCAGCCAAGATCCATCGGACATCAGTATTCATATTCCTCATTCCACAGCCCCTTCAGAATCTAGATTGAACCTCTAGAAGTTCTCTGTCAATGTATGCTTGTAGCTGTTTCTGTATTACCTTTAGTAAAACTTTACTCGCATGGGATGTTAGGTCACCTGTCTTAGGAATGGGCACAACTATGGATCTCTTCCAATCAGTCGGCCAGATAGTTGTCTTTCAAATTTCTTGGCACAGATGAGTGAGTGCCTCCTGTGCGGCCTCACTTTCTTGAAAGATTTCAAATTTTATTCCATTAATTTCTGATGCCTTGTTCTTTGCTAATTCCTTCTATGCACCTTGGATTTCTTCCTTCAGGATCATTGGCTCTTGATCATATGCTACCTCTTGAAATGGTTGAACATCAACCATTTCCTTTTGGTACAGTGATTCTGTGTATTCCGTCCATCTTCTTTTGGTGCTTTCTGCATCAGTCAATAATTTGCCCAGAGAATTCTTCAATAATGAAAGTCAAGGCTTGATTTTTTTCTTCAGTTCCCCCAGCTTGAGAAATGCTGAGTGTGTTCTTCCTTTTTGGTGTTCTGACTCCAGATTTTTGCACATTTTGTTGTGATATTTGACTTTATCTCCTTTTTTTTTTTTATTAATTAAATGTTTTTATTTTGCATTGAGTGAAAGTTTACAGGGCACATCATCAGCTTCGCATTGAACCATTCATATAGCTTGTTTCATTACATTGATTATTATCCCCGCTATATATCGTCAGTTTACAGTGTTTCTCTCTATCCTCTTTAGCTTTTTTTTTTGGATGGGGGGGGACTTGGCTTATTGGAATTTACAGTCTC